>NW_003852563.1:2851867-2875332 GCF_000181295.1 Otolemur garnettii
ACAAGAATGGAAGAAAAAGTATCCAATGTACACACTGCTATTATGAAATTAATTTATACCTTTTATATGAAAGCTATAACCTAATAACAACCTAAGAATATGGGGAGAGGGGAGGGGAGAATGGGTGGAGGGAGGGGGATTGGAGGGATCACTTCTGTGGTTTATCTTACAAGGATACAAGTGAACCTTTCTAAGAGTAGAATATGAATGTTTTGGCACAATAACTAGGTAAATGACATGAAGGCTATGTTAACCAGTTTGATGAAATGTTTCAAATTGTATGTGAAAACACCACACTGTACCCCAGAAATGCATTAATGTACATAGTTACCATTCAATAAGAAATAAAAGGAAGTTCAAGGCATGGAAGGTGTTTTTCTTATCCTTTCTTATTTTTGTTGTTATTATTATTATATATTTTTTGAGACAGAATCTCATTTGTCAGCCCTGGTAGAGTGCTGTGGCATCATAGCTAACAGCAACCTCAGAATCTTGGGCTAAAGCAATTCTCTTGCCTGAGCCTCCCAATCAGCTGGGACTATAGGCACCTACCATAATGCCTGGCTATTTTTTAAGGTGAAGTTTCACTCTAGCTAAGACTGGTCTTGAATTTGTGAGCTTAGGCAATCCACCTGCCTCCGCCTGACAGAGTGCTATGATTACAGGCCTGAGCCCCCACCCCTGGCCCTATTATTTTTTATTCTTTGGGATTCCTTAAAGGTACAAAGAACCAGGTTACACTGATTCCATTTGTTAGATAAAGTCCCTCTTATACTTGTGTCCTGTCCCCAAGAAGTATGCCATACACTATGTCCCTCTCTCCCCACCCCTCTCCCGCATTCTGCTATCCCATCTTTTGTATTAGCTCATCTACTGCCTTTACAATACATTGGATTCTTACTTCTCCATTCTTGTGATCCTTTACTAAGAAAAATGTGTTCTACCTCCATCCAGGTTAATGCAAAAGATGTAAACTCTCCATCTATTTTAATGGCTGAATAGCATTCCATGGTATACATATACCACAGTTTGTTAATCCATTCCTGGGTTGGTGAGCATTTAGGTTGTTTCCACACTTTAGTGATGGTAAATTGAGCTGCAGTAAGCAGCCTAATGCAAATGTCCATATGATAAAAGGAATTTTTTTCTTTTGAGATGCCTAGTAATGGGATTACAGGATCGAATGGTAGGTCTAATTTGAGTTCTTTGAGGATTCTCCATATTTCCTTACAAAAAGCTTGTATTAGTTTGCAGGCCCCCCAGCAGTGTAAAAGTGTTCCCTTCTCTCCACATCCACACCAGCATAAGTAGCTTTGAGACTTTGTGATGTCATGTAATCTTACTGGGATTAGGTGCTATCTCAGGGTAGTTTTCATTTTCATTACTCTGATGATCAGGGACAAGGACATACTTTCATATGTTTGTTAGCCACTCATCATCAGAGAAGATTCTATTCACATCTCTTGCCGAATCATTATGGGATTGTTGGGTCTTATTTGTTGATTAATTTGAGTTCTCTATAGATCATAGCTATCAACCTTTTGTTTGATTCATAATATGCAAGTATCTTTTCCCATGCTGAAGGTTGTCTGTTTGCTTTGGCTGTTGTTTCCTTAGCTGTACAGAAGCTTTCCAGTTTAATTAAGTCCCCCCCCTTTTTTTTGTCATTGTTGCAATTACCACAGAAATCTTCTTCATAAACTTTTCCCCAGGCTGATATCTTGAAGTGTTTTCCCCACACATTCTTTGAGAATTTTTATTGTTTCATGCCTGAGGTTTAAATCATTCATCCATCTTGAATCAATTTTTGTAAGTGGTAAGAGGTACAGGTCCAGTTTCAGTCTTATATGTGTGGTTATCCAGTTCTCCCAGCACCATTTATTGAATGAGGATTCTTTTCCCCAATGTATTTTCTTGTTTGGTTTATCAAAGACTAGGTGACTATAAAAGGTTGGTTTCATCATCGTTTTCTATTCAATTCCAAATGTCAATGTCTCTATTTTTGTGCCAATTCCATGCTGTTTTGATCACTATGGCCTTGTAGTATAGCCTAAAGTCTGGTAGGGAGATACCTCAGCTTTGTATTTATTACTAAGAATTGTCTTGGCCATCCAGTGTTTTTTTCTGGTTCCATACAAAATGAAGAATTATTTTTTCCAAATCTTAAAAGTATGATGGTGGTATTTTAATGGGGATTGCATTGAATCTGTAGATTGCTTTGGGAAGTATAGACATTTTGACAATGTTGATTCTTTACAGCCATGAGCATGGTATGTTCTTCCATTTGTTAATATTTTGTGTTATTTCTTATGTTCATAACTTTCTTTGTAGAGGTCCTTCACCTCTTTTGTTAGATATATTCCTAGGTATTCCATTTTTTTGAAGCTACTGTGAAGGGAATTGTGTCCTCGATTAGCTTTTCATTTTAGTTGTTATTGGCTTATATAAGGGCTACTGATTTGTGGGTATTGATTTTATATCCAGAGACATTATTGTATTTTTTGATCCCTACCAGGAGTCTTATGGTTGAGCCTTTGGGGTTCTCTAAGTATGAGATCATATCATTGGCAAAGAGGGAGTGTTTGACCTCCTCTGCCCCCATTTGTATGATCTTTATTTCCTTCTCTTGCCTCGTTGTATTAGAACTTCCAGCACTATGTTGAACCAGGAGTGGTGATAGAGGAAAACGTTGTCTGGTTCCAGTTCTAAATGGAAAAGATTTCAGTTTTACTCCGCAGTATAATATTAGCTGTGGGTTTCTCATAGATGGCATGAACCAGTTTAAGAAATGTGCCACATATGCCTATATTCTTAAGTGTTCTTTATGAAAAAGATGCCAAATTTTATTGAATGCTTTTTCTGCATCTATTGAGAGGATCATATGGTCTTTGTTTTTCCTTCTGTTGATATGGTGAATTACATTTATGGACTTGTGTATGTTAAACCAGTCTTGCATCCTTGGGATAAAACCTACTTGTTTGTGATGAATGATTTTTTTAATGTGATGCTGTAATCTGTTGGCTAGGATTTTATTGAGAATTTTTGCATCTATATTCATTAGTGAAATTGGTCTGATGTTTTCCTTTTTAGTTAGGTCTTTTCCTGGTTTTGGTATCAGGGTGATGTTTGCCTTATAGGATGTGTTAGGGTAGATTCCTTCCTTCTGAATTTTTTTTTTTTTGAAATAATTTCTGCAATATGGGTAGAAGTGCTTCTTTGAAGGTTTGATAGAATTTTAGACCAGGGCATTTTTGTTGGGAGATTTTTTTTTTAATTGTTTCTTCAATCTCAGTTCTTCAAATTGGTCTATTCAAGAGATGTATTGCTTCTTGGTTAAGTCTAGGGGGAGGGTACAGTTCCAGACATTGATCCATTTCCTTCACATTGTCAAATTACTAGGCATAGAGTTTCTTGTAGTTCTGAAAGATAATCTCTTGTATCTCTGTGGCATCTGTTGTTATTTCCCCTTTATCATTTCTGATTGAGGTTATTAGAGATTTTACTTTTCTGTTTCTAGTTATTCTGGCCAAAGGTTTATCAATTTTATTTATTTTTTTCAAAAACAACTTTTGTTTTATTAATGTTCTGAATGAATCTTTTCTTTCAATTTCATTAATCTCTGATTTAATTTTGGTTATTTCTTTTCTTTGTCTGGTTTTGGGATTACATTGTTCTTCTTTTCCAATTCCATAAGATGGTTTATGTGTTAGTTGATGTGTTTTCTTTTATTTTTATTTTTGAATATAGGTGTCTAATATGATAACTTTTCCTCTTTAGACTGCTTTTTGCTGTATCCCACAAGTTTTGGTAACGTGTGTCTTCATTGTTATGTTTGAGGAATTTAACCATTTCTTCTTTTATCTCTTCCTGAACCCGGATATCATTCAGCATAAGGTGGTTTAATTTCCATGTCTTTGAGTTGAGATGAACATCTCTGTTATCAAGATAATTTATGTGTGCTATGAAAGTTTAACTATAGGTTCAAGTGTGCTGTGAGATAAAAAAGGTTGGAAAACACCGGTGTAGTAGGAATGCTACTGATTTGTGTACACTAATTTGTAACCTAAGATTTTGCTGAATTTATTTATCATTTCTAGGACTCTTTTGGTGGCATTTTTGCTGTTTTCTAAGTATAAAATCATAACATCAGCAAAAGTGAAAGTTTGACCTCTTCCCTTTATTCTTTTTCTCTTGCTTGATTATTCTGGCAAGGGATTTCCAGCACTATGTTGAATAGGAGTGGTGACAGTATGCACCCTTGTTTTGTTCCAGTTCTTAGTAGGGATGCTTTTTTGACTTTTCCCCAATTTTATCTTATTTTCTAAAATTATTCATTTTTGTTATTTTTATTTTTCTCTTTCATTTTCTCATATACTCTTCTTAAGAGTATAAGTGCCTGATTTAAAAAGTATCTCAATGAGATACCCTGTTAAAACTCCTGATTATTTCTTAGTTTCTTCAGCTAAGTAAATCTCATGTTGAATATCCCCAAAGTACAAGGAATTACATTATTATTGTGTCTATGCAAGTTCAATAAGATAATATTGGCCTTCAAGATACTGAACTCTAACAAGAGAAATAAGACAACTGTGCAAGTAATTAAAATACAAAAACGCTTTAAATATGATACTTATTTTCAGTTGATGTTCATTCTATATCTTCCTTTAAGTGAAGATGGCAATTGCCAGAAACTTTTAGAAAGGGGTTTGGTGACATCTGTACTTTGGCAAACAACATGTAAAATATTATTCTCCTTAGAAAATAACAAACTATTCTAGGTAAGTCCCCCAAAGAAAGGAGCTGGAAGGAGATAGAAGGGACCACCATGGAGAGTGTGTGAAGTAAGAAATAGTATGAGCCTTTTTCGGAATTTTTTAGTGTATTTTCATTTTTTAAATTTAATTTTTATTTTGATCAGAGTTTACATTTGCTTAAGTTAAAAAATCAAATAAAATTTAAAGATCCCTGTCCAATCCTTCTCTCAGGTTCTCCCTGCTCAGGGAAACCACCTTTGACTTCTTTAATGTTTCTCCTAGGTTTTCATTTCTGTATTTCTGAATAACATACATACATATATTATTCAATCCTTATGTTTAAAATTTAAACATTATCTATTGCCTTGCTACTATAGAAGATGAACATCACTTCCTTATATTCCTCCTCAACAATCTCTTTATTTGGTTAAATCAATATTTCAGTGATTATTATGACTATATAAATCTAAAGAGCTATGCTATATAATATGATTTGATATCTTTCTTTTTTTGAAATATATTAGCTTTTGCTTAATTTTCTAGGACCCTTTTTAGATATTTCTAGGAAAGAAAAATCTATTCAAGAAATTTCTAAGTTTCTTTTTTATTTCCTGATGTATTCTCAGTCCCTGGGAAGATTAGAGCTCCTGATCCTTTTGCTCTGATATGAGCTGCTTGATCATTAGTTGTGTTGCACAGCTGTATCCCAGGTCTTATACTTGCAGCTGTATTCAGGATTTCCTTCACCTGTTTCCTGTATTGGATCTTCTATTTCTCAAATTCCATGTGTGCTCCTTTCTTGATTAATTTGTGTACTTGGTAGACCACATGCCTCTGCAGCTTCTGAAGATAAATACAAAGAGAGAAGTGATTTTTTTTGAGAATTCCAAAAGTCTGAAAGTACCTTTTATTTACCTAAAAGTGTCTACATACAAAGAATTGTTTTAATTTTTACTGCTATATGGGATCATTTTCATCCAAAAATTTTAAAAATTTTAAACATTTGCATCATTAGCTTTTACTATTTTAGTACTGTCAATCTGATTCTTATTTCATCTTTCTTTTTCTTTTTGAATCTTCTAGAAGTTTCTTACTCATACACTTAAGCAATCCTGCCTCAGCCTTCTGAGTAACTAGGGCTACAGGTGACCACTACAATGTCCATCTAATTAATGTTATTATTATTATTATTTTTAGTCAAGACAGGGTCTTGCTTTTGCTCAGGCTGGCCTCAAACTCTTTAGCTCAAGGTATCCTCACACTTTGGCCTCCCAGTGTCCTAAAATTACAGGCACAGGTGTGAGTCATCATGCCCAGCTAACCAAGAAATTTCTACCATTTCTGTATTGTCGATTTCAGAAAATTTAATGATGATGCCACTTTTGTTAAATAGTTGTTATGATCACTCATTGGACTCTTTTGTCTATGGGTTAGCATTCTTATGTTCTGAAGAACATCTGTAAAACTCTTTTATAGCACTATCTAGATTAATGTTTGACCCAACAACTGGACACCACGTCTAGCCACATTGACACACAAAATCAACTATCACAAGCTGCCTTTCACATAATGCCTGTGTTCACTGTGGCACTTGATCCCTATATCTGGTGAGTCCAAACTGTCTTTAACTTCTTCTTCTTCTTCTTTTTATTAAATGATAGCTGTGTACATTAATGCAATCATGGGGTACAGTGTGGTGTTTTCATATACAATTTGAAATATTTTCATCAAACTGGTAACATAGCCTTTATGTCATTTTCTTAGTTACTGTGTTAAGAAGTTTATATTCTACTCTTAGAAAGATTCACTTGTACCCTTGTAATATAAGCCAAAGAAGTGATCTCTCCAATCACCCTCCCTTCACCCTTCCCTTCTCCCCTCCCCCTCTCCATATTCTTAGGCTATAATGAGGTTATAGCTTTCATATGAAAGCCATAAATTAGTTTCATAGTAGGGCTGTGTACATTGGATACTTTTTCTTCAAACTGTCTTTAACTTCTAATGGGAAAGCTGAAAATATGAGAAGGACAACTTCCTGGTTGGGGAAGGAATTAACTATGCCTTTCACCTCACTTCAGCAATCTCTGGAGCTTTCAATTCTAAATTTTTCTTAATAGAGTTATGTAACATGAATCAATTAGCTTCTTGTTGGGGTCTGCATTATAAGTACCTAAGCTTTTCTCCTAGACGTCTGCCATTTCCTCTTCCATTTTCATTTTTCTTTCATTTCATTTCTGGAGATTTCAGGAGGGGAAAAATGATTAGTATACCATATTTAACATGAAAATATTGCCCTAGTATTTTCTGGGTTCATATCTCTTCAGGCTTTGCAGCCATACCAGACTCCTCTCTTATTCCCAAACCGTACTCTCATCTATCAAAACCAATCCTTCTGGTTTTACTTTCAAATTTGTCCATAAATTGACCACTTCTCACCAAACTCACTTATATCATCCAAGTCCAAGCCACTTTCTTCTTTTTCCCAGACTATCCCAGTAGCCTCCTATATGCCCCTTCTCTCCCTTTTATCTTTCTTCATTCACTTCTCAACATACAGCAAAAGAGATGCAGGTCCAATGGAGTTAATCCTGTCACTGCACCCTACATTGGCTTTCTGCCATAGTGAATAAAAAGACTTTAATAGCCAACATGGTCTGTGGTACCATGACCTCTCTGTCCCCATTTCCATAGTCTTCAGATCATTGTTCCTTTCCAGCCAGCAAATCTCATTGCTGTTTTTCATGAATATTCAAAGCTCTTATCCCAGGCACATAGAACAGTACTTCCTTATATGTAGTATAAGAACTGTTAATTAAGTCACAAACTCATCTTAAAAAAAGTGCTACATACCCCATTGCTGAATAATACTACAGCCACCTTCAAAGTACTTGTCCTTCAAAGCAGTTTTGGAACTCTTTTTCTGGAATGGCCATCAGAGCTATTGTCATACCATGTTTCCCTGAAAATAAGACACTGTCTTATATTTATTTTTTCTCAAGAAGACACACTAGGGCTTTTTTTCAGAGGATGTCTTATTTTTATTAAGTATAATACAACAATCTACATTTATTCAAATACAGTTAAGTCATCTTCTTCTGGAACCTGACATGGGGAGCTGACCTTGTGGGTGGGGCTGGTGCTAGTGATGCATGAACTCCTTTCCCCTAGCTGTTTGCACATGGGCAATAGGATGTCTGCGACTGCGGTTATCACACGCCCACCCGTGTAAGTGCGAACGGCTCAAAGAAAGGAGCTGTGGCAGATAAAAGGTATTCCAGTCTTCCTTACTGCTCCATGCCCAAATGCATGGTGTGGCTATGCAGATACACATAGCCATGTGCATCACTAGGTCTTATTATTGGGGTAGGGCTTATATTTAACAAATTCATAGAAATCCTTCTAGGGCTTATTTTTTGGGTAGGTCTTATTTTGAAACACGGTATTACCTGTGATGTGCTGAATGTCATTAAAATGTCTTTCTTTCAGTATTTCTTTTATCGTCAGGTAAAGAAAAAAGCTATTGTGGGCCACATTAGATGAGTAGGGGGGATGTTCCAAAACAGTTGTTTGTTTACTGGCTAAAAACTCTTCATAATGGTGTGTGAGCTGGGGCACTATTGTGATACAAGAGCCATGAGTTGTTGGCCAAGATTTTCAGTTAAGATTTTTCTGTTTCTCATCAATGTTTACTTGGTCTATTATGCTTCTTATAGTCAGCCATTGATTTTGACAGAATTCAACTAATTTTTGCCATTTTTTATCAGTTCTGCTCATTACTGGCTGCTCTGACTTCTTTTCATCAATGACACTTGCTTTCTCCCCAGAGACTTGTACATTGCTATTTTCTTTTCTTTCTTTCTTTTTTCTTTTCTATTTTTTTTTTTTTTTTGTTGTTGTTGTTGTTGCAGTTTTTGGCCAGGGCTGGGTTTGAACCCACCACCTCCAGCACATGGGGCCGATGCCCTACTCCTTTGAGCCACAGGTGCACCCCATTGCTATTTTCTTCATGGCATTAACCCCATAACCTTAAACTAACACATCCCTTATTTCTGTTTTACTTTTGTCAAGTTCCACAAGATATTTAATATTTTTTTGTTGCTCTAATTCAGGCTCTGAGATTCTTAAGATAGGATACAAAAACACACAACAACAATGAATGCCGCGTAACAAGACACTGCCAGGTATGAACACAGCTGTGAGACACTGAGGCACCAAGGTTGTGAAACCTGATTGAGCTGTTGGTACAGTGCTGCCAACATAAGCACATGGTGGCAAGTTTCTGAACTTAATTGTCAGACCTTTGTATATTTACTGAGTTAGTGAATAATAATGAATAATTACATTTTAAAATTTCTCATTGTCATTCTCCTGTTTTTGAGGCATGGGCATAGCAGAGACCTGTGGTGTACCTTTTACAACACTTAGGGAAGATGTGTTTTTCTCCCTTGCAAAGTAGGAAGGAAAATAGGGCCCTAACTACCTAGTGTATGTTTTTTTTTTTAAAGGGATATAGTATACATACTGCATAGCCTAAGAAAGGGGCAAACTGTATTTTGGGACTTTATTTTTTTTTTTGGTTCTGTATTCATCCAGCTTTAGAAATTCCATTTTGAATTTTTTTTCTGATTTTATAGTCTCTTACAGTGAACCCAAGTTGAGCAGAGAAATCCATATTCTGAAGTATCTTTCTATAAACAGATGTTTCACAGTAACTAGCTCTGCAGTGTACAGTAAAATGCACTGCTACAATCTCCAGCTTTCATTCTAGTTCTTTAAACATATCTACGAGACCTAGATCATATACTGGGGAACACACCATGCTGGTATGGGTAAGCAATGGGGTATGGAAGGAGAAGTTCAGGGTGGGGGTGGCAGGGGTTGACAAGCCTGGAGACGTCTGCCTGCCAATCATCTCTGTGCTTGCAAATAGTACTGACCCATACCAGGCTACTATGCAGAGATTCTTGTCCCACTTTCTTAAAAAACATTATTAAGGAAGGTGCATATAATGAAACCTCATGTATTATTAACCTAACCTTACTATGAATGTACAAGGAATAGGCTTAATTCAACTAAAATTTATAGGCAATTTGTTAAAGCAGCAGTGCACATTAGAAGGTACATTAGAGCCACATTGGTTTTAATATGCCATTCAATAACTTGAACAGAGGTTAAAAATGCTGCTTAACCTCCATTAAGTATTTTAAAAATGCTTTAATTTAAAATTATTTGGAGTGTGTGTACATATATGAATGTACACATATCCACACTAATAAATATAACACTAAATATGTTTTCCCAGTTCCTTTTTTCAGTGCTGGATGACCTCGTAATGTTCAGCAGCAGGCACTTAATCAGAGGCCAGGCCGGGAAAAGCACGAAAGGATGTCAAGGCTGCCCAAGCCTGTGACCCACCTTTGTCCTTGAGAACTAGAGGCAGAGAGGTGCTTATTGAGGACTCTGCAGCTTTGGAATAAAATAAAGGCTAATTTATAATGAAAACAGCTTCCTATGACATGTTTTGTACTAATAGGACAATGCCTCACGCTTCCTCCTAGTATTTACTTTTTGTTTTCTTTTATAATTCATAAAGCAAGGTATCTTGTTTCATTAAGAAGTACATCGTATTTATTAAATAATGTGCTCATAAGCCAGAATTGCATGCAGGGTCCTGCCAATGGAGTTGGAATCAGATGGCTGATATTTCATTAAAAATCAATGCATCAAAGTTGAGATCCGATTATGCCACATGTCCTACTGTTTGGAGAAACAACTTTCTAGGTTAACATATTTTTCACAGAGAAACCTGGTCTCAGAATAAGAACCTCTTTGTTGATAAATTGTCAGGAAATAATATTGTCATAGGAAATATAGAAGAGAAAGGTATATCTAGGAAAGAAAGAAAAGACACTGACAAGTCTTTATTTAAACCTTATTTATTTATTTTGAGAAAGAGTTTCACTTTGTTGCCCTTGGTAGAGTGCCATGGCGTGATAGCTCACAGCAACCTCAAACTCTGGGGCTTAAGTGATCCCTTTGCCTCAGCCTCCCAAGTAGCTAGGACTACAGGTGCTCATCACAAAGCCTGGCTAACTTTATTTAAACTATAATTTAGAAAAATTCCATTTTCATGGAAAACTGGCTAGTAGCTGTAACAACGGTGATAACCGATGCCTACTAAGTGTCTGAGCTCTATGCTAAGGCCCATTTAATATGCACAATATTCTTATGTAGGGAGGGCCAGTATTATTCCTATTTTAGGGTTGCAGAAATGGAAACTGATTAACTAGAAGAGTCATTTCCAAATCTAGGTCCCTTTGACCCCAGAATCTGTACTTAGTAAGAGTAAAACTTTTCCTGAATAGTTCAATATTTGTTTTCAACACTGACACAGTAGATACATGCATTGGATAAATATTGAGAATAAGAGAAATGGGAAAGAGTGTAAAGGTTTACATTGCACCTATGTATCTATTCATTATAATCTCCCAGATGCAGTCTGAGTTGTCAGTATGTATATTTTTTGTCTTTTATTGGATTTGATTCTTTGAGAATATGCTTATGGGGGCCTTTCATGGACATTCACATAGATGGAAAACTAGAATTTCTATAAAACAGAAAAGTCCAGTAGCACAGTTTCCCTCATATGAGCACATTATTATGTTCTTTGTTTTTAGAACTGGAGATAGAATATTAAGATGACATTTTCTTTCTGTAGCTCTGTTCTATCTGTTGGTGTGACCAGTACTATATTTTAAATTTATTATGCCTGATTCATAGATGTTCCTTGCTAGACATCCTGATAGTCCAGGCCACTCTGACCAATCACTCTCATGACTCACAGATTTACGTTTACCATTTTCCTTTAAGAGATCATCTCATATTTTTAGGTGTAACAGGTATTTATTCACTCCTCCACCCATTCATCCATTCAGCCATCTATCCATTTCATTCAGATATTCATTTTTCAGTAAACCCCTATTGAATAAATTACTACGCACCAGAGAATGTGCTGGCGTAAGATTTATAATTACAAATATATTAAAGCATTATGGTTTGGTAGGAGAAGCTAACTCATATTTAAATGTAACACAATGTGATAAGTGGAATATTGGAAATTTGCAATATAGAGAAGTAGTAAAGTGGAGCGGATGATAAATTCTTGAAGGATGAGGAGCTTGAAGACGTTAAAGAAAATGATTCCTGAGCTGAGTTTTAACAATCAATAGGAATTGGCAAGATACGCGAGGAGGGAGTAGCAACCCTGGAAAAATGAATACAGTTGGAGCATGTGGAACATTTAAAGCATGTCTAATTTCTTTGAAAAAAGTTTCAATTTTTCTTAAATGAGAGAAACTACACCTTTGGGATGACTGATACTCATTTCTTGAAATGTGATCAACTTTATGAATATTAATTTTAACATTATTTTTTATATAAAACCACTAAATGGAGGAGAATTATTAGTGTTTTAATTTGAAAACTGCATCATCCACCATACTTCACTCTGAAAATATTGATTAGTAAAATCATTACTGAGATCGCCCTTTGCTGCGTGTTACAGGGGAGCCACACATCCCTCCTTGGTCTCTTAACATCACGTCCATTTTCTGTCTCAAGTTGAGAGTAGTTTCTTCTAAATGGCTTATAATTAGTGCTTAGCCTCAGCATTGCCCTCCTTTCCTGAAAAAGGCCTGGAGGTTACACTTCTTTTCTATCTCCCAGATCAAGCTGCTGCAAAGCCTTGTTGTTCATGGTCCTCTGGAGGGACATTGCCAAGGAATGGGCTCTGCTTTTACGCTCAGGACAGATTCAGTGCTGGGCAAATAGGAGAGATACCACCCGCTTTGCTAATAACTTGGAACTCAGTGGGTTTCTTTAGGTTGGGGAGGTTTCTCCTGGATAATGCAGCACCATTTTATGATATGGGTGACTCATTGCTTTAGCTGGGTGAGGCATTGTTTTCCATTTGAGACTTGTCTTGTTTGGGATGAGGGTTAGCTGCTGAAATGGGGGGAAATGCAGATTTTAGCAGGCTGGTTTGTGCTATGCATGAACTCTCAGCACTATATATGCAAGGTAGTGATGTCCTAATGACCATGTTTAAGAATGTGGTACAAAATCGTTCATGGAAAGAAATCTCAAAGAGATCAGTTAAGACAATACAAATACATAAAGATGTGGAGCATGGAGTGGAGATAATTGAATGGAGATCAAGAATGTACTGAGTTAAGACAAATTAAGGTCAGTTATATTTAAGCTGCACTCAGGAGTGGAAGTTTAAGCAAGAGAAAAGAGAAAATGTTGTTTTCTATACTTGGAAGTCATAAAAGAAAAGGTAATGGTCTAGAATTAGGCACATTCAGGTAAGGAGAGCAGCAATCTTTGAGCAGGAAGTTACCTGAGTCATCTTAATTAGAACTGCTTAAAAATAGGACAACTAAAATACTGGTGGGATTAACCTTTATAATCATGCTCCTGAGAGGTGGAGGGGAATTAGCCGCAGGGAAAATTCCAGTGTTGTCTTTTCCTAGAAACCCTATCTCTACTGCCAGGGTAAGTATTTCCACAGCATTTTTTTGTTCTCCACTTATATTTCTTATTTTTTATGACATATTTTATCCCTAGAACTTGGGCTATCCAAATTCTGCACCAAAATATAGCCACCCACCCTTGTATTTACAGATTTATCTAATAAATCATTTTCTTATAAAACTCATCCTTAATTGTTCCAGAATTCTCTGTGGCTTGAAGCTGCTGCAATAAGTCCAAATTAATTCTAAGTATCTGTGCTAATGGGTAATTTGTCCAAATTGGAGTGCTGTTAGTACATTCATGATGGCGTGATCATGAATTTAAGGACCTAGTTACCTTCACAGGAAGTAAAATACAAAGAATCACAACCACAGCAGTTTTGAATCCAATATAGAAACCTTCTCAATTTGTGACTTTGATCACATGATGAAATCAGGTATAAGAACATGTATTAACGGCCATGAGTGGACTCTAACTCTGGACATATATGTATGTAAGGCGAATTGCTGTCAGGGAATGAAAAGAAGAAAATAACATAATCTAGCTGTAAATTATTATTTCAAAATGACAGTATTAGTTAATTCCTTTCGAGCGAATAGCAGAAATTTGGGGCTCCTTTTCCTCAGATTGAGCACAGCACTGTTTATTTTACCACTCTTGAGGCTTTCTAAGAAAGAATACTTCAGGGTCTACCAAGAACAAAGCTCTAATTCTGGATGACTATAAAAGGATGGCTTGTTTATAACTAGAGCCTGGAGTGAGCTTTTGAGTATCCAGATTACTTTTGGCTTCTCCCTACGGATCGGATAACAGAGTGGATCCACTTTGTGCTCTTGGTCTCTCTTCTCTAATATCACTGCTATTTCAAACCTTAAATTAGTGATCACGGCAGCTGTGTGATTCATTTTCATTCACTGTAACTTTTTTCATTGGCATCCTTCTGTGATCCCCCTACCTCATTGTTCCATATTATTTCTTGTGGCATTTTATATGTCCATGTGTATCTATGTGTGTGCATGCATATGTGTGTGTGTGTATCCGTATGCACACATACACACACATATCCCACAACACAAAGTACCACTGTTGTGAGGAAACAAGGCTCAAAGGAGAGAATGATCACCCAAACACCATATTTAAAAGGAAGAAGGCTTATATTGAACCAGCAGAGCACATGGCATAGAATTCAAAATGGCCCTGTCCCCAGACTGACTTGGTCTTTCCCTTTTTATTTATAGTTAGAAAGTTCCAGCCCACGGGTGCCTTATTCATTGGTCAGTTTGAATCAAGCTGGAGAAGCTGTTCCAGCCCCCACAGAACTACAGGATTTCACAGAAGCAGAAATTCCCAGGTCCCAGGAAGTTAAGTTTCTACACATTCCTGAGAGCTGAGTCACCATGGGGAGGACCCTGTAGGTGTATCCTTGGGGTCTCCTTGAGAAGACCGCTGTTCTCCTAGCCCTCACCCTTCCTGGGTGCCCTCTCTCATCATCTCTCCTTCATATGCCTCCTCCATCAGTAGAAACATGTCTGACGTCTTTCTAATTTTTTAACTGTTGGCTTCCACCATTCTAGTCCAGAAGATTTTCAGCAACTTGACTCTATTTTTGAATCATATTTATATTTCTTTCCTTTTGCTATAAACAAAAAACTATGGGTTTTAGAACTAATTTAAAATTTATAAATTGTGTGGTTTTATTTTAGTGTGTACCTGTGAATTTCAATTCCTGTTTAATAATTCGTACATTTTTATTAGCTCATTATGGAGTGTCCACTATTCACCAAGTACTGTGCTGGGGACTAGGGAGAGAAGGATGAATTCATCAGATGGAGTTCCTACCCTTATGGAGGTTACATCTTGGTGGAGAGGAGATCAGCTATAATTGTCATGAGCACTCAAGGAAATAAACAGGACGCTACAAACCTGTGACAGGCATCCTGTGTCTGGCCCAGGGAAAGTTACTTGAGGCAGTCACCAGACCTGATGTACAAAGGAGTGAGCTAAGTGGGAGAGTTGGCTCAAAACCATGTCAGCACACAGAACAAACAGTGAAAAAACTTCAGGGTCTTGAGACCAGAAAGAAGTGTGGCTGGTGTAGTTGGGTTGGGGACAGGCAGTGAGCAGAAGCTGGAGATGGAGCTGGGGTCTGACTATAGGATTGGGGGCTGTATGAGAGACAGTCCCCAATTTCCTAAAGGAGATAGCAAGTCATCAAACAGTTTTAAAGATAGAGGAATAGAATGTTCAAACTACACTTTGGAAAAGATTGCTGCTGTTATACATTGAGGGCTAGATGAGGGTGGGACAAGAGAGACACCATTAAATGAGATGGTCTCTAGAACTGGGAGGCCTGGATGTGAACTTGGGTTCTGCTATTTGTTACTACGTCATTTTAGCACATGTTGTTAACCTTCCTAACCTTCAGTTTTCAAATCAACTTAATAGTTTCTGCATTCTTCACATTGCTGTGAGAACTAATGCCATACTGAATATGAAGCTCCTGCAAGTAGCCTCTGGATCAGTGTTAGCTAAGAAAATGTTGGTGGTGACTTTAACCAAGGAGGTGGTTGGCAGAGGGAATGGAGAGTAGAAGGTATAAAATTACCAATATCCACGGGCCTTGGTCATTAGTTGAGAGTAGGGGCTGAGGGAAGTAGAGGACTCCACGGTCGCTAGGTGTAGCCAGATACAGAATTCTGCTAAATTTAAATTTCAGAAAACAATTTTTAAGTATATGTGCATATTACAGGGGACAAAGTTTTATTGTAAAAATATTGTTAATTAGAAATTTAGGTGTAATCAGGTATCCTCTATTTAATCACGCTACACTACGAAAGATGGCCCAGGTTCTTGTTTGAGCACCGGAGTGTAATATTTGCTGAAATGGAGATGATTTGAGGAGGACAAGTTTGAGTGAAATATCACAAAGTAGGTTTTAAATAAACTGAATAGTAGGTGTCTGGGAAACACACAAGGACAATGTAAATGACTTACATGGTTTTTCTTTGGTCGTGATCAGCATACTTGTTAAGAACAGCTATGTAGGCTCGGCACCTATAGCTCAACCGGCTAAGGCGCCAGCCACGTACACCTAAGGTGGCGGGTTCGAATCCCCAGCCTGGACCCGCCAAACAACAATGACGGCTGCAACCAAAAAATAGCCGGGCGTTGTGGTGGGTGCCTGTGGTCCCAGCTACTTGGGAGGCGGAGGCGGGAGACTCGCTTGAGCCCAGGAGTTGGAGGTTGCTGTGAGCTGTAATGCCACGACACTCTACCCATGGGGACAGCTTGAGGCTCTGTCTCAAAAAAAAAAAAAAAAAAAAAAAAAAAACTATGTAGTATCATCATTTTTGTGTCAGAAATTAGGTAGTTCCATGAGAGAATATTTTATTTTTCTATGTAATCACAATGTTATATTCTAAAGAAAAGACTGGGTAAATAATATATATAAAAACTTTTAATTCCTTTATTTTCAGGTTTTTATATTTATCCAGGCAATGCCCCTGGCTGCTTGCCATGTTCCTGCCATGTGACTGGGGCGGTCAGTAATGTCTGCGATAGCCTGACTGGTCAGTGTGTTTGCCAAGATGTTTCCGTTACTGGGCAAAATTGTGACCAATGTAAAGACCATTACTTTGGATTTGATCCTCAGACTGGAAGGTAAGATTTTATAAGAATCAATAATTAAATATCTCTTTTAATTATTTTTATAATTATATTTGCTAACAATAATTTTTAAGGGCTATCTTAGAACAATGTCTTCTACAAAAATTTCCCTTTTTCCTGATATGTTTTGGTTCTGTGACATCTGCATTTATTAAAAATAATTGTAATCTTTAAATATTTGCCAGAGTGGGAATTGCTATATGCTGATAGATGTGCCCTGTATTAGAGTCTGGGAATAGTAAATTATTATTATTTATTTATTTGAGAGAGTCTCAATATGTTGCCCTTGGTAGACAATCTCACAGCAACCCCAAACTCTTGGACTTAAGCGATTCTCTTGCGTCAGCCTCCCAAGTAGCTGGGACTACAGGGGCCTGCCACAACACCCGGCTATTTTGTTGTTGTTGTTGTCATTGTTGTTTAGCAGGCCCAGGCTGGGTTCAAACCTGTTAGCCCTGGTGCATGTGGCTGGTGCACTAACCACTGAGCTACGGGCGCTGAGCCCTCGGAATATTAAATTAGATAAAATCCTTTTTCCTCAAAAAGCTTACCATCTTGAGTTGGAGAAAGTGACAGGTAAAGTGATACCTAAAGAAGAAAATACACACATACACATAATGTGCACTCGTGTGGGCTGGGAGAGCTAGCGTATATATGTGTGCAGTTTATACCACATGGCTCTTGACTTTATGGCTTGTTGTTTATTAGTTTATTACACCTGTTTGTTTCCCTTGCCTAATTTAGGCAGATTAGAAACTCATCTTTTGTATTCTGTATTATAATGACTCTTTTTTTTTCCAGTATAAACTGTTTATTCTGAAAGTAAGCAACTTTTCAAAGTTACACTGTCTTAATGTTCTACTTCTTATTTCCTACCTGTCTGTGGGCATTTGCCTTTATTCATTTGTGTTTCCTGCCACATTTTTGAAGATGTGCTATCGTGCCAGTTCCCTGCACGTGTGCATATATGTGTGTGAACATGTGTGGTTGGTCTGATTATCTGAAGCGCAGACTTAATCTATGAATTCTTTGATGTTCCTGTCACCAAGCAACTGGTATTATGTGCTGAACTCAGAAGATAGGTAATAAAAACCTGTCTAATCTATTTCTCAGGGTGTGTGTATTTATGAATATAATTGCTAATTACTCAAAGGTTTGAGGTTATCTGGGCTCCTGTAAACTCCTTTTCCCCGCTGCCTGCCTTTGGGGCCTTACCCTCCTCATTGACACTTCTATTACAGGGTGGGCAGATGACAGGGTAAGTATTAAAGAGAACTCAAACAAGTTCATCTTGACTTGCTTTTAAAATTTGATTTAAAAAAACTGTAGAAAGAATATTTAAAATTTTTATTAAACCAATTTTTGTACTCTTTACATGCACACTCACATAGTAATCCATGATGTTCTACTTCTGTTACCATAGAAATATTACCTAATCTGAGAGCATTGCTATTCTATTCTACAAAGGCTGAATCACTCTGGATAAACACAGAAGGAACATGGAATGGTAAATGTTAAGGAGTAGCATCAGGACTTTGATAGTGAATTGGAGCTCGTTATTGCACGTACTACCTCTAGTATGTACGTTATTTTTTATTTTTTGCCAGGGCTGGGTTTGAACCTGCCACCTCTGGCATAGGGGGCCAGCACCCAACCCTTTTGAGCCCCAGGTGCCACCCACTAGTATGTACTTTCTTTGAAAGCACATTGCATACATTGTCCAGTTAGAACTCTAGGATGAGCTGGTTCACTCTTGGCCGCCTCTGTCTTTAGAGCTCCTGTGTTTTTCATAGTTCTGTCCACAGCACGGTAAAACTATCCTCCTCAATCCACTCTCCTTGGAACCCCCATGCCCATCAGCGGCCTTTTGTGAGAGTCTTTCTTATTTCTGTTCTTCTGATCCTCCTTTTACTCAGAGTTGTCACCCAGACCTCTGCTAAATGGCCTAGAAATGTCTAATTGTCTCAGCTTTTCCACTTAACTTACTTTCTTTAAGTGAAAGCTGATTCCCTTCATTTCACCATTTCTTCCACCCTTCAGTGCTCTTAGATTCAAGGCTGACCTTCCCCCGTTCTGCTTCTCGCCATTACCTACCCCGCTCACTCCCGACCTCAGTTCAATCCAGGACCAAGAACTGCTTAGAAAACGGTGTTCTGTCTCCTGTCACTCTGCAGCAGGCCAGCGCTGGACTTGGCTTCCCTGGGTTAGAAGGGGGATTGTAATATTCACTTAAATCTGTGAGGAGTAGGGAGAGCCAAAGATGCGGGTACACGCTGCATCATCAGGACGCGGTGCTGGGGTTAAAATCAAGAAAGCAGAATTCAGCCCCATGAAAAGGATGAGGGAGGGCAGAGGTTAGATTCTAGGAGGTGGAACAAAAAAATGTGAGAAGCCGGGTGGATTTCTAAAACAATGAAAGATTCAGAGTATGTGTAGGTTTAAAGTGGCAAAAAGGATTTACAAGTTTGTTATACATAAAATTAGATCCTTTACATATTTGCTGCTACTGTAATGATTGGGAGTAAGGAGGGAATTACCTTTTTAAGATTAGAAATGGTGCTTTGAAATGATAATGCTTTTCTCCCATCCTCTTGTTTTTATCTCTCCATGTCAGGTTTTCCTTCATTGAGAACATCATCAGAGAGTCGGCATTTCCCCTGCCCCCAACTCCTGCTGTCACCCTGAGCTGCTTTGGCACCTACGGCAGCTTTTCGGCTTCTTCATTCATTCAATTCTGCTCCTGCAACTCATCTCCATGGCTCCACCCTTATAATTTTGTAACACTTAGGACTTCTCTACTTCTCAAATCTTCCTAATCCCAGAAGTGCTGCTCTATGGACATTCCACATTTTTCCAATTCCAATTTATCCCTGACCACTCACAAACGCTGCTGCTTCTGTTAATCTCTAGTCCATCATCCCCACATAGTCCTCTTTTGATCGGTCTCCTCCCTGACTTCACTGCCTCCACTCCTCCTGGGCAAACCTCTTAAAGCTGACTCCTTAGAGTATCCTGATTGCCATCTGCCTTCCACTATACTGTGCATCAGTTGTGGGGGTGACTTCCCTGCTCCTGCCCCGAGCCTGTGAGGCCCACGTACCTGTCCTGCCTCGGAGTGTTACCGAGGATGTGCTTCTCATCACTTTCTTTCTCTCCCTCTTTAAACTCCTACCAGCCTCTGTTCCCTGCCCTTGACCTTGCCCTTACTGATAACCTAGCCCTCTGCGTCATAAACAATAGAATCAGATATAACTACCTCCAGATTATCTTCTCTTCCCCTCCAATTTGTCTACATTGTCACACATCGTTCATTTTTTTATTTGGTCTTGGAAGAAAACAAGAAAGTAATTGCTTTCTAAAAATAAGCTCTTGCCTGTTCTTGGTGTGATTCCTTTCTGTTTTGCTCCTCTTCCTCCATCTGAGCTTTGCTTCCTTAAATCCTCCCTTTAACCTAAACATCTCACTGGCTATATCGCTGTCTACAAATACGCTCTGCATTGCCGTACTGAAGAGGCTTCCCTTCCTCTGCTCTGACTTATGACCCGTGGGAGTTACTGAATAATCTCTCACTCTTCATTTCTTTACTAACTTTTAAAAAGAGTTTTAAAGTTTTTCCCTTGATTCTTCATTTTCTTCTTTTCCATTCATTCTTTAGACACCATACCTGATACAGACACTCGCAGAACTTGCAAAATCTAGATAGCCAAGAACTAGTTTAGATGATCATGAAAATTGTCATGATTGCCTGAGAAAGCCCAGAGAAGCCATCTAACTGACCCTAACTTCTCTACCTTTAGATCCAGGTAGGAAACAGGGGAATCACGCCCCCCCCCCCACAATACATTTAAAGGGGCAGTGAAAGATAAAGTAAAATTAATTTGCGACTGCTTTTCATGACCGAACAGTTTTTCATTGTGCCAATCATTTCATTGTCTTCCCTATTTCATGAAGTTATCTCTTATTTTGGCCTCAAAGATTCCACTTCTCTCATTTGTTTTCTGTCTCTTGCGGTTCCTAGTCTTTAATCTGGCCCTTCACTTTACACATCTATGTCTACAGTTTTGACCACTGCAAAGATGTTAATGGCTCTCAAATACCTTTGTAGCCTTTCAGATCCCTCTCGCAGATCCCTCTCGCAGATCCCTCTCGCAGATCCCTCTCGCAGGCTCTAGACCTGTAGCTCCTTTCCCTCTGGGTTTTACACTTGTGTGTCTCTCACGCATTTGATTTTAATGCAGCCAGCACAGAACTAATTGTATTACTTTTTCACTGTCCCCTAACATAAAAAGGCTCATGCCATCAACATCTTGGTGACAGAGATAGAAACCTTCAAATAATTAGTCGAATTTAAATCATTTTTGAATAGGGCTCAGAATCTTACCCAGGTTGGGCAGGGCTGGCTTTGGGAGTGAGTAGAAGAGAGTGTACAGGCTGCCGCTGGGAAGAACTGTGCAAGGGGCGAGCTACTGCATATGATGCAGCTGCTCTGAAAAGACTGGAAAGCACAAAAACTCCCGGGACCGCAGGGAGGAAATCTGCAGGATGTGTCCCTTCCTCAGTCAGTCACGTGCAAGGCCTGTGACTCGGGTTGACCCTTCTACGGGAATGTATTGCGCTGATGAAATTCTGCTATCTCTTTTCACTTTAACATTGATGATCGTTAGTGAGGAAATCCTCTAGTGCAGAAGGTCATGGAGAAAGATATTTCAAAATGTGACGATGAGAATTGTCTGAATTTATACTTTTGCTCAACATTGAGGAGGGATAAAAATGGATTTTCTCTTTTTTATGTGTTCTGTCCCTCTGTTGAATGATATTGTTCTTGAATCTCTTTGTTGACTTTTGGCTATTACTGTATATGTACTCACATGAGCTATTTTAAAAATGTGTAAAGAGATGGCCAAAATATATGGGATTCCATCTAGTATAAGAAATTTTTGTTTCTTGAAGGAAAAAGGTCACACATAGTCTAAATGTACACACATTTGATATAGGAAAATGGGTATACCCTGATGTTAAAAATATTTTGAAAGGAAAGAAGATCAGCTAAAAGTAATTGAATCTGTCTTGAACTCTAGATACTATATTGGTACAAATATAAATTTATTTTATTAACTTTCAAAATCTACAATAGATTATACATTTTTTCTTCTTTAACAAGAAGATACAAGTATCATATTTCTTCATTAATTTAGAAAATGAAATTCTTATCTGCCTTGCCCACCTGCCCCTCACCACCTCCATGCTGTCTTTATTTGTGTCTCCAATGCTTCCTATATTTTTTCTCTTGGTTTGTTTTCTGTACTTTTTGAATACTCTGAAGGACAAAGTAAATAAAATATACTCTGATTCTAAATCAAACCAAATAATAACAAAAATCCATCCAAAACAACAGTAATCTCCCATGACCAAGCCGAAAAATCATTTGCCTATTTCTACGTGGTTTATTCTTCAAAAGTTACTGAGCAGAGAAAAGGGGCCATGTATTTAAAAAAGCTGATCCTAGTGCAAACATTACTCCCTTTACCTCTGACACGTAAAGCAAACATGATTTAATCAGGATTGAAAACAATGAAGGAAAAAAAGTCTGCCCACTGAAAAATCAATAAAACAAAAACAGTATATAGTATTTGTCTAACCCAAAACAATGAGACAAAAAAATGGGCCATATTCAATTCATCTCAGTTGGTAATTGAGACCTATATTTGACACTCTGCACTCACTACTACCCTCAGGTTGACCTGTAACTATAATTGCTCTTTCCTATTGCTCCCTGAAAATTCTTCTAGTTCATCTGGAAACCTATTGCTTTTCTTTCTTTTTCTTCTTTTTCTTTTCTTTTTCTTTTCTTTTTTTTTTTTTGTTTTAGACAGAGTCTCACTTTGTCATTCTTGGTAGAGAGATGAGGCGTCAGAGCTCACAGCAACCTTAAACTCTTGGGCTCAACTGAATCTTTTGCCTCAGCCTCCCAAGAAGCTGGGACTACAGGTGCCTGCCACAATGCCCAGCTATTTTTTAGAGATAAGGTCTTGCTCTGGCTCAGGCTGATCTTGAACCTGTGAGCTCAGGCAATCCACCCGCCTTGGCCTCCCAGAGTGCTTGGATTACAGGCATGAACCACTGCACCAGGCCTGCCATTATCTCTTATATAATATCTACATATCACAACTCCAAAGGTTTCTCTCCTGATTATGTTTCCTCTATATTCATTAGGCCTAGATTGCTTTGTTTTAGGCCTTTAGGAGACAGGGGCATCACTAGTTGTCTTATTACCAGCTCACACACTGAATTATAAGTTTCCACGGTTTCCAGAGGAGGTAGGTTGCTTGGGGAGCATAAAGGCTCAGCCAATAAATTAAAGGTATATTTCTCTGTGTCCAGATTATATTTAAGTTGAGCCACAAATGTTCTACATTTGAACATTATAGATTTGGTCTGCTAATCTTTTCATAGGCTTATTTCCAATTGATCACAATTGGTCTTTTCTCTGAGAATCAAGTCAATGACTTC
>NW_003852563.1:2875356-2883680 GCF_000181295.1 Otolemur garnettii
TTTTTTTTTTTTTTTTGAGTGATAAGATGGGATTTTATTAGATAGAACAGAACAGAAGGAAGGAAAGGCACCAGAGCCTCTTGTCAACTGATTCCCTTTATGGACAAAATGGGGAATGTGCCTTATAGATTTGTGCTCCTAAGTGACTCTTGGCTGGCCAGCTGGCTGTCATCTGGGGTGACAGGTAAATGGAACACAAATCTCTCATTATCTGGCAGTCTAGCCAAGGCTTGCTCATGAGGCAGTGACTGAGCCAAGGTAAAGGCGGAAGCATGCAAAGTCACATGGGGCCTATGCTTGGAGTTGTCACAATGATTCTGTTGACCAAACAAGTGGAGCCAGACCAATTCAGGATTGGGGAAATAGACTCTACTTTCATTGGAAGGAACTCCACAGTTATAAAGGACCTGCTTAAACAGAGAAGTGAAGAATTGTGGTCATTTTTACAGTCTCCCATGATGACTGAACTGTATCTTCTTTAATATAAATGATACATGATCATGTAAAAAATACCAGATTTTATGTATTAGCAGCATTTATTCAATGTGAGGTAATAGGAATAACACAATGTTGGGCATGAGGATGTCTAAGTTCCATTTCTGGCTTTCCCAATAAAGCAGATTTAGTAGCTTCCTATTACTAATGTAATAAATTACCCCACACTTGGCTTAAAACAATATGAATTATGTCATAGTTCTTAAGTTAGTTTAACTCAGATGAAATCAAGGGGACCTGTGTTTCTTCTGTATCTCCAAGAGAAAATCCATTTCTTTGATTTTTCCAGCTTCTAGAGACCACCTGCATTTTTTAGCTCATAGATCCTTTCTTCATTTTCAAAGCCATCAGAGTGGTGTTTTCTCCGACCTCTGCTCATATCTTTACATCTTTTCTCTTTGACTCTGACATTCCTGCCTTCCTCTTATAAGCACCCTCGTGATTACATTGGTTGTTTTCAGATAACCCAAGATAATTTTTCCATCTCAAAATCTTTAACTCAATCACACTTTCAGAGCTTTTTTTTTTTTTAACCTTATAAGGTAATATACTCACTAATTGTGGGGATTAGAACATGGACATTGTGGGGGAATGGGAATCATTCAGCTTACTATACCAGAGTTCAGTAATCAGTGGTCTAGGGCCAAAACTGGCCTGCCACCTGTTTCTGTAAAGAAAGTTTTATTGGAGCCCAGCAGTCATTCTTCATATATTGTCTGTGGCTGCTTTTCACACTTTAGCAGGCAAGTTTTGTTACAACAGAGATCCCGTAGTCTGCAAAGCCTAAAATATTTACTGTCTGGTCCTTTATAGATAAAGATTGCTGGACCTGAAACTAGATTTACTGTCACCTTGGGCAAGTGACTTAATCTCACTAAGCATCGCAGAATCATAACTTTATAGACTTAGAGAGAATCTGAAAAGTAACTTTGGTTAAACTCTACCCTATACATTTCTCTGCATAAATCACCTTTTCAGAACAACTGGTAAATGGTCACTTAGCTTTTTCTCTAAAACACAAAACTGAAAAGAGCTTACTGTCTTGTGAAATAGCTTAAGTTTATTTCAAACAATTATTCTGAGGCAGAGAGAAAATATATTTTTTATATTGAGCAAAATATTTTATTTCTTTAACTTTCTTGCCTAGTCTTATTTCTGCCTTTTGGGGCTATAGAGAATAAGTGTAATCTCTCTTCTACCCAAGAGAACTTTAAGAATTTGATTCTGTTGTGATATATCTCAAAGCAACTTGCATGATTATGTGGAATGTCAACATAGAAAAGGAGGTAGGTGTCTTAGATACAGAACCTTGCTAAGACAGCTCTTTTCTAGATTACAGGAATATTACTTCCTCACACTCAGATGTCACTATTGCCTGATTTCAAGGGACTCACTGTCCTATCAAGATTTTAACAGTTCTTGTAATTGTGCCTGGGAAAACTTTTCTAGAGTAGGTGGGTTTGGGCACTGTTAGCTCTTCCCTTTCAGAGGAGGTCGTAGCATTTTCTTTTTCTTTTCTTTCCTTTTTTGCAGTTTTTGGCAGGGGTTGGGTTTGAACCCACTACCTCTGGCATATGGGGCCGGCACCCTGCCTTTGAGCCACAGGCACCACTCAGCATTTTCAATAAGCCCTGTGAGTATGACTTCCAGCTCACATGAAGTAGATGCCCAATCCCCAAAGTCCCCTCCTGTAATTCTGATTCTAGCTCCAAGGGAATTCAGTTGCTATCAGTAGGCTGTGATGAATGGAAAACTAAGAGGCTTCCTGAACCCACACCTCTACTGCAGAGGTGAAATGCACTCTTAACTAGGGGACAACCAAATTCCCCTAGACTGTAGCATTCACTGAATCCTGCACGAGTGAACTGAACTAAGGACGTTGGTCTTGGGGAGTCTAGCAGAGGCCAGGGAGAGAAGCTGTCCTTTCACTAGGGGTAAGATTAGCCAGGGAGACAGAGTTATGCCATCAAAAAAGGCATCAAAGTAGCTCAATTGTCATTAAAGCTAAAAGCCTCAATTGGACCTATCTTGAGTGTCCTATCCTAAGCTAAAGCTTTCCTTGTGCTTTAGTCACTGTTAATTCAATACACGAACACCTAGTCAATGCTAGCATTTGTGCTAGAGACTGATGGAAGAAAACTCTGCCCAATTTTTTCAATTTCCCTGAAGCTTCTTCCTCTGTTATTTACTAATAATCCTTGTCTAAAATCCCTCAGGAATATGTTGACTGATGTCCCCAACATCCCACTGTCAGCAAATTAGAAAACTAGGAAGAACTCCATGGCCATCTTCCCTTCTCTTTTCTATCTGGCATCCCATCCTACCAATTTTACTTGCTAAATATTTCTTAAATGTATCCTCCTCCTCTTTATTTCTCCTTACCACTGCCTTAACATAGCATTTTCTTATGTCTGCTTATCATTCCAGCTTTATCTATCACCACTCCTTGTCCTGCATTTATAGCTGAAAAATCTGAACTGCTTATAATTTCACACCTTCTCCCGCTTTTTCTTTTTCTATTTTCTCACTTCCCCGATTTTCTTGGCTTACTCCTACTTGTCTTTTAATTTAGCCCAAGTATCTTGCAGACTCCTGTTTAATATGCCTTTCCCCATCCCTTCCCCTGCTAGATAATGACCCCTATTCTTGGCCCCTCCGTCAGTCTTCATGCAGACCCCTACAGAGTCTCCATACATCTTTACTAATGCTCTATCCATTTTTATCTTCTAGACTAGATTGAGAACTCCTTGCAGATAGTTGTAACTCTTTGTTACTCATCTTTGTGTCATTCCAGTTCTGGAACATAACTGGCCCTCAACAAATAGTGTTTATGTCAGTCAATATTTAAATCAATTTGATAGACTAGGTGTGGGGGCTCACACCTGTAATCCTAGCACTCTAGGAGTCTGAGGTGGGTGGATTGCCCGAGTTCAGGAGTTTGAGACCAGCCTGAGCACGAGTGAGACTCAGTCTCTAAGGAATAGCTGGGCATTGTTGTGGGCACCTGTAGTCCCAGCTACTTGGGAGGCTAAGGCAAGAGGATCACTTGAACCCAAGAGTTTGAGGTTTCTGTGAGCTAAGATGCCACAGTACTCTACTGAGGGCGACCAATTGAGACTCTGTCTCAAAAAATAAATAAGTGAATAAATAAAAATAAAAAAATTCAATTAGATAGTGTTCATGAGTTAAGGCCCAAGGTAGAAGAGGGGTGTGCAAAGGGAAGTGTCAATAAAATGATCTATATCTTGGTATATATCTTAAGTGTAGTGACTTCCCTCAGCTGGGGAAGTTCTTGACGACAAAATGGATTACTGACACATATGCCTTTTAATAGTTATGTTTATGCAGTAGTAATAATTATAATTCCTTTTCTCTATTGTCTGCACAAGTGGAAGAAACGCCTGAGAAAGGAAATTACATGAAATTTGTGATTTAAGAGAGAAAGGTCAACTAGCTTTCTCGTCTTATCCAGTAAATACTGAGTTCCATAAGGGCCGGGACTGAACTATAGTAGCAGAGTGCTGGCAGAGATTAGCGATGCTTTAGTCCTGTTTTGTTTACCATAATGAACTGGTCAATAAACATCACAAATTGTTTATCTATATAAATCTTGACAGATTACTCTTTATGAAATCCATTTAGCAAGTGAGGTTTTCCCATAAGGATGAAAGGATGAAAAATGAAGATTTTAAACAGATTGCGGGAGAAGCTCCGGCTGTACCAGGAGAGCCAGTGTAATAAAGGTTTCTTTATATTAATATCATGAAAACCATTTATCCTGGCAAAATCAATATCACAATCCATCTTAGTTTGGTGTTTCCCTTTCTAAGCTTAAAATGTCTTTTCCTTTATTATGTATAATTTTGTTTTAATAAACGTGAAATATATTTCATTTAGGGAGCACCCTTGAGGAGGAATAACTTCTAAAATGACATCAGACTTGTAGCTTTTGTGCTAAAGACTCTTGGAAATGTTTAAAATTATGTTGAGTGGCTGCAACATTTACAGGAATTATTTTACTTAATCCTTAATTATAAAATCATCCCCAGTGTCCTTTGGGCTAAAAACAAACTACAATATTCAGAAGTGTTTCCTCCTGTGAACTTCATTTAGGGCAAATTCTCTTACTGAAGTCAAGCAATTATACCAAGTCAGATAATTTGAATATAACAATGGCTGGGATAAGAGGCCATGAAATCAGCAACAGACACATTTAATTACTCAAAACATTGCATACTTTCCAGAGAAGAGATTTATTTATTCCATTTGGATTTGGAATTTAATATCCCATGGATATTGACATAGCTGCCTTGGAGTTATGCATGTAGCTGTTGGCTGGAGGAAAATAGAACTACATCAAGAAAAGGAATGATGTTATACACTGGAAACTATTACTCTAAACGCATTATATGTAAAAGGAGTGTGATTGTCTTATGAGTGAATGGTAATAAAAACTGAAACACTCAAGAGACACTTATTCATGAGTGGTATAGTGATACATATATACATATATAAAATATATATATTATATATATATGCAGTGAGTGAAGGTTGGTTCCTGTTATTTATGCCCACCAGTATTACACTAAAAGCCTGCAAATAATATACCCAATTTCAGTAGCACACGTTGAAATTAAGAGTGAATCAAATATGTTGTTGCTTCTATAATTTTAATGCACAATTTTCTTTAATACTTAAACAAAGCATCTATTTGAAATGGAATTCTGATGCAATGTGTATAGATAAAAAACCTAAGATAATATAGTTGTTTGTAGGGAGAAAACGTCCTTTTATCATGACCATAAAAAGGGCAAACTAAAGTACAGTAGTTTTCAAGAGAAACTGTACTATATTTATTCCCAAGGGGATATTAGTCCATAAAACAAATTTGCAGCTTATTTGGCAGCTTAGCTTTTATCGGCCTTTTTAAGGGTGTTGAATGATTACCCAAGAGATCATGCCGTAAAAATTGCAGTGGGGTAAAGTAACTCTATCCATCCAGCATCTTTATGAGAACATATAGGTGAATCCACTTCATGTGGTTTTAGATGTACCACGTGGAGGGTACCTGTTTAAATGTGGGCCGTTTCTTATGTGTGCATTTTTGGCTTCTCTTCTACTTTATGGCACAAAAATTATTTACCCTAATAATGCCATTGGCATATGCAATGTGTTTGAATAATTAATTCACTCTGAGGAAACAGGTTTTAGTTTCAATCATGGTAAAATGCCAGTACTGTTATTTTTATAGGCAACTATGGGTCCGAGAAATTTAAGTTGTTGTAAAGTTATTTCCTTTTCGTAAATCAGAATAATGGCCTATTCTCCAACCATTCTGGATATATGAGTTTAGTGCATAAGGTAGAAAATGAACTATAACCCATAGTAAGGCATGGAGAGTATTTGAACCTGTGTTCCTCAAGTGATTTGCTTAGTGAAATTTAGTCTTCATGGAACTAGAGAATTCAAGACTTTCAGGGACAGCAATGACTCACCCCCAGATTTCTATTTTACAACTGGATAGTAAATCGAAAAGGTTAATTTTTTAGGTATTTAATCTAAATTTTTAGCTGACAGGAGAACTTCTGTGAGAAAGAAAACTTTATAATATTCTTACTGAACAACTGGTATTCAAACTAATCAGTAAGATACATTTATCATGGCACATAAAAAAAGTAATATAACACTATTTTGCCATTAATTGGTTTACAAAGAGAAGGCTTTATATAGGTTTTAGCTTGAGCAACATTTTGATAAAGATCATTTCTTCTTGGTTTTACTTTACCTTTGATTCTTGGTTTGATTCAAGTATCCTTTTCAATACATTGGGTAAACAGAAACTGTCTTACTCCACCATGTTACTGATAGGTGTAACTTATACTATGAATTATTAATCAAAATGTTATTCTCTTTGATGGTTTATTTGTCTTGTTTTCAGATGTCAGCCTTGTAATTGTCATCTCTCAGGAGCCTTGAATGAAACCTGTCATTTGGTCTCAGGCCAGTGTTTCTGTAAACAATTTGTCACTGGCTCAAAGTGTGACGCTTGTGTTCCCAGTGCAAGCCATTTGGATATCAACAATCTATGGGGCTGCAGCAAAAGTAAGTGAACTCCGGCCCAGCGCTGGCGTGGGAGGCAGTGTCCTGCAGGGAAGAGGGTCTCCTTGTTTTCTTTTCTCCATTTAGGACCCATCAGAAAGGTCCTAAATTTTAGGTGAAAATGAAAAAAAAAAAAGTTTAAATAAAATTCGTGTGCTTTTCCTTGAGAAGATAATTGGCAATTATGATACGATTATGCTTAAGTGGGAAATTTACAGGTTGCTACAATGAAATCACCCGTAAGATGCTTAATGTCATGATTTTTCTCATTTTAAGGGTTTTCCCAAGACACAGAACTTTCAGGGCTAAAATGAGGCTGGTACTGGTTAAAGAAAAATGATTAATCGCCTTACCACACAAAGACATTTATAGCAAATGAAACATTTATTCTTATGTACCATGATTTTTGTATTCCTCTATCCCTAAGTTTTATAGTGACTATTCTGTATCTTCTTTCTCTTAGTAAAATGTTTTTGAGGTTGATTCATGTTGTTGCTCATCTCAGTAGTTTTTTCCTTTTAATTGCTTACTAGGTCATCATTGATCAGTTGATATATTGATTATTTCCAGTGTTTATCTATTATGAAGAATGCTCCCATGAACACATGGTTGTAAGTCTTGGCATAAACATACATTTTTATATCTCCTAGCTACACCTGGAAATAGAGAAGCTGGTTTGTACGTTGAGTATATTTTTAAGTTTTTGAGAAACTGCCAAATTCTTTTCCAGCATGGTTGTGCCATTCGTTTGTAGTAGCAATTTGTGAGATCCATTTTCCCTATAGCTTCAGCAACATTCAGCAGTATCATGATGATAGCCACTTAGTGAGTTGTAATAGTATCTCATTGTAGTTTTAATTAGCGTTTTCCCTAATGAGTAATGTTGTGGAGTATCTTTTTCATGTGTGTTATTTGTCTTTCATGTGTTATCTTTGGCAAAGTATCTTTCAAATCTTTTGCTCTTGTTTTAATTGAGTTGGTTGTCGTCCTACTGAGTATTCTTATATTGTTTCCCTTATGTATTAAAGATACAATTGGCATATGCTTCCTCCCATTCTGTGGATTAGTTCTCCATTTTTTAAATGGTATGCTTTAAAGAGTAAAACCTTTTAATTTTTTACCAAGTCTAATTTACCAAGTTTTTCCTTCATGGATCATGTATTTGTGTCCTATCTAAAAAATCTTTGTTTTATCCACCATTAAAAAAAAATCCTCCTTTGTTTTCATTTTAAGTTTTACATTTTTAAATTTTCCATTTAGATCTGTGAAACATGTTGAATGAAGTTTGTACATGATGTGAATAAGCATCTCAGTTCTTTATTTTATTTTTATTTTTTGACACACAGATATCCAAATGTTTCTGTAACATTTGTTTGCTTACTGCTTACTATCCTTTCCCACTGAAATGCCAAAGCAACTATGCAAAAAAATCATATTATATATATATATATATATACACACACACATTAAAAAAACCACATTATGCTAACATGTGTTTTAGATAATTTTAAATTTTAAAATGATTTGAGAGAAGAAAACAGAATATAAATACATACAGAGTCATTAGTGTTCACGTACATATTTATTGTTTCTGGTGTTCTTTCTTTTCCACAGATTCAATTTCCCTTTGTATCAATTCCTAAAGAATTTTTATATCTGACTGGCTAGAAACAAAGTCTCCCAATTTTAAAAAATTATGTGAGAGTATTTTTAACTTTCATTTTTTTTTT
>NW_003852563.1:2883783-2891393 GCF_000181295.1 Otolemur garnettii
GAGTCTCCTGCCTCCGCCTCCCAAGTAGCTGGGACCACAGGCGCCTGCCACAACGCCCGGCTGTTTTTTGGTTGCAGCAGTCATTGTTGTTTGGCGGGTCTGGGCTGGGGATTCGAACCCGCCACCTTAGGTGTACGTGGCTGGCGCCTTTCATTTTTGATGGATAATTCTTTCTAGATATAGAATTCTTGGTGAAAAATATTCTTTTTTTTGTTTGTTTGTTTGTTTGCTACACTCAATATTGGGGACCATACAGTCTGTTTCTACTGACTGCTTTTTTTTTTTTTCATGAATGCAGTTCACAGTTTTATTGAATGTCTTGTAATTTTATGCTGAAAACTCTCAGGTTGTTAGATTATTGCTAGCAATTTGCAAGGACAACCAGTGGAAAATGTTCTCCTCTGTGTGTGCAGCTGCTGCTGTCTCTAATCAGTCTTCGAAATTTTAATTTTTACCTATAACCTGGCTTTCTAGCGGTTACACCTAGGTCTGAATCAGCCAATGATTTGGACAGCGCTTGTGCTCAAATACTTGCAGCCTTCTAGATGACTTCCAGCTTCTGCCAAACAATATGCGTTTGGGCTGAGGAACACAGAGTTACAGCTAGTTCTTAATTCTCCCTTGGTCTTTGCTGTTCATTGTCTCTCTTGGGGTTCCCCTACACACCCATAGTTTCCCAGTGATCCAGGGATCTGCAGAGAGCTCCCCTCATCCCTTCTGTGCCTCTCTTGTATCTAGGATCTCTAAATTTATTCTCTGGTAAATTCACCACTTAGTTTGGAGCACATCTTCTGGCTAGCAAATCAGGGAATTTCCTCATTGTTTGCAAATGAGTCTGCCACTTATAGTTGGAAAATCTATGATTTTTTTCCCCCTAACCCCAAATCAAATCAGTCCTCTCTGGTCCTAGAACTACTGATATTTATAGGCAGCCCTACTATGGAAAAACTAATATACTTGACTACGGAACCAGAGATTTGGGACCAGTCACAGATTCCTACTGGTCCTACTCCAAGCTCTACCATTTTGTCAAGAAGAATTATCCTCAATTTGTTGTCTGCCCCTGGCTGATTCTTGAGCTCACAGAAGTGATTATAATTTTTCCAGTTTTATGTTGCCAAACTCTTCATGCTGTAATAATCAGAAGCTCTAAAACTTCTTTCCTCTTAACTGTATTTTATAATTGTCTAGTGGTTGTTTTAATTTTAAATCTCATCTGTGGAATTCACTTTTACATTTTTTCTAATTATTATCCACTTGTTTCATATTAAGAGAACCCCAAGCTAGAGGAGAAGGCCACAGCTTCCCCTTTAGTCAGGCATTGCTGTATTAGTAATTTTCTGGCCATGATGATGGGAGTTGAAGTGATGTATGGGATTCTTGGGCTGTACCTACTTAGGCAGAAAGCATCTTTTCCACTGAAGGGCTTCTTAGTCATCCACCTGGGATCCTGCAGGGATGGGAAAGTAAAAAGACAGGGTCTAGCTAGACATCTGACTTCACCTGACTTCAGTGCCCCCAACTGAGAGAGGAGGAAGTGAGAGAGAAAGACAGAGAATATGTTTCATTTAGTATTTCTGGTTCTTCACTGCTTCCCAACCAATCACCTGTTGAGCAGCATCACATCACATCATTAATTCTTCTCACCATTGTTTTCTCTTTTATATAATTATTAATGCAGTTTATAAATCCACAATGCTCTTCTTAGCAGAATGAGACTCTCATGAAGAGTTTAGATGTTTGGATTACCTCCAACCATCATTGCTATATGTTATCTCATCATCCAGTGTTGACTTGTCTGAGAATATCCACTTTTTCTGTGTACTCAGGCAACCTGTAGTATAATTCCAGAATATTATTTCTACTCTCTGTTCCTTATGTGCCTGCCAGGGTTTTCGTGGTATTAGACTTATGATTCCCATGCAGGATATGTGTGTCATTAAGATAGAATATCTTTTTCCCATTAAGTAAATATGTGTACCTATTGACAAAGAAATACTTTATGATTCTTGGGATCTAAGAATTAAAGAGGTCTTGCAACATATTTTGAAGGTAGAAAAGATGAAGCAGATATTTCTGAATATTTCTTAGTATGTATACATAGACCCACATGCACACATACTTTATCCCGACAATGACTGAGAGGTAGATGTTATTATTCTCTTACTATAGATGAAGAGTTTCAGAGGATTCATTCAATATTTGACTACAGTCACACAATTACCAAAGTCCTTGAGCTGGAATTTAAGCTCATGGTTCTCAGACAGATGGATCTAGTCACAGTGTTATACTTTTCTCCTTACACGAGGCTCTGGTATATGCAAAGACCATTCTTGGCAATTTTGATGAACAGATGTGTGAACATTTTCTTAGAATTTTTTACTAAGAGCACATAAAGAGTGGGCTCCAGTTATTACCTGCTCAGAATAAGAGTATTCTCAAACTAATGTTGAACCATATGAACCTTTGGTGTCCATGAAATTTCTCTTTTAAATAGAAAAATGTACTATATATTTAAGCTGTTAAGTTGAACTAGATTGTGGTTAGGGATGGTCATCCCAAGTAATCAACTAAACATTTAAAATGATCCTATGTGTATTATGAAATATATATCTTCAACTCCATTTCCTAGGGTCCACATACAACTACTAAAATCTTTAAATTCTCTATAAAGTGATGTATCTTTTGTAGCTGATGATTGACTTATTGTTGGTAGCTACTAAGTTGCTATAACATGGGGACTGTCACCACAAAAACCAAGGCAGAATTAGAGGATGAGACTTCCAGCCCTACCGTCCCACTTGTGAGGAGAGGAGAGGGGCTGAAGGTTGAAGGTTAAGCTTATCACCAGTGCTCAGTGATTTATTCAATCATGCCTACCTAATGAAGCCTTTACAAAAATTCAAAAGGATAGGGGTTTCATGGAATTTCCAGGTGGCTGAACACATGAGGATTCCTAGAGAGTAGAAGATTGCATCACTTCTCCTACATTGCAACCTATGTATTTCTGTATAGAAATATCCTTTATATCATAATGAAACAATAGACATTTGCTATGAACTCTTCTAGCAAATTAGTCAAGGAGGGGGTCATGGACTCCAACTTGAAGCTTGTCTATCAGAAGTTCCAGGGGCCTAGACTTGCAGCTGAGGTATGAAGGTAGGATCAGTTTTGGCAACTCAGCCCTCAACATGCAGTGATCTGATGCTGTCTCCAGGTAGATAGTGTTAGAATTGAATTTTCGGAGGGGAGGGCACCCAGCTGTGTTCACTCTAGGATTGACTGCTTGCCTAATGTGTGGGGAGAAATGCCCCCCAGATCTTGTCATAGAACCCTTCTGTGTTGATTATTGTTGTGGTGTGAGAGAAAAATAGTTTGAATTTTTTCCTAACACAATGTGTATGAAGAGCCTTTGGTGGGAGAAAATTTCATATAATACAAATCATTTTCTTTTTTAAATTTTTTTATTGAAACAAATAAATTTTATTACCTGAGTTAATTTTTATGTCCAAGCACAAGGATAATGAAATATATTTTCCATGCAAAATATCATATACATTAAATAATCTACAGTGGTAACAATGCAGTGTAGGTTTTCTGGAAAGCAGACTCTGTGATAGAAACATACAAGCAGGAAGTGCATTTATTGGGCAGTGCTGTCTAGGTGAGGACCAGTGAGAGTGGAAGAACGAAGCAGGATGGACAGAGCAAGAAGTTGAACTTCATCGAAGTCCTGAGAAATGTCTCAGTTGATCCCTTGAGGAACCTCTGAAGTTGGGAAAGCCTCTCACAGATGTCTGAATTGAGGCAATGGCCAGTCATTGGATAGCTGCCACCCACAAACATGAACCTTGAATGAGACGACTCTCTTTAGCCAGGGACAATTTCCAGAGAAGAACTCAGCAAAGAGCAACCAATTAACAATAGTCCCAGTAGCTGAGGGAAGGAATATTTCAGTCTCAAAAGGGTTGGAGGATTTGTGAGAATCTGGGAAGCACATCATAGCATCCACTACAGATGATCAAGCACATCATTTTCTACACTCTTTGCCATGGGAGTAAAGCATCTCTCTCTCTTTCAATCTTCCCCAAAGTATTTTGCTATCTTAGAAAATTATCTGGCTGGACAAGATGGCTCACACCTGTAATCCTAGCACTCTGGAAGGCCAAGTTGGGTGGATCGCCTGAGCACAGGAACTCAAGAACAGCCTGAGCAAGAGTGAGACCTTGTCTCTAAAAATACCTGGGCATTGTGGCAGGCACCTGTAATCCCAGCTACTCAGGAGGCTGAGGCAAGAGGCTGAGCCCAAGAGTTTGAAGTTGTTGTGAGTTATGATGAGTGTTACCCTCAGCACTCTACTGAGGGTAACAAAATGAGACTCTGTCTCAAAAAAAAAAGTTATCTGAAAGTCAGTTTTGATTGGTCTAGTTCTAAAATCTGTTGTATTTCTGATAGCACGCAGAGTTTTAGATAGCGTCATTAATGTTCACTAAAAAATACTAAATTACCATGGATTGCAAAGTTATCTGATAGTACTATAAACAGGGAAGTTTATGAATCTTTCTGATTCCACCATGAACAACGAGATTTACAACTCTAACTAAAATCCACAGAAAGGATAAAAGGTTCTGTCAATGTTCAACCCATGAGGGTGACCATATAAAATATTGCCAGTCCCTGAGGTGAAAAATGTAAGATGCTGTTCATAAATCATCATTTTCTCATTTGTTACTATGAGATTGTTAACTATTCTTGTCCTATCTCTAAATAAACATATGGACAGTTGACATTTTAATGCAATAATACAAATTCAAAGAAGAAAAAGACAAAAGGGGAATAGTAGGAGTATTTCTAGTTTGAATAAGAAATGATATAAATATTCTCTACTTTGAGATCAGAGACTTTGTGTCTAGGAAGCCTGTGCATATATATGGAATTTTATATATTTATATATTTCACATTCTGTGTTGTGTAGAAAAAACAAACAAATTTTCCTCTGCTTTCCCACCAAATCAACACAGAATACTTCCATGACAGATGCCCCACACATGAGACAAGCAATCAATTCTGCAGTAGATGCCAGCTGGGTGTCTTCAATTCCAGTTCAATTCCCCTTCTATCTTCCTGGAGGTAGCATCAGATTCCCCACAGAGAGGGCTCAGCCTCAGAGACTAACCCCCCCGCCGCTTCTAACACCAGTTGGAGCTTGCTCCATTGGAGTTCCCATGACTCTCTTTTTTGGCTCCAGAGCAGTTCATAGGACTCATGGAAACACTTATATATGCTGGTCTATTATGAGGAATATTACAAAGGATAGAGATAAAAAGATGCAAAGGACAAGACGTGGGAAAGGACGAGGAGCTCCCATGTCTTGCACAGGGCCGCCACCTCCAGAAACCTCCACATGTTTGGCTAAGGGGAAGCTCTCCATGCCTCATCCTCACGGGCCCATGATCATAATTCCTTTCAGGGACGCTCTCCACAGAGCCCTTTCTGTCCCTGAGTTCTCTTCCCCTCAAGGTTAGAAATAGTGTGCAGAGAAGAATTGACAAACCAGACTTGCCTGCTTATTTTTAGAAAGTCCTGCTTGTAAAGTTGGCCTTTGGCTTGTATCTGGGAACTGGGATTTTGTGAGGGTTTCCCATCATCTTCAGACCTGGTAAGAGTAGATCACTGCATGTAAACCTTTGGTATAAACCAAAAGGTTTGTGTATAGAACTTGCTTTTCTTCTGGAAGTCTGCAATTTGGGTACATGCAAGATGGAGGCTGCCTACATGAACAGCCCCTGATAAAAACCCTGGGCATTGAGTTTCTAATGACTTTGAAACCCTTTACAAACATTTAAGCAATGCATTGCCTGAGGAATTAAGCATGTTCTGTATGACTCTACTGGAAGAGGATTCTTGGAAGATTTCAGCTGGTTTTTCTTCATTTCATGGATGTGCTTTTTTTCTTTGTTGATGAATTCTGTAGCCTTTTAATTTAATACATCTTAGCCATGAGCTGGACTAGATGATAAGTCCTGTGAGTCTTAAAATCCATTGAACCCAGGGTGCACAGGGGTCTCAGGGACAACTGACATACATAGTAAATGAACTTTGCTGCTTCCACACTCCATGCACCATTTGTCCTCCTCACCTCTTTGAAAACAGTTTCTTTGTTAAGCAACTTGTGTATTTGGTTTTTCTCCTGAGACCCTGAATGAGTCACCCACTGACTATAGAGAGCCAGAAGAGAGAACTTGAAATGTCACCAGCATATAGAATTGTAGGAAATGATAATACTCTAGGTGATAGGTGCCCAAATACACGGACTTGATTATTACCAATTCTGTGCATGCAACAAAATATCTTACATAACCCCCAAATATGTAAAATATTATATATGAATGAAGAATTTAAAAATGATAATTATTTGATAAATTCATTTCTGTACATGCTTTAAAAGTATTTCTTAATAAAAAGATTAATGGTTTACAAAGTTAACACAGCAATTTGTACCCTTGAAATCTTATTTAATGGGAATGTTTTATTAAGTTATGCTTCTCTAAATGGATGGATTATGTATCTTGTTTAAACAAGAAGGAGATAACTAAACTGGTGGTTGGTTGTTCTTAAGCAAAATTTAGGTATTTTTTTTCTTCTTTATCTTTTTATATTCTGTGGAAAAAAGAAAAAGAAAGCTCACTCTTAAAATAAGGAGACTAAGGAAAATTTACACTGACAGAAAACGTTTTCATGGTATATGTTTGTATTATACAAAATGAGACTAAAGTAGTTAGATGAATGTTTCTAGGTGCATGATAAGCACTAATATTGCATCTTAAAAGCATCTCTACCAGGTGTTGGTATATTTTCACAGGCTTGTTCCTTGATAATATTTAAATATTTTTACATCTATAGCTATTTATATCACCAAATATTCTTCCTTTTACACTGTGCTCTGTGAAGCAAGATAAGGCATTGTGCTTAATGGAATGGAAAACTTCCCCTTAAAAAGCCAAAAATTATGCTACTTAAATTCCAAGTTTCAATGGAACTTGCGTCAAATTTTAAATTAATTAAGTAGAAATAAATGTTATGCATCCTCAGATGGTTTCTCAAAAAAGAAAAAAAGTCAAAGAAATATTTAACGTAAACCATTGTGATTTTTTTCCCCATCTGTATTTATGTCAGCTGCTTTGACCTACAAATTTGTTTTATGCTTATAGATAAAAAGCTTTGTTTCAGAGAACTCATGATGCATGCCCTTTGTTTATTAATGTCTTGGTAAACCACATGTCTTCTTGATAAAGTAATCCTGAATCAGAAAGACCTCTTTGCTGGACATCTTACTTCAGTTTACTTGTGTGTTTATTGATTGTTTTTGCTAATAAATGCTTTCTCTGTTGTAATTCAGCTCCATCTCAGCAGCCTCCACCCAGAGGACAAGTTCAAAGTTCTTCTGCTATCAATCTCTCCTGGAGTCCACCTGATTCTCCGAATGCCCACTGGCTTGCTTACAGTTTACTCAGGGATGGTTTTGAAATCTATACAACTGAAGATCAATATCCATACAGTGAGTTTAAGGGTTATACAATAGAAAGATAATATTCTTAGAATATTCTTAG
>NW_003852563.1:2891607-2898723 GCF_000181295.1 Otolemur garnettii
GCGGGCCACATGCGGCCCCCCGAGGACATTTGTCCGGCCTGCTGAGTGTTTTTGCGGTCACTGCCTGTTCTGTTTAGCAGTCGGCTTATCCCGGGCCTGCCGTCCAGCCCTCCAATGGTCTGAGGGACAGTGAACTGGCCCCTGTTTAAAAAGTTTGAGGACCCCTGCCTTTTTGGTGAGGGTGTGGGGAAGCTAGAAAGTTCATAAATTGCTGGGGTGTTTGTGTGAATTCATTGGTATAACTTCATGTACAGTAAATTGTTGAAATGTATGAAAAACCAAACATTTTTGCCTATCATTTGAATCAGCACCCCTACTTTAGAGAATTTATCCCAAGTCATAAATGGACTCAAAATCACAAAAGATATCCATACCTATATATACTATGTGGAATCTCAAAAATTGAAAATGGTTCAGATGTCCAATAATTTTCCAATAAATTATAATATATAACATAGCAGGATCCTTATACATTGTTAAATATATTATAGGCTATGAGATCCTGTAACATTATATTTTAGTTCAAATATCATTGAATAGAAAATGTTCATGATATCCAGTGTAATTGAAAGGTATTAAAAGAATCTGTGAGTTATAATATTTTAGTTTCAAGTACCAAAAAACTTAAACAAATCTGTAGTTTTTTTATGGTTGAAAATATTATAAAACTTTATCAAATATTTCTATTATAATAATTCCACTTTTAAAATTCCCAGGCTACACTAAGAACTTTTCAATCTAGAAGTGAAATACCAACATTCAAGTAAATAGTGTAATTTTACACATTCATTGCTATTTCCACAGAGATTGAACACAGCATCATGAACTCAAATTAAAAGACTAAAGATATGAAGAAGCTATGAAGGTTATGAAGATTTTATAGGAGCTTGTAGAAATCAGGCTATTGGGATCCATTTATTTAAAAAAAAATCATTTACTCAGATGTTTTAGATATAGTTTCCTTAAAGACAGAATAAAGAACTAGGAATGTGTACATTCTTCCAGCTCTGTCCTCTCTAACTTTTGCTTCTAGCCATGTTTAGCCATAAGCTGGTTTAAGAAACTAGTTTAAGAAAACTTGGAGCAGTAATTCCAATTCAAGCTTCTATTTTATTCATTTAATACTCAATTTTCCAAATTCTACTTTAACGTGTATGATTAGTAAGAAAAGTGCGTAAAGCTGTGTCAAAACAGTGAACTTCCATGGCCTGCCTTGAAATGGTGGAAAGATGCCTTTCTTGTGAAGAGGCATTAATCGACTTTAAAACTCCGGTGTCGTACGCAGTGTGATTTGGTATACTGAGGCACGTCTTGTACCCGAGTCTACGTGGCTTGCCTCTATCTCTATCTTATGCCTACCCCTTTCTCTTGACTGTAAATATCTCTTCAGTATTCCAATTCTTCTTTGAAGTTAATGGAAACTCTGAACTTCATGATGCAGATTGCAAAGGGAAATGAACATCTGTCTACATCTGCCGTGCTGGCAGAGCTTTATAAAAACCTGCTACCAGAGTGTTTATTTTCTTCCAAATATCAGCATGATCCAGGTGTCCTGAAACTTTAACTTTTGTGACAGAGGAAGACAGGAGTTATAAAAATATTGGAAATTATTTTGAAGATGACAGTACCACTGGTTGAATTATTTCTGAGGTTATGAATTAGGGTTATCCTACTTTCCATACAGTTTCATTAAATGGCAACATTAAACTTAAAACTACTAATAGTATCGTTCCATCCAGAGGCATGTTTTCTATAGCTGCATATGTTATGATCTATTTTATACAACATTACATATGAGTACGACACTCTGCTTCTTTTTCATGACCGCTCTGATGCGGAATCCAAATAACAGTTTCTTCCATAATGAATGTGTATTCATTCCCTAATCAGACATTTATATAATCCTATTAAACAAGGTATTATTTTCTAAAACCTTATTTTTCATTAAAAAATGCTACTTCTGGCATTTCTTGGCAATCACTATAATTAATGATGTGAAAATTATCTGCATGATGGCATTTGAACAGTACGAACACTTGCTTAACACTGTCAGAACTTTGCATCTTTCTAATAATACCTTCGTGTGTATTAGTCTATTTTCAGTGCCTGGCTAGCATGTGTAATATGAAAAGGAAACACTATTTATATGCAGCTGGATGAACACAAGTCTTTGGGTTAAATACAGGCATTAGGAATTATAGGTGGAGAATCACTGAACTTTTCAAAGAAAATTAATAGTGTTGTCTTCCAAGCAAGTTTGGTCATTTGGTTGAGACCATTATAGAATCTTTGTTAGAATGAAACTTTTCCTAGCTGACCTATGGGATTGTCTAGGACGATATTTTCATGCTAGGATCACGATATACCACATACAAAGCTTTCAAAGTATTATTAGTAATAGCGCACTAATAATGGGGAGATCATTTTAAAGTTTCTGAATAATTGACATTTTAAACATAAGAATATAGGTGGGTGTGGTGGCTCATGCCTGTAATCCTAGCACTCTTGGAGGTCAAGGTAGGAGGATCCCTTGAGACCAGGACTTTAAGACTAACTTGAGCAACATAGTAAGATCCTATCTTTACAAAAAATAGAAAACTTAGCAAGTTGTGGTGGCACATGCTGGTAGTCCCAGCTTCTTGGGAGGCTGAGGCAGGAGGATTGCTTGAGCCCAGGAATTGGAGGTTGCTGTGAGCTATGATGATGTCACTGTACTCTAGCTCAGGCAGCAAATCAAGACAGTGTCTCTAAATAAAGAAGTAAATAAAATAATAGAGTATATTTTTATGCCTTATTAAGGTATGAATATTTAAGTTAAATTATATCCAATGGTTTTCTTAGGTAACATTTCACCCATTTGTACCTGAAATGCTTTAAGAAATAGTGGTGAAAGTAGAGAGGTCAATTAGCACTAAGGGAATCACACATAATCAGCACCTAATATTATCCCTGCTGGAGCTAAACCTGTGTTGCTCGCAGGTATCTTAGCTATCACTGATGTGAGGAGAATAGTTAAGGGAGGACAGAGCACTGTTTGTTAATGTTGCAGTGCTCGGAGTGGCCAGAAAATCATATTATTTTTTTTTCCAGTGTGAGTTTTGACCCCAAAGAGCATTAGATAAAATAGGCAGATGGAATTTAAAAATAAAAATCATTTTCATTACTGATAAAAGCCATATTAGAGAGTATTCTGTGTTTCCTGCAGAAAGACAGATTAGAAGCTAGAGAAATCAACGGGCTAATCAGAGCAGGCTTTTCTCTCACCTCCCCCCTGCCCTCTCCCAAACTCACAGGTGAAATCTTCCATCTTTGGAATTCCACGACTGGGAAGATAGCTTTTAAATTGTCACCCTAGAGAAAGCCTTCCGCAGGGAAACTAGAGGATGATTATATCTGTATCTAACCATTACTTATGTTGCTTAGAGATCTTAACATGCTTTAAATTCATTGTTTTACTTCCTCATTTTATTTCAAAATATTGAGGGGGTACAAATTCAGTGTTAGCACTGATACGTGAGAAACCATTCTGTTCATCCTCTTGAATGACCCCTACATGCTTTGTTTTCTCCCATCCATTACCGTTTTAGGAGGTGTATGAGCTTTAGCTTGCAGATGTTTTTACATTGCTGGATGTCAATTGATTATTTCTATGTATGGAGCACTTTTAAGCATTTCTTGTACTACAGGTCTAGTAGTGTCAAATTCCCTTAGTATTTGCTCGTCTAAGAAAGACTTTATTTCTCTATCATTTCGGAAGCTTAGTTTAGCAGGATACGAAATCCTTGGCTGGCAGTTATTCTGCCTGAGATGACTGAAAATGGAAACCCTATCCATTCTGGCCTCAGAGGTCTCTGGTGACAGGTCTGCTGTGAGTCTAATTGGTGTTCCTTTGTAAGCAACTTGTTACTTTTCTCTCGTGGCTGGTAGATTTTTTCCCTTCACTTTGACTTTGGACAACCTGATGACTACATGTCTTTGTAAACTTCTAGCAATATCACGGAAAGATTTCCTCTATTATTCTTTCAATTATGTTTCCATGCTTCTTGATTTTTCTTCTTCTTTCTCAGGGATACCTACAATTCTTATATTTGTTCACTTGGCCTACTCTCATATTTCTTTCAGTGATTTTTCATTTTTCTTTGTTCTTTTTTTTTTCAATTTTTTTCACTGCTTGATTACTTTGAAATGCTTATCTTTGAGCCCTGAAATTCTTTCTTCTGCTTGGTCTAATTAAAGCTTTTTGATGTATTTTGAAATTTCCTAAATGATTCTTTCCTTTCTTTAAATTCTGGTATCTCTTTTCTAATGTTATCTATCTCTTTAGGGAATTTTTGTTTTTATCCTGATTTTTTGTTTGTTTGTTTCTTCAAAATGTTTTCCTATCATCTCTTCAATTTCATTTATCTTACTTGGCATCCATAATCTGAACTTCATAACTGTTATTTCAACGATTTCTTTTTGGTTAAAATTCATTATTGGAGAACTATTGTGATCATTTAAGGGTATGGAGATAGCCTATTTTCACATGTTACAAGAGTTTTATGCTGATGCCTTCTTATCTAGGGCCACTTCTCTCAGCTCAAAACAGATAGGAAATATGGTACCTCTGTTCTTCTCTGCTGAGACCTCTGTTGCTTAGTGAAGATAGGGATGGGTCCCCGGATAGTATGCTTGGGTCCTACACAGGAAGATTGACCAAGCCAAGTAGGGGCAGATGCACTGTGACCCTTTAAAACCACTGCTTTCCTGGATCAACCCTCTTCCCCTGTGGTCATCACCATGTTACTGTGACAGTGCCGGCCCTTGGTGCCAGGTGCACACGCCAGGTGGAGTTAGGTAGGAGGAGGTCTGCTGCATGCAGGCCTGGGCGTCTGAGGTGCCACATGCATAGGTTGGACACAGTCTGTGCAGGGTGCAGCTCGGGGCTTAGTAGGTTCTCAGGGCATAGCAGCCCCTCAGGCATACAGGGCATGGGGAGAGTGGACCCTGGTGCAGAGCAAGTGGGCAGGACACAGCTCACATGCAGGATGGAGCAGGACCCCTGGACACAGTGGACTCCGTGGGTGGGCAATAGTAGCTTTCCAGGTTTGAGATACTCTGTGGTGCACAGGGCTCTCAAGCCAGCTGTCTCTTCTCTCCAATCAATGCGGCTGCAAAGCCTCCAGTCAGTTGCCTGTATAGTCCCGAGGCCTGGTGCAGTGGAAGGGCCCTCCAGCCTCTCTGGTTGCAGTATCCTCAGGAAAAGTGTGGAGTCTGGGATTTCTCCTCTTTCCCCATAGTGGGTGCTTTCCTTAATTACATCCAGTGCTGCTGGGCAGATCATCCCACTTGTCTCTTCATCACTTCTTTCCTGCCATTTCTCCATGGATTCTCAGTGTTCTCACACAGAAAAGTGATCAAAATGTACGTATCTATTCAGCATTCTGATCCACTTTGCGAGAGGGGTATGGTGCAGCCTGCTTGTAGTCTACCATCTTGGCCTTCCTCAGGCTTAGGGTTTCATCTTTATTATTATCGTTGCAGTTTTTAGCCAGAGCTGGGTTTGAACCCACCACCTCCCGTATATGAAGCCGGTGCCCTACTCCTTTGAGCCACAGGCATCACCCATGGCTTATGGTTTTAGATGACAAAATATTTTAGTGAACCCTGGGGTTTTATTTCCCTCTTTATTATTCATCTTCACTTTTTATATTATAATTTATCACACCGTACTGCATCAAGGGCTCAGTGAAAAAAGTGGCAAATGGTTCTGTTAGGTCTGAGAGAAAGAAACAAACATAAGCTAAAGGAGCTGAGAAAGGAAGCATAAGAAACGCTGACTAGCAGTTGTGAGTGTGAGGACGTTAGTATTCGTCATACGTTAGCCTTCTTAATAGGGCAGTTCTCCCCTTCCTCATTTTTTCTTTGTTTTCACGATTTGTTACCTGTAGTCAACAATGCTCTAAAAATAGATGAATATAGCACCATAAGATATTCAGAGAGAGAGTGTGTGTGAAAGAGAAAAACCTTCACTTAACAGCTATTACAGTATTTTGGCTGTTAATTTCTGATTGGGCCTAATTTCTGGGTTAAACTTTATCGTAGGCATGTCTATATTGAAAAACACTATATATAGCATTTGGTATAATTCATGATTTTAGACACCCACTGGGGATCTTGAAATGTATCTCCTGTAGACAAGGGAAGACAACTATAGTATAGATCAGATAAATAAGGAAAAATTATTTGTTGAATAAAATTTTCTTCCACGCTTACTCCAGACCAGGAACTATTCCAGGCACTAGAAATACAAAGATAACAGGAATAGTTCTGCTTCTTGGGACTGGAGATAGATAATTAAATCAAAGTTACACTATAATGTATTAACTGTAGAACCAGGGTAGGCTCAGAGTACTGAGAGTGCCCAGGGGTAGCGGGGAATTTGACCATGTCTGTCCTGGTGACTAAGAGCTGTTGCGTTTCACAAAAAGGAGAGGACCGAAGCAGAATTAGCCAGGTATTAGAGGAGAGGAAGAATGATATGGGAGAAATTGGGTATTAAAAGACATTGAGGTATATGAGAAAATAAACTCTGGAGGCAGGCAGTTTCCTGTAGCTATTTGTTAGGTGGTGCAAAGCAAAGTGGTGAGTGGTATCAGCCAAGATCCTGAAATAGTGCTTAGGCAAGGAGTGTACATGTTTGCCTGAAAATGCAGAAGTTTGCACTAGGAGCAAATGCTCCACCTCAGAACACAATATAGTGATGATAATCCTTATCATAACCAAGGAAAGCAATCACCTTGAGATAAGTGCTCTTTTAACCCGAGTATCATGGTTTTTTGTTATGACATTACTAATGAGTATCCTGTTTATACTCTTTTAAATAATTTTACTTAGCTCATGCTAGAAATTGCCTTATACAGTATTTCTATGCAAATATATACTCCCAACCCAGTTCCATTATTATTGCAATTTCTCGTCAAGTAGACTGCTCTTGTACATTCTGATCTGTTGGGATTATATTACATGTTTTAAATGCTACAAATAGTGAAGTTCTTTTAACTAGCATCAAAATATATATTTTATTTATTTATTTATTTATTTGAGACAGAGTCTTGTTCTGTTGCCCAAGCTACA
>NW_003852563.1:2899970-2950230 GCF_000181295.1 Otolemur garnettii
TGATTCTAGTCCCCCAAACTCCGTGATGCCATTTGGGAAAAGTGCAGCTTCTCTCTGGCATTTTGGCAGAGAGCCCTTCAGAGGCTGGCTCATTTGTGGGGTGTAGCTGGCCAGATCCCGCTAATCTTTGACATTGCCATGACATCAGTTTCCGATGCGCGAAGCTGGGGAACACGTGGTCACTCTCAGGTTAGTGGGGTCCTCATGAACACTCTTCTATCTTAACTCTCCCCACGCTATTGATTTTTCTAGGAACTTTCTGAGATTTGCTTTTCTCTGCCCTCCGACATCTAACTTTTAGCTCTCTCAAAACCGAAGGGTCCGTTACTCTGTCCCAACTGTAGAAAGTTCCTCAGAGTAGGCCTACAGGCCCCCAGCACAGCATGCTCAGCATTCGAGAAACCGAGAAACCGAGAAACCCTGTGGATTAAAATTAGACCTGAATCCTTAACCTTTACAGTGTAATTAAATTAACATGCTGGGACCTTCCCATTGAGTTGGGTTCCCCTGCACAGTGAAACCCTCCTCTCTCCTATCACATGCACACAATACCCTCAGGGAGCATCAGCAGCCACTCTGGCAAGTGTATACTTTATGATCCCACAGTATATTTGCTGTCCCTTTAGAGAGTGAGATTCTCTCAGCACATGCCTAACCATCTCTACTCCTTATCTGCTTTCTAACCTCTATCTACCTCTGCTCTCCGACCTCACAACGCCACTTGCCAGGAATGTATCTTGAGTATATTCTCCATTGCCTATACAAATGTCTCCAAAAGTCAGCAGCTTAAAACAATGAACCTTTATAATTTTGCCCAGTTTTTACAGGTCAGAGATTGAGGAAAGGTTTCAGTGATATTGGCCAAGTGACAGGTTAGGCTCGTGGTGTTCATTTGTGTACCCATAGTCCAGTGTACTAGCATTTAAGAGCAAACCAGTTACCCAGAGGAAATGTAATTAATGCTGTTCAGAGAGCTGCAAAATCTTTCTCTTTAACTTTCTATCAAAAGGATACTATGGAGCAAGACCAGAACTCAAACAAAATGTTAAATATTATTTGTTAAAATAGCACTTTATCATGTTATGCTGAATAAAAGAAGTAATTAGTATTGGCTTAAATTTTAGAAACATGAATCATAGTCTCATTCAGATGTTCAGATTGGTATACATTGTGTAGCTAAACAAATAGAAGAGTTGTTAAAATGATGCTTTATCGACTTGTGGAATGTAACTGTTGTCTTTTATTTCTTTTCAGGTATTCAATACTTCTTAGATACTGATCTGTCTCCATATACCTCATATACCTATCACATCGAGACCACCAATGTGCACGGTTCAGCGAGGAGTGTAGCTGTCACTTACAGGACAAAACCAGGGGTCCCAGAGGGAAACTTGACCTTGAGTTATATCATTCCTATTAGCTCAGACTCGGTGACACTTAGCTGGACTGCACTCTCAAATCATTCCGGTCCTGTAGAGAAATATATTTTGTCCTGCATTCCTTTGGCTGGTGGTCAGCCATGTGTTCCCTACGAAGGTCATGAAACCTCAGCTACCATCTGGAATCTGGTTCCATTCACCAAGTACTATTTTGCTGTACAGGCATGTACTAGCGGGGGCTGTTTACACAGCTTACCCATTACAGTGACCACAGCCCAGGCCCCTCCCCAAAGGCTGAGTCCACCTGAGGTACAGAAAATCGGAGCTACAGAACTTCATGTAAGATGGTCTCCTCCAATGGAACCAAATGGTAAGAATTCGAGGCCTAGATTTTCTCTTCTTAGGCAAGATATGAACAAGAACTGAGGTATTTAGAATAGCACATTGAGAGTCTGGCTATTGTATTAATTTTCATAACTGCATGATATAATAATTGAGAAACATTTTCTAAAGATATAAGGTAGTGTTTGTCCTGGTTAGTGGTACAGTGCATTTCTTCTAATCTAATAACAAATTCCATTCAATTAAATTGCCCCTTAAAAGGCTAATATTATCTTTGCTCTTAATGACATCTGCCATAACACAAATGATGTTTATAATTTGAAACTCACTTATGAAATGCATTATATTTGACTGTGTCACAAGTTAGGGCAACCACAAGCAGTAAATTTTCTCATTTTAGCAAGAAAAAGATATAAAATAATACAAAAAATATGTATATAGGCTAGCAGACTCCATTAAGTTAATTTTTGTGTTCATACAGTTGACCCCTTGGTTATGTAGGCCACACACACATTCACAGATTTTAATAATTCATATCAAGTACATATTATGACACAACCTTTTCTTAGACTTTTTAAGTTATGTAGTAAAACTGGAAAGAAACTATAATATTTGTGCAAACAGGGCTCCTGTGAAACAGATGATTAAATTCAAATTTCCAAATTTGAAAACATACAAATTGGAGGGACAAGAATCAAATTCCTGAAGGAAATTGCAACTATGTATTAAAGAAAAGATTAGATTTATGTATGATAAATAGTAATTATTTTTTCTCTATACACTGTCCCTTTTGGTTTATTTTCCTCATGAATACACCTTTAATAGTATTTTATACATTTATCTATCCATCAGCTTGTTATCTTGATAAGTACCTATCATCTAGATTACTGAATTTCTGCACCTAGATTGCCAGAAGTAACCTCTAGTGATCTAGTTAAAAGAAGAATGAAAATCCAGCACTCTAACTGTCCTGCCCAACCCCCACTCCCAAATTAGCCTCTTTGTCTGATAAGTCACCTCGATTCACTGTTTAACTTCTCCAGGAATAATCATAAGATATGAACTATACATGAAGAGATCGAGATCTCCTGAAGCCATTTCTGAGGAAAGTCGAGTTTTTCAGAGCAGTGGTTGGCTCAGTCCTCACCCATTTGCAGAATCAGCCAATGAAAATGCATTGAAACCTCCTCAAACAACTACAACCATCACTGGCTTGGAGCCGTACACCGACTATGAATTTAGAGTCTTAGCTGTGAACATGGCCGGTAGTGTGTCTTCTGCCTGGATCTCAGAAAGAACAGGGGAATCAGGTAAAGACTAATGCTTTGAGTTCTACTTTTAAGAGCAGGATGAACAAAAGTGACTCCTTAAATTAAAGTCAACAGTGATAAAGTACATTTTGAAAAGCAAAAATATAAACTTCTATAGGCCAAGGGAAATGTTAATATATGAGTTGGTTACATAAATAGCTCAAGGTCATAAAATACTTGAAGTAACTTTTAGGGGGAAAAAGTAAATGCTTTAGTTATTAATTCATGGGTGAAAATGGCTTAACTATATAGTCTTTTGGGAATGTGTGTCAAAAATAGCAGTTGGTTTCCAGTCGTGAAGTGGGATGGCCACATGGCTAGTTTGCACCATAGTCAGCGTCATTTATAGTCAGTGACAGAAAGGACCAATTTCACAATTTTTAAAAAAATTTTATCTTTCTAAAACATAATTTAGGTGCTAGTTTATATATAATGATAGAATTCTGGACATCAAAATGTGCCTATAAGCATTTGGCTTCAAAGTTTTTAATTTTCTGAAAGTATCTTTATTTAGGTAAGTGAGATGTTTTTTAATCCTATACCTTATTCTTTATGTTAAAAACACTTCAAATTTCATGAGCCTTGAAACAATATGCCTTTGGTATGCTCTGAATCCATAGCTATCCAAAGAAACCCAAGTCCTGATCTAACTTGGATCTGTTAGGAGCGTGAAGGATGAGAGTAACTTTAGGTTGATGTCCAAGGGAATCATTTCATGAATAAAATGTGCATAGTGCTTGAGTGTCTCTTAATGACTACCAGCCATCTTGGGCAAATAATAGTGCCATGATAGCACAAGTGATGAGGCATGGCATTTTGGAAGGGGAAAATCAAGGTCAAAAATGAAAAGTAACGCGTGAAGCTGCAATCCTAGACTCTCATAATCTTATGGGTCACTGGCTAATGAAAGTGCGATGAGTTCCTTTGATAATACACCTTTGGTTAGCACATTTAAAATCCAGATGATGATCTCAAGGGTGGCAGAGAGGAAATGTATGTGTGTGTGTACCCTGACTATTTCAGTTGAGATTTATGGAAAACTTTGAGAATTTATTTGGGGTTATTTAGAATGTTTCATATTTACCTTTTTCTGAAGAGTAATATTCTCCCAGCTGCATGGGTCTAGCTGTGAAATATGTCCTTACCTGAGAAATCCAGGGTGTACTGTGTGTTCTGAACTCTGGGGTCTGAGACAGGCTCTATTTTTGTGACTTCTCCTTTCAAATACTCGAAAAGTCTGTGTTTTCTTACCTAAGCATCCACCAGCTCTCTTTAAGAGATAAGTAAATTCATACAAGATTTTTATTTTGTAAAACAGATAGCTGGTAATATGAAGAGAAAGAACACACTTACAGACAACACTTTTCATATACACCAGTATATTCCTTGATTTTTTTTTCCCAGTCAGAATATTTTATAAGATATGGGGCATTTCAGAAACTAGAATAAATATGTGAATTCAGTTGAAAACTTGCAGGGTCAGCACATATTGTGTTGATGTTGTTTTTGTCATTGTCGACAGCACCTGTATTCATGACCCCACCGGCCATCTTTCCCCTCTCACCGTACTCTCTCAATGTCTCCTGGGAGAAGCCCGCGGATAATGTCACGAGAGGAAAAGTTGTGGGGTATAACATCAATATGGTTTCTGAACAGTCACCTCAACAATCTCTTCCAATGGCTTTCTCACAGGTATTGTTATTTTAAATGAATGTCCTTTCAGAATCGACAGATGACTTTATTCTGATATTTTTCAAGTCTGCAGAATTCTGTGACAGTTTTCTCTATACATATTCACTAAAGGGACATTTTGTTCTTAATATAGTATGTGTATGAGGCTCTCTATGTGTGCACATTACTTTTTTTCTTATATAAACATTTGTAGAACCTGATTTTTTTGCTTTTCAGTTCACTGGCTTGTAGTACCATATCTTTTAGACACATCATAATGTATTTAGCCAATGGAAAGTTAGTTGCTTTTTAAAATCATGTAATTTAGTAGAACTATGTGGAGACATAAAAGCTCATCAAAATGATTACTAATTTAGGTTTTCTATTTCCCATATTTCAATATGTGTTCTTGCTACAAAGAATAATTTCATTAAAATATATATTCAACTTCTTAAAGGAGAAGTATCTTAGTGTATTTTATCCTAAAAATAATTTCATTTTCAAAAATTTACGTTGAATTCCACCAGGAATGAGAGGAATTTTATAGCAATATTCAGGACATTTAACTCATTTCAAACATTTCTTTAGAAAATTTTAAAACATGTACAGAAAATGTTGTGTCTTCAATACTTTAATATAATAGCCATTTTAGAATTATAAAAATTAAAACATTAATAATTAGGTGTTTGATGTTCTTCTGATTTCTAAATGCAATTGCGAGGAAATGGCACAAAATTTTGAATTACTGCTAAGTGTTTGGAATCATTAAAATCACCTTCACTTCTGAACAATGTTATGTAAACACAATGTTTTTTAGAGCTACTCACTGAGGTTATGGAATTTTAAACACAAATTTATACTTTCCAAATGAATTATATCATAGCCCTAAAAAGAAAGTATCTATAAAATTACCTCAAATGTGGTTTGGTACCCGTAGCACAATGGTTATGGTGTTTTCTACTCACTGTTGATTGTTGTACCATCAGTTGTATTGGTATTTTTTCCTGAATATAATTTCTGGTGTTCTTTATACCCATAGCCTAAGCAAATTCACGTTTGCTTTTTTGGCTTTTGATCGATTCTACTTATAATAACAGAGCTGACCCTTCCTGTTGATTATTTCATTACTTGTTTATGGACTTGGAATTCCTCTCAGTCTTCTTTGCTCACCTCTGCTATTTTTCGTTTGAAATTACATGATAAAAATGATATTTCAAAAAATGTAAATTTTTTATCTAATGTGTATGTGCTTCTTTATGTAAGAAAGATAGGTGAGAATTGACATCATGTGGGCATTCAGCAATCTGTCTAGAAGGCTTCCCCTTTTACTTCTGTGGTTTTTCTTTCTTTCTTTCTTTCTTTTTTTTTTTTAAGAAAATGATAAGATTGATTCAGCACAGTGATATCTTTCTGTTTCAGCTCAAATAGTACAGGCAGCTCCACACTGGGTTACTCTTGGCCAGGCCTCCTGGTTTTGTTTGGTCTTTTTCATGATAACAATGGCAATGTCACCATATTTATCTCTACCATTGGTGACACTAACCATACCACCATGCTGCTTTATGAGGCAATAACTCGGTTTTCTCATTTATCCACTCAGGAACTGGATTATTACCTCATAAAACAGTGTGATTGTACAATTATCAATTAAATCCTGGCTTGTCGAGACTCTTCAGCAAAGATCCCTTTTCCTAATAGTGGTTGGCAATAATTCCCTCGCTTTGAATTCATAGAAGTTTGACTGCCAAGGTTATATTTTTTCATACTGATTATCTATGATCTGATTTTTTTTTTTTTTTTTTTTGCCTTGAAGCTGTTGCACACTGCCACATCTCAAGAACTGTCTTATATCGTAGAAGGACTGAAACCTTATAGGACATACGAGTTTACTATTTCTCTCTGCAATTCAGTTGACTGTGTAACCAGTGCTTCGGGAGCAGGACAAACTTTAGCAGCAGGTAAGCAAGTCTTTTTTTTTTTTTTTTTTTATTGAATGGTAACTGTGTACATTGATGCACTTTGGGGGTACAGTGTGGTGTTTTCATAGAAAATCCAAGACACTTCCATCAAACTGGTTAACATAGCCTTCATGTAACTTTCTTAGTTATTATGTCAAAACATTCATATTCTACTCATAGAAAGATTCACTTGTACCCTTGCAAGATGAACCACAGGAGTGAACCCTCGAATCCCTTTCCCTCCCCCCTCTCCCCCCTCCCTTCCCCCTCCCCATATCCTTAGGTTGTTATTAGGTTATAGCTTTCATATAAAAAGGTTTAAATTAGGTAAGCAAGTCTTAATGGACATGAAAAGTGTCCTTGTGTATTTACAAACAAACACCTGCAAAACTCAACACCTTCTCTACTTGGGACTTCCTATTTGTCTTCTCTGTTTTTTCCTACTCCCTTCAAAACCCTGATTGCTACCTACCTTGACATTTTAAAACAACAACAAAAAATACTTACAAGGAGCCATGGATTAGAACTGTGTCATAGAGGAAATATAATTAGATACAGGATGACTCCAGGGCTTAGACATCAACCTGTGCCCTAGCACTTCCTCGACAATTGGGAAAAATGTTTAGGAGGCTTCTTATGAAGGCTTCAGGATATTTCTTCCCTAAGTCCTGACTTTTTATGTGGGATTGGGTTTCCCTGCTCTTGACTCATGGGGACATCCAGGGATTACTGTGTTGTCCTGGTACTATATTTGTCCTCTATTGGATAGAAAGTTGTTTGTTTATTATCTTATTTATAATTAATAAGAATCTCTTTGGTTCATGAAATTTAAATAAAAGAATTTCTATAAAGTATATTAGAACCAGGCAGCACACCTGTCATCCTAGTGCTTTGTTATCTTCAAGGTGGAGGATAACGTGAGGCCAGAAGTTTGAGCCTATCCTCTGCAACGTAGTGAGACCCCCATCCCTAAAAAAAGGATTTTTTTTTTGAGACAGAGTCTCACTATGCTGCCCTCAGTAGAGTGCTGTGGAATCACAGCTCACAGCAACCTTAAACTCTTGGGCTTAAGTGATTCTCTTGTCTCAGCTTCCCCAGTAGCTGGGAGTACAGGCAGAAAGAATGTTCTTGTAATTAACCATGCATGGTGCTGTGTGCCTATAGCCTTAGCCACACGGGAGGTGAGGCAGGAAGGTCTCTTGAGCCTAGGAATTCAAGATACAAGTTAGGTATGGTAATGCCACTGTCTGAGTGATACAGCCAGACCCTGTCTCAAAAATAAGATGGATAATATTAGTAGGAATTGGTGGGTAAAACTTCTGCTTGCTTCACTTACAAGTACCTACAATAATACAAACCTGATTACATATATTAGTAAGATCCACATAACCCAACTTGTTAGCATGTAGTATATTTTCAAATCAGTGTTTTTCTGTCAGTAATCCAACAAGGCTTAGTGTCCAGATCCTCTATAAAGAAGTGTCCAGACAGATGTAAAGAAGTTAAGCTATTCCTAGATAAATTATAGATAGTATGAAAATATATATTTATCTTAAAATATATTTCCTAGATGTTCTCCCTAAATGTCTCCATCCTGTTATTAATAGGTCCAGTTCTGTAGATTTTTTTTGGGGGGGGAGTCTGGTTCTGGAAAAACTTATTTAGCTCAAATGATCTCATCCAAGTAATTTTGTTTGTGTACATTTTTCATCAATGTAAACAACTTCAAAATTCTAAGAAATTATGTTTTATTATCTCTATGACTGAACCCTTTGTATTTTTATATATTTCATCTCTATGTATTTCGGATATATGTGTGTATTCATGAAGAGTCACCTAGCTTGTATAAAACTCCTGTTCTGTAAAACTGTTATTTTTGGTATACTGTGTTTTTAAAGGGTTAAAAAACCCAAAGAAACTGAATAGAGATAAAAGGAAAATCTATCCCTTCAGGAAAAAAAAAATGATACAGTTTGAGACTAGAAAACAGACAAAAAAAATCAGTTCTTCAGGCTGGAGAAGCTGAAAATAGACACTTCACACAAGCTGAAGATCGGCTGAGGAATAGTGGAGGGTAGAGGGACCACCAGTGATGTGGCTGAGAACTGGAATCATGTCTTCTCAGGATTCGAAAATATTTAAAAGTCCTCTAGTGGGGTTACATGGCCAATAGTAACATATTCCTTGTAATATTCCTCCCAAGTGCTTGTCTAACCTGTGTTTGATACCATCAGTGACAGGGGCACCAATTCTCAGACAAATCCGCACCATCTTAAAACACTTCTTTGGGTAAACATTGCCTACTGGATATAAGGTAGGCTAGCTAGGTGATGAGTGCATTAAAAGCCTAGACTTGCCCACTGTGCAAGTCAGCCACGTAACAAAAAAACCACTGGGAGCCCCTAAATCTGTTTAAATGAAAATAAAATAAATAAAAAGTGACTTGTTGTATTGATTGAACGTATGTGCCAGGAGCTTTCACTCAGCATTCTCATCTGACATCAGTGGAGGTTCAGACCTCACTTCCAGGAACTCTTCAGTGACAATACGTTCTCCCAAGTCTTCTCTCCCCCAGCTGCATGCCAGGGAACCCCTGCCCCTGGGAGCGCTGTATGCACTGTGTCAGGCCTGATACTAGGGTTATTCTTCTACATGAGATCTCGTCTTTTCATACATATAAACAAACAAAAGAAACTGAAGGGAGATGTGCCTGTCCCTAGATACTAACTGAACCCTAAAAATGGACAGAGAAAAGCAGGAAAAATGTCTATAGAACAGAATTTCCCTGCTCTATGCATCCTGATAACACCTATGCTAATGTTGTCCTCACTGGATGCAGCAGTGAGTTCCCGTTGCATAGATGACACTGCACCTGAGTGTTCTGTGCGGCTCATTTTAGTTACTGTGAGGAGGCTTAAGGCCACTCCTGTCTGCAGGAAGGACTGCGGAGTAACTAATCAAAGTCCTGAGAGAGAGTTCTGAGTCCTCTCTCTATCTCTTTTATCCTTAAAAAGTAGAACTTGGAAATTTCTCATATTCTTTAAAAGCCATGAAATGTGACAATTAGTTGACTGGTTAAAACAAAGGGTTTATTCTTTAATATATTCCCATATTAAAAATATTATTACCCACAATGCCAGGGTTTGAATTTGGGCTCTGCCATCAGCTAGCGGTGTGGCCATGTGGGTACTATGTAACCTCTGTGTCTTAGTTTTCCAATTTACAAATAAGGATAATTCATTTTGAATTATTCTTTAGAGGATGAGAAGGAATTAATATTTATAAGGTATTTATTTAAAGCAATACCCATCAGAGAGTCAATTCTAAATAAATATTCGTTATTATTGTGATTTTTGTTATAATATTATACAAAACTTTTGCCACATGTAAATATTATAGAATCCAATCAAATTCAAGAAGAGTTTATTTTACAACTTTGGCTTTATAACATTATTATAGCGTATAAGCAGTAAGGGAGCATCTTAAAACCAAAAATTGCACTGTGAAAATAAACTTTAGAAAGTCTTTAACTCTGAAAGCATTATTTTTTAATTTTTTTCAATGCCATTCAGAATTTTGATGTGAATCTCAAAACCTTGCTCAAAAACCCTGCATTTCAAATTTGTTATTGGCAATACAGAATGAATGATGTTTGACATGTTCTTAAACACATTGTTGGTCGTTTTTATTGTGAATGCTTAATTGAGGAGCATCTATTGAGGAGTTATTATTTAAAGTCCTGTACAGGATTCAAAGATAGTTCATACACAGCACTGGGGCTAATGAGTTGACATTCGACAGATAGGATTGATGGGGGGCGGGGGCACGTGTTAAGGGCGGTGAGAAAGGTGAGCTATGGGAACACAGATCTGGGAGATTGGGAAATTATCTCATTAAAGGGCATTTGAGATAAACTATGAAGGATCAGTAAAGAATTTTGCAGGTATTGACTAAGTACTAATGTGCTAGACACTGTTTTAGAGGCTGGCTCTGTTTTAGGTACTGATGTGATGAAAGCTGAGATTTGTGAAGACTTCTCTGGCAGGAAAGCATACTTGTACAATAGATTGGAAGAGAGGGGGTAAAAGAGTGTGGTAGGTTTTTAGATTTAGGCGGCAATGAAAGAGTAACATGAATGAAGATGGAAAGAAGGGAGCTGAGTGGCTTCAAGGAGGAGAGACTCAACAAGTTAAAAAGAGGGCAGAACTGGCATCGAATAAAATGGGAACGATGAAGAAACAACACATGGGGGAAATAAACCCATAAGTTTAAGTTTCATCACTTCATTGAAACACATCCGTGATGATGATAACCAGCCGGAAGCAGAAAATGAACATCTGACTCTCAACAGCGATTCCGATTTTGTGAATATCTGCGTGGAGATGGGAGCTAAAGCTCTGTGTGGTAAAGAGTCACTGAGATGTCCTCTTCCATATTTTGTCATACAAAAATAAATTACAAATTACAATACAAATGCAGAAGTCCCAATAAAAGATCTCAGTGAATGCTTATATTTTGAGAGAAAGAAGAGAGTAATAGTTCTGGCCAGGGCTGGGTTTGAACCTGCCACCTTTGGTATATGGGGCCGGCGCCCTACTCCTTTGAGCCACAGGCACTGCCACAAGAAAGAGGGTAACAAAGGGGACAGAGAAATGGTTGGCATTAGGAAAAGAACGGAGAGGGAGCAGATCAGAGAAGTGAGAGTGGAGAGAACTTTAGAAGAACGTGTTTGTCGTGTTAGATGGCACAGGGGAAGCAAGAGAAAATGACTGCACCAGACATGGGGGTCGTGGGTGACCCTCTGGGGAGCCTTCTAATTAGCAAGGTTGAAGCAGAAGCTGGAACATAAGGAACTGAGCAGTGGCAGAAGATGTAATGGGAATTTTCAAATGTCTGATTCTTTATTCGTTGCCAAAATGTGCCTTCTACCCAATTTTTTAAAAAAGAAATTGCATCACCTTCTGTTTCCATGTTTATTTTAGTGTTTTCCTGGAAAACAGTGTTTATTTCCTAAACTCTGACTGTATTTTGTCAGAACTGTCTGACTTTTCCTCTGCCAAGCAGAAAATAAGATCACTTACGTGACAAAAGTGTGGAAAAATAATTTTTGCTTGCATTATAAAATGCATCATTTTTAGGGGTCTTCAGATTAGTGAAAATGAACCTGGTTTATTTTTATTTGAATGTCAATAAAGCCCACCAATTATATTAAAAATTCAGCATCCATCTTGCCTCTTTATTTAGTAGATGAATAAGGGTTTTTCTAAATTTTTTCCAAAATTAAACATCTGGGCAGAACTTCTACAAATTTTTAGAAATAAGCAATGCAAAGGACAATCCCTTTGAATGGTCAACAAGATCATTTTCTGATCGGAATAAAAGTTTGCTTGCAGCTTTATATCGTCACTCTGTTATTATGTTATTCCAGTGAGTTCTGACAGATATTCAGTGGGAAATTTAAACTCTTAAGTTTAACATAGTGATAGGAGCTCATTATCAAAGATCAAAAGAGACTAGCAACCATTCAAAAAATTTGAAAAAGAGCGTCACAAATTAGAATTAGTAATTAGCCTTTTAGAACCATTGGATCAGGAAAAGATATGTTGCCTCCTTAAATCTCCGTCGCAAAAATCAGAAAGATACTTGGAAAGATTTATCTGGCTGTTTCATTAAAAAGCTTGAGAATTATAATTGGCTCTCTTTTGTTTTAAATATTTTTTCAATTAAATATATGATTAGAGTGGGTATGCTTCACCCAGAATAGAGCATTGCTACTTTTTTTTTGCTTTTGGTGCCTGAGACAAAGTCCGAGAGCTGGTTTGAAAGAGGTATTATTTCAGGAGTAGCCGCATCTCTCTCCGCTGCCAAATTTTCAAGCAGTGGTATTGAGGGCTTTGGACTTGCTTCTGGGGGTCTGCAAGTAATGAGAGACGGACTGGGTCAGCTTAAAATCCTTATTATATATTTTTAAAAGATTGTCCTTTTAATCTAGGAAATTTGTGCATTTCTATCCTTTGCTGATTGAGTCCAGTTTAAACCTTTCTTTTAGGAGATTTCTTTTGGAGATCCATTCCCAGTAGAATAGTGTGGTATTTCCTTTGCCTACCATAAAAGCAGTGCCCATCTTACAGGAAGTGAGTAATTAGGGGCGCATTAAGGTTTTTTTCTGAATCCAAAGGGAAACGCATAGGCTGTTTGCTGCTGGGCTGCAAACCCACATTGTTTTGCATGCAGGTACATAAGTCTTTCCATTGTGAGCAGGAGCCAGAGTGATTAAACAAGCTCTCTTAATATGTTAATTTATAATTTTAATTACAACAATCTTGTATATATAGTCATTAGTGAATACTAATATAAATATTTTTCTACCTTTTTATTCATAATGCATAAGCCAATCACCCAGTTCCTTCTCTGAGGTTGCCTGTTTTCGTTTCATAATACAATCTTTGTTCTTCGTTATGAATGTATTTTGTGCGTTCCTGTCTTGAATAATCCCTCATTAAGCTAGTCACTTTCTGCTCCATGCTAAAAAGGAAAAATTATCATGCAAATGTGGCATGCCATATTAAAAAGCACATTACCAAACACTTTTGTTGCTGTCCTTCAATTAGTTTCCCTTCTTTGAATTTAATTCCATTTGTTGTTAAACTACTGACTTGATGTATGGACTCATGAATCTGAGGCTGCTGCCAAGGAAGTGGGGGAAAAAAAAATCAAAGGCTCTTCGAAGAGCTGCAGAGGCGAGCTGAAATGAATTGGCTTCACCTTTGACAAGAACACTTGAACAGCACTGGAATCCTCTGATGATTCAACTTGGCTAATTATCCAATTATTTGTTTCGAGAATAAAGGCACCGTTTCACAATTAGAGAAGCGTAAAGCAGACTGAGGAATTTAGTCATGACAGATGACTTAAGTAACTTCTAAGATAAACAGTATCTGTGCAGAAACTTGCTTCTCCCAGGGTTGTCAGGCAGCCGTTCTCGTCTTCCTTAGCATCAGTGAAATCCTGAGCACACTGACAGTTTTTTGTTTGTTTGTTTTGCTCTTTCAACAGAAATCATTTTACACTTGTAACCAACATGTCGAATTTCCATGGCTCTTAAGCAATGTTTAAGTTATATTTCTCTTGATTAAAAGCTTTTGGTTCAAAGCAATACTTTTTAATTGCCTAATGATATAAGTCAGTTCTTCGGAAAGAACCGCACATTTAGGAGTTCATTTGCAATATAACTGAAAAATTCATTGCATGGCAGTAAAACAATTTACTGTTAATTACAAGGAGAAGAATTTGCTGTAGCATGCTCACAGATTGCCATGAATCATGCAGCACTCCTAGAGATTTATAACAGATGTGTAAGTGGGATGAATTAGCAGGGTTTAATAACAGAGACACAAATCATGCAGACTTCAAGGAGCTTTAATTGATATACTAGAATGTGACGGGCATGAATCACTCAGCCATTCAACAGCACTGTAACATATGGTCAGCTCAATATGCTGCATCTTAAATCGGTTGGTGAGTCGTTGGTTGTCCCATATGGTGGAAGCAATATATTTTTCATGATTAAAAAAAAAAACATCCATTTTTTAAAGAAATATGATTGCAAAGCATGTTTGTTATTGAACAGTTGCCTGAATGCCAAACTATTTATAATTTTTTTTTTATCATGGCAGGATCTCAAAGTAAATAGGGGCTACTCCTTGTAATACCAGATCGCTGGAGGCATTCTGAGACCCAAATTGGTGCTGGTTGGCACACTTGATGTGCAGCAAGTATATAGAACGCACAGCTGATGCTAGCTGTGATTATCAGGGAAATCCTTCAGACTCGGGCAAAACAAACAAAATGGAAGGATGATGTCACTTTCAGAGAAGTTCTGGAATGCCCAGCTTTGCAAGTAGCATAAAATGAGTTGAATGAAAGATCATTTGCCTTGCAGGATAGGAAACTGGCCATCTTAATACCATGACCTCCAATGTAACAATTGGATGTAGCATTACATACTAACTTAATTAAAAGTTCAATTCTTCTGGAGCCTTTGAAAGGATGCTCTGGCTGATCCTTAGATAGACAGCACCAATTCTATGTCATTCTTGAAGAATTATTTCAGGATGTGAGAATAGGTATCCTGGCTGAACATTGGTAACTGGTAGTGTGCAAACATGTTTTTATTGGAAGGAGGATCTGGCAGCTTTTGGAAAAGCGTTTGCAGCATTAGTAAATCTGACAGACTTGAAAAAGGAATATTGCAGCCTTAGAACCGTGGCTGCCAGAATTTAATGTCAACAATTAAAATTTATTTTGATCCTTACCTAGTGTTTATTACTGTTTGTATACACAGCAGACCTTACTAATACAGAGATGCACTATTAGATGGAATTACCATCTGTTCAGAGTGAAATGCTGGCATCTGTCTTAGATGCTAAAACTAAAATGATATTATTTCTAACAAAAAAAATTAACTGCTTTTTACTCAGCGACTTTAATTTTGAGTATGTGGCTGTACCAAAGAAAAAGGCTTGTTTGTGAAACGTGAAATGGCTTCTGTGGCCGGGTCTGCCTTTAAATATGGGACTTTCTCTGGGCCCCTATTGGCCTTCCTGGCATGCAAAAATCACACTTTCAACACACAATCTCGATGTTATAATGCACTATGCATTCTACAATAAGCTATTAAAACAACACAATCAAATTAGGTAAAAAATGGACTGAATCAGAGAGTTGCTCTAGTACGCAAAATATTTTGACAGATGTGCTCTAAAAAACTGCAAGGAAAGAAATTAAATAGGCAAAAATTCATCTGAACAAAGTCGCTCCAGGTCCCACAGTGACACCTTTAGGAAAATATAAACTGTATCTTCTCTGTTAGAGTATTTTAAATTTTCTCCCACACTGACATATATAAAAGATTTATATTCAGCGCCCCCTCCTTTTTATTTAAAGCCTAAGTATCCTATTAAAAAGGGTCTCTAGCTTTTTGAAGTTAGAGAATTTGGAGGATCAAGGACACTGATAGTTTCCCTACTGCTGTTAGATCAGTGACGGTACTTTCTGAGAAGCCAGACTTCAATTCTATATATCACAAAATAATAAATTGTGTCACACCAGCGTTTAATGCATGTACACAGTGCATTAACTGTAACTGTAGTACATTTATTTGTGCTGGAGGAGACTTGAAAATGATTAAAAAATCAATACTTTGCTGTCAGAGAAGCAAGTGTTACGATGCATTTAAGTAGTTAATTGCATAAGCCCCATAAAAGCTTCAAGTTTGGGTAGCAAGGATGCCATAATTACAGTCCAAGCAACTACCTCTTATTAACGGTGGACTTTAGGGAATGGTGGTTGCTGTCCTCACTGCTGCTACATGTACAGTTGAGAAATCATGATTCTCTTCTGTCTTCAGGTGTAGGATGCTAGTTACATGCAAATGATTGCGATCCCTAGAAGGAAACCTGCTTAATGTAGGCTTTGTTCATTACGTACACTGAACGTCCCCCAAAGCAGTGCCTTCTAGCCTATCTTTATGTCATAAGACACATAGGAAAATCATAATACTTTTATGTGATGCTATGATAATGGAACAAGGTGGCTGAGAGCTGAAGGGGATAAATTGAGGGGCGCTTGCTGGCTTCCCTGAGGGCTGAGGGGATCTGCACGGTAGGTCAGAGTTACTTCATGATTAACTAATTGAGAAGCACTGCTTTAAAATAATCAAAGAACATTGAAACTGGAAGGTATTCTAGACATAATCAGGCCTGACACTCTTTAACAAATGGGGTAACGAAGAATGGAGAGACCGAGTAATGGATTAGCCGATGTTCCACGTTAGGGACTTACCGAGCCAATCTGGAAGCTAAACTTTCTTCTTTTGGGGTCAGTACTTCTACATGTATTCTCCTGTAGGTGACAAGTAAGGAAATAAGTGGCAGCATGGATTTTGTTGTTTTTTTACCCCTAGTCAGAGAACAGACAGTCCATAAGGTAACTGAACCATCCCTGATAGACTGGGGGGAGAATCCTTTCCTCTTCTGGACCCCGTGGTCAGCAGGTGCAGCAGGACAGTGACAACCAGGCAATCCCGATTCTTGACCTGGACTTTTGTTTGTGTCCTAGACCTGGTGCCACTTTTTAAGTGTTTTAGCATAGCAGTGTCTGGAAAATTGTGTTTCCTGGCATAGTTTTGTTTCCTTGTGAAAAAGTCGAAATCGTTTTCTATTGACAAAGTGTCTAGTGTAGGATGTGGCCTGCTGTTCCCCTCACACAGCCCGGAAACATGGGAAAGCTGTTTATTCTTTGATTCCTGTCTTTATAATAGCAAGTGGATGTTTTAAGATATTGACACAGCCGTGCAGTCTTCATAGACAACAAATTCTTCCTTGAAAGCAAAATGAAGAGACTCTATTTTAAAGCTCTGTACATCAGCAAGAGCTTCCGTTCAGTTTTCAATTCTTATCCTATGATGCTCAAAACTCCATACAACATACATTTTCTGAGTGTAAATTTGTTCATTTTGATATACTATTAATTATCTTATAAAGTAATAAGCGCTGCATAAACAAGAGTGTGTAGTATTAGAGCATTTTAAAAATAACACTTATAAAGAAAAGAGGGGGACAAGACATTGGATAACAGTCCTATTGAAAAAATACAAGAACATTGTAATTTCATCCCAGTTGAAAACAGACGTTGTGTGTCATTCTTTGAAATGATACATGTTAAAGATCCATTTTATGCTTTATACTTACAAGAGGATTTTCTAAGTAAATATGCATAGGTTTTGAATGTAAATGAATTGTATCCTTTTGTAATGTATGATTGAAAAGATGTTATGGGCTAGTAAAAATAGTGACTTGTATTTGTATAGAAATTTGGTTTGCAAAACCTAAAACCATTATGCATATTGTTATAGGAGCTGTAGTTACCAGAGTATTTCACTGAAAATTGATCCTCATGTTGTAGATGGGAAAACGGAGGCAGCTGGAAGTTTTAGGTGATTTTCCTAAATCATACAGAGTTAGAAAAAAAAGTGAAATATAATTTCTGAAAGTCTCCATAGTCCTTCTCATTCTTAGACATTGTCTCTTGATGTATTGTTTTGTAATTAAGAAAGCTTTAAAGATCACATTCATTTGTACCTCTAATCCCTTTGATAATCTGATAAGGACTTTTTCATTAACCCCCTCTCTCAGTGTTTCTGTGTGTTTCACCGTTCACCAGGGTCTGTTTTTCTTTTCACCATTTGACTCATATGTGCATGTTAGAAAGAACTTCATTTATTCCCCCCCGTCTGATCTTAGAGGGTCTCGGAACAGTTTGACTCAGGCAATCTTGGTCGACTCCTCCATCTGAAACTGCGAAACACACCTTACGGAAGGTTTTATTTTTTCAAGCATGAGAATATAAAAAAAGATCTAGTTCTATTCATTGTCAGGAGTTGACTTCCTAAGAATAGTCCTGCTACTTGATCAAATAATTCCTTGATGAAACAAGAAGTGATCTACTACTTGTGGGAGTTTATACAGTAAATACTAACATTAGGGGGCTCTCAAGAGTACCTTTATTGATTATAATCACTTTGCCAAATTAGAAAAACAAAATTGTGTCCTCTCTCTTTTAGGTATTGTCCAGAATTGGTGGAATTCCTTTTGTTTTGACTTTGACTCTTAATTAATATTCCTGATGAAGAAGTGATTTGGGATTATGTTAGCAAAGGGGAAAAGATTCTGATTTCTGTGGAATTTCAAAGCTTCATCATTATCTCCATTAAGTTGGGTGGTTAGAATGAAGTGGAGATTTATGAAATGCCAAATAAAGGGGACCTTCAGGAAGAGGCTGCTTTTAAACAACAGTGAAATGCTTTAGTTATTAAGAAGTAGAGGAGGCTTATTCATACTTCCTCTAAACATTCAGTTAAAATGGAAATCCTATTCTGAACACATCAAATGTGTGTAATTTATGGTTCTCTATTTATCTAGACCTGTCCTGTCCAATATGGTAGTCATGAATCATACATGGCTATTTAAATTTAAAATATAATTAGTTAAATTTAAGTAAATGTAAAACAGTCCCCCAGCCTGTCTAGGCACATTTCAAGTGCTCAATAGTCTTATGTGGCTAAAGCCTACCATATTAGACTGTACAAACATAGATCATTTCCTTTACTGGAGAAAGTTTTATTGGATATTACTGGGCTAGATGGTATGCATATTTTTAAAACCAAGATGATCAAGCGTCTTGTCTCCCAGAACCCTAGAATATCTTAAGTGGTAGCCAGAAAACATAGCAAAAGTCCTCAAAGTTTCTCTCCTTGTGCTTTTAAGTAGCAAATTTCAGACAATAAAAAGTGATGTAGTTGATTCTCCATTGCTTCCCTGAGCCCAGGACTGAAAACTCTGTGGCAGCTTTCCTTTCCTGGTGAAGATCAACACCCAGAATGGCCTCTTGAAATTTTAATGCAAACATAGAAGTCTGAAGAGGGGCTTAGTGAGGAGAAGAAATTTGTGGATGGTTTAGCCTTTTATTTTGTCTTGGATTATTTTGAAGCGGGAACATAGCTTGTAGAACAAAATCTTTGAGAGCTCGCCAGTTAGCTGATATTTGGCACAGAAGACTAAGAGAAATCATGCATGTAATGTACAGATTCATACACATATAAAAATAAACATATCACATGGGTTGCAGTGGCAGCAGATGAACAGAATTATTAATTATCTTTCTAGGTTGATGAACTTTATGCTCAGTGCTTTTTCTTCTTTACCAAAAGTGAAAATTGAATCACAACTTACTGTTTCTCTTTGGAATGCTGGCCAAGGTCTAAAAAATAACAAATAGTAATTGCTCTAAGCTGTTTTAAAAGTGAATTTCCTTTCTTGGTTTAAGAGCTTTAATTGTTATATTTACATCATTTTGATTTATGTTTATTAAAATAGGCAATGACTATGTTTATGTGAGGTTCTGTGTTAACACAGCTGTAATTTAAAAGACTGAAGTAAGAGTACAAAATCTTCTAACAAAAAAAAAAAAAATAAATAAATAAAGCCCCAGACCAGATGGATTCACAGCTAACATTTATTAGACCTACAAAAAAGAGTTGGTACCCATACTACAGAAATTATTCTATGATATTGAGAAGGAAGGAACTTTCTCAAGCTATTGTATCAAGCCGATATCACCTTGATATCAATGCCAGGAAAAAACAAAAAAAGCCCTGCAGATTTTTTTGGTGTGCTCTTGAATTCAGTTTGCTAGCATTCATTGAGGATAAATGCACACCAAAAAAATAATTCACCATGACAAACTGTACTTTATTCCAGGGATTCAAGAATAGTTCAACATATGTGAATCAATACATGCGATTCATCACATAAACAGAAGCAAAAAACAAAGATCATATGCTCATCTCAATAGATGCAGAAAAAGTATTTAACAAAATTCAACACCATTTCATGATAAATCCCTCTACTAACTAGACACAGAACAAATATATCTGAAAATTATAAAAGCCATACATGACAGCCCAACAGTCAACCTCATACTGAATGAGGAAACTGAAAATATTCCCACTAAGAACTGGAACAAGACAAAGATGCCCGACAACAAGTGCTATTCAGTAAGTGCTGAAATTCTTAGAGCAATAAGGCAAAAGAAAGAAATTAAAGATATCCAAATTGGAAAAGAAGAGGTCAAAGTACTTGTCTTTTGCTGACTATATGATCTCACATATAGAAAACTCCAGATATTCCACCAATAGACCCCTGGAATTGGTGAGATTCAGCAAAGTCTCACGGTACAAAATCAGTGTACACAAGTCAGTAGCATTCCTATATACCAAAAACAGTCAAATCAAAGACTCAATAGCATTCACAATAACTACAAAGGAAATAAACCCTGGAAATATGCTTAAGTCAGGGGGTAAAGATCTTTATGAAGAGAACTACAAAACACCAAGAAGGAAATTATAGAGCAGTGGTTTTCAACCTTCCTAATGCCATGACCCTTTATTACAGTTCCTCATGTTGTGGTGACCCCCCAGCCATAAAATTATTTTTATTGTTACTTCATAACTGTAATTTTGCTACTGTACTGAATTTTGCTACTGTAAATATCTGATATGCAGGAGACCCCCAAGGGCGTCACGACCCACAGGTTGAGAACCACTGTTTTAGAGGCTACAAACAAGTGGAGAAACATATGCTCATGGATTGGCAGAATCTACATTGTTGAAATGTCCATATTTCCCAAAGTGATTTCATAAATTCAGTGAAATCCCCACCAAAATATCAATTTTGTATTTCATAGATCTATAAAGAGTAACTCTATGCTTTGTTTGGAACCAGAAAAGAGCCCAAATAGCCAAGGAAATCTTAAAAGGAACAAATCTGGAGGCATTCCATAACCAGATGTCACACCATACTAAAAGGCTACTATAACTAAAACAAGATGATATTGTCACCAAAATAAAGACAGAACAATGGAACAGAATAGAAAACTCTACAACCATCCACATACATCCAACTGATCTTTGACAAAGCAAACAAAAATACACTGGGGAAAAGAATCACTATTCAATTAATTGGGAAAAGTGGAAAACCACATGCAGAGGAATGAAACAGGATCTGTATCTCTCACAAAAATTAAGATGGATAAATGACTTAATGCATGATAAATAAGTGACAAAATGGATAATGTAAGATATAAAACCATAAAGATCATAGAATAAAATATTAGAAAAGCCTTTCCAGATATTATTCTAACCGAATAATTTATGAAGAAGATCCCAATGGCGATCACAGCAACCAGAAAACTGGGGCTTGATTAAATTAACAAAAAACCTTCTGCAGAGTAGAAGATATAATCAACAGAGCAAATAGGAAATGTACAGAATGGGAGAACATATTCACAAGCTATGATGATAAAGGACTAATGACAGGAAGCAAATCAGCAATAAAAAAGCAAACAATCCCATCCAAAAGGGGCAAAGGGTCTGAACAGAAGCTTTTTGAAAGAAGATAGACAAATGGTCAGTATAGCTATGAAAAATGCTCAACACTACTTATCAGGGAAATAATTTATACTACTACTACCTTCTCCATATTAGAATGGTTTTTATTAAAAATTCAAAATTCTTGGATGCTAGTATGGATGCAGGGAGAAAGGAATGCTTATACATCGTGGGTGGGATGCCAATAAGTACAACCTTTATGGGAAACAGTACAGAGATACCTCAAAAACTAAAAATAGACCTACTATTTGATCTAGCAGTACCACTGGAAAATAAGGAAAATAAATCATTTTGTAAAAAAGACAACTGTACTCGAATGTTTATTGCAGCATAATTAACAGTTTTAAGGATGTCAGATCAACCTGAGTGCTCGTCAGTTCATCAGTGTATTAACAATTGTGGTACGTGTATAACAAGGAATACTACTCAGCCAGGAAAGATGAGTTAATGCTTGTGGTACGTGTATACCATGGAGTTCTACTCAGCCAGGAAAGATGAATTAATGCTTGTGGTACGTGTATAACAAGGAATACTACTCAGCCAGGAAAGATGAGTTAATGCCTGTGGTACATGTATACCATGGAGCACTACTCAGCCACGAAAGATGAGTTAATGCCTGTGGTACGTGTATACCATGGAGCACTACTCAGCCAGGAAAGATGAGTTAATGCTTGTGGTACATGTATACCATGGAGCACTACTCAGCCACGAAAGATGAGTTAATGCCTGTGGTACGTGTATACCATGGAGTTCTTCTCAGCCCTGAAAGATGAGTTAATGCCTTTTGAGACAATTTGAATGGAACTAGAGACTTATCCTAAGTGAAGTTTTTAAAGAATAAAACAAAGAAAGATCACATGTACTCACTGTTAAGCTGGAACTAACAGAAGAGCACATATGTGCTTAGAGGGAAAGAAAACTTAACAGAAATCAGGTAGGGAGGGGAAGGGGAGAGGCAGGGATAGGCAGAAACCTACCTCACAGATACTGTGAACACTGTCTGGATGATGGCACACTTAGGACCATGTCTCAAGCATTACCACAGTGGTTCCTGTAACCAAATTATTTTGAAATTAAAAAAACAGAAGTCCATGGTTGTAATTTTGACCCTTGCTACATAGGCTTGGTGTTTACGGCGTGTTCTTTCACTTCCAAATCCAGCAGACACCCTTAGAGAGTGAGACTGAATCTTAGCCATGAAATCAGTTATTTAAGAAAAAAAAAAACAGATAAATCTTCATTTTCAGTAATTCGGTTGTTACTCTGATCCTCTTTTCTATCTATCAGGTTACAGGGAAAATCTTTGTAGAGCTGCCAGTGTCCCAGGACCTCAAAGCATGCAAAGGCTCCAGTGTTTGAGAGGACACAGGGCACCTACCGCTCTGAGGCAGAGGCTTCTGCTGGGGTCACAGCCACTTAGGCACAAGATCCTTTCTATTCCCTCAGGGCCAAAGAAAGGCTGCTCAGAGTTCAGTGCCTGGACTACTTGTGAACTGCTGAACGCGCAGACTTGTTCCTTTGTTCTGATGCTTTATTTGGTTTTCAGAGTGCTTTTTGTGTGCTTGTTTGTTTTAATTTAAACTTTAAAAATCAGAAAATTACATAAGAATGACTATAAGAATATATACAGATAGTCAATATGTACATATAAGACATATACAGACATATTATATATGTACAGCAATATGTACAGATGGTAAATAAGCATATGAGAATACAACCTACATCTTATGTCATGAGGCAAATAAGATCACTGGACATCCATTATGGTGGCTAAAATCTGGAACACTGACAGTATCAAATGCTGGTGAGGATGTGGAGTCACAAGAATTCTCCTTCATTGCTAGTGGGAGTGCAAATGGTACAGCCACGTTGAAAGACAGCTTGACAGTTTCTTACACAAGCAAACATGCTTATACCATACGTGTATAATCCAACAATTGTACGTCTTGTATTTACCCAAAGGAATGGAAGACTTAGCATCTACACAAAAGCCGGCACACTCATGGTTATGGCACCTTTATTCATAATTGTCAAAACTTGGAGGCAATCATGCTGGGTGATGGCAGTGGGAGAAACTGTGCACGGGTGGGGAAATGGGAGGGATGGTAAAACTCTACACCTTCCTCTCCGTTTTGTTGTGAACCTAAAACTGCTCTTAAAAAAAAAATACAAAGTCTCCCAGGCCCAATGGCATGCACCTGTGTGCACCTGTAGTCTCAGCAACTCAGGAGGTTGGGGCAGGGGTATCACGTCAGCTCAGCAGTTTGAGTTTACAATGTACCACAAGCGCACCTGTCAAAAGCCGTTGCCCTCCAGCCTGAGTAACATAGTGAGACCACACTTTCTTAAAAAATAAACTCTTTAAAAATGATATTCTGACCGAAAAAAACTAAGTCCAAGATTTGAGAACTTTCTGTCATCACTCCTGTGTTTCTTTCCCATTGGTTGGCATGAATGAGTGACGGTTCACCCCTGCCTCGGTTCTTCTCCTGCCCCAGACCCTCTCTTATCTTCCCTGCCAACCTTTCCAGTTGTTTCCATTACCTCCTCTGTGAGTTCCAGCACTGCTAATCATTGGCTGCAGGTTTCTCTGGGGGATGCATTTCCTTGAGGCAGTTCTCAGCCAAATGAAATTCTCCAAAGGCGGCAGCCATGAGCTCTCAGAGATCAACAGGCACAGAAGCTGGTGTATTGGGGTCCCTGCTTGGTAAAGGGACTGTAGGTGGGGTGCCACCAACAGCTACTGTAATATACAATATCTGTTATTGAGCAAAAAAGAATAGAGAAGTTATTTTCCAAAAATAAATTTAATTGTAAAAGTTTTGTGCTACATTTTTGCTAGTCATTTAGATACTGTTTAGTCACATTTATGATAAACTCTATCTTGTGTTTCAGTTCCTAGAACCAAATAGATACTTCTGACCATACCTGATTCAGTTTTGAACATGATTTATACAAGTGCACGTGTGTACGTGTGTGAATGTCTATGTCTAGTGATAGAAAACAAATTCTAGAGTGTTAACAAGTGTTCTGTGATATTTAGCACCAGCCCAACTGAGGCCGCCTCTGGTTAAAGCAGTGAACAGCACAGCCACCCATCTTAGGTGGTTTCCACCTGAGGAGATGAACGGACCCTCTCCTGTCTATCAGCTGGAAAGGAGAGAGCCATCTCTACCAGCTCTGACGGCCACCGTGATGAAAGGCATCCGTTTCACAGGAAATGGATATTGCAAATTTCCCAGCTCCACTCTCCCGGTCAATACGGACTTTACTGGTAAGTGTTTGGCGTTGCTTTCGTTAAGAGGTGCTAAACCCCAAGGTGTTTTCTATTACTTTGATATCCCTGTAGGATGAATTTTCACCATACCTTTTTGTAGAAATACTAATTCAGCCCTTTAATAACTGTAGCCTGATCGTGTCAACGTGTCCATCTTCTTAGTATTATTGGAAAAAGAGAAGTAAATAAAAGAAAGAAAAATAAAATGGTGGTGAGGAAGCCTTGCTGGATCAACCTTATGTGTTTGCCATGGTTCTCAGACACTCTTTATCAGAACGTTCCCTAGAAGGTCTGTGCTCCAGGTCTGTGCTCCTTGCACAAACCAGGATGAGAGGTGCCCCTGCTGGTGGAAACTCCCAGCGCCTGTCCTGTTACTCTGTTGCTGAAAAGAGTTCGGAGAAAGCTATTTACCTTTAGCTAAGCATGCCTAAGACGTATTTTGCATTTTCTTTTCTTATTTCCTTTTAGAAATAACTATTCATATCTCATGTTCTGTGGTGAACCTTATGGGAAAAACTAATCTCAGGGCAGATGTAACTTCTCCGGCCCAGGACCATGGTAAAGCAAGTGAAGCTCTTGCCTGAGGCATGAAATTTAAAGGCGCTAAACCACTCAGTGTCCGTGTAAATATGTAAATGCAACATTTTTTACAAATGAAGATCTATGCAAAAAATATTCCCCCCAAATATCAAAATTTTAAATAGAGACAGAACGGGGACCCTGCGGGTGCACGCCCCTGCCTGGCTTGCCCTACCCTTCTCCTGCGACCTTTATGACTCACAGTTCCTAATGGCACTGCTTCAGGATAAAACTGTAGCTATTTGTGGCACATACTTCAATTTTCCAGTTTAAAAAAATTACAAAGTATGCGATATATATATTATTCTGTAAACTCATAAAGATATTCATTTAATCTATGAGAAAGTCATTTTGGAGCAAATAGCTAGTCTTTAAAATACTGTGTCTGTGAGGACAATGAGATGGAATTTGAGCCTATAAAATTTTTTATTGTTTTATTTTTACCCAAAATAGTAAACAATTTGCTTGCTGTTGAGGCTGGCTGCCAATGCACGTTTGTAATGAATCATGATTATGTTGTAGCTGAGATATATTGAGATTAATGCACACTTAACTCCTCTCCCAGTACATCAAAATCATCACGGAATATTTGAAATTGTACCATTGAGTTCCTCTTACCTAAAATGCTCAACTCTGCTTTATATTCTTAAAATGGCCAAAAAAAAAAAAAAATAGGTTTTTGAAAAGGAACACAAGGGTAATAGTAAAACCTTTTTCTCAAATAGAAATTGAAACTACCTCCCTGGTCCAACATTTGGCTTGTGATGTGTTTCTTCCAGGAAATAGCATCCGTTTCCATTCAGCTGGGTATAGCTGCCGCAAGGATGTCAGCTTGGATTTGCAGGCCAGCCAGCAGACAGATTTTTGATGGGATCACCTACTGTTGTTGCTGTGAAAGATAGAGTGGCCCGTCCACTGTTAATAAATTTAGTCATCCTCACTATCTCCCTTGCCGGTCTTATACTCTGAGGTGCAAGGGCTAGGGGCAGATGCAGTGTCTGGGAAGTTTTCCAAATTCCTCTTTAAAAAAGTTAGGCTGTAAACATGGGCCCTCACTAAGCAGGATCCTTCTGTCTCTAACAAAGCCTCCAGCTGCACAGAAAATGTGCTCGGAGTACACATCCCTTGAAGGACGAGGCAGGGAGATCACAATTTTGGCTTGAACTACTCCCTGGAGCTTTGGTGATTCCTGGAGAATAAGAAGTTCTGCATTCAGGCCCATTCTGGGCCATTACTGATGCCTTTTTATTGGTGGCTTGGCTTTACTTTGAAGGCTTTTAACTTTTCAAATAACCAGGTCTATATCAAGTTATTGGTTTGATCCCTTGGTTTAATTGGCAGGTTTGGTTGAATAATTGTATTGAGTTAGACCATGGCTAGACTAAATTTACCCGATTAACGAGCTAGGACATATTTTGGAAACAAGCTCAATGGATTTCCCTAAACTAACATTTTTTCTAAGTAGAGAGGAAGGTATAGAATGAGCATCTTACATTTGTCTTACTGATACATTCCCTCACTCTATTCTAATTTACGTATTTTTGCCCTCCTGGTACATGAGGTTCCATAAGAGATACCACAGCTATTAAATTATCAGCGTGGAATCATAAATTGGAGTTTCTAATTCAAAAGCTCCTATAAAAGGAGCTTTTATAGACTATACTTTGGACATTATGGAATGGGAAGTATATAAAAGTGATAAATAGATATGGATAGTAAAATAATTATCACCCAAATATTCCTGAATTAACACTGGTCAACTTTTCTTTTTTTTTTTCACCCTGGTAAACTTTTAGAACGTATCTTTCAGCTAGTTTTTAGGTGACAAACAGTAAGAAGTGTTGGTGTTATTTGTTTATGTGGATCCCCTTGGGGATCAGTTTTCTTTTTAATAACAATTAATTCCAGGGTGTTACGGGAAGAAGCTAGATGTTTAAGACCTAAAGGACATTATTTTAAATGGGCTGAAGTGCTATGGGTTATTAAACAGTGCTTTCCATTCACATTCTTTTATATTTTATGCTGTTTTTATATTCTGACACAAATTTAATGGGCAAATCCTAGAAATAGCTAATATGATAAATTATGTTTTAAAGTTAACAACTTTAAGAAAAACTGAGATGTCTTTTATTTTGAATCATCCGTTTCAGAATCTCAAGCTTCAGCGGAGATGATTCCTGAGATATGAATGAAAATATTAATTAACATTCAAGGACAAATAGATGGTGATATATATAATTATACATATTTTATATATGCAAAAAACAAGTCAGATTTTATCCACCAATGACAGGGTTTATAAATGCATCTATAACATATTCCATGGCCATGAGCAACATATTGAAGGTTGCAGTATAAAATTTCTCATTGTTTCATTATAAGAAAGGAGTGTCTTATATAACTCTCTCCTTCCAAATTTGCTTTAAATATTTTTACCTTGCACAGTATAAGGATAACAATTCAAGCATATGAATATATGTCCTAAAAAAGCTGCTTAATGTTGTAAATTATTAAGTTTAGAATTGTAAGTGAACTCTCGAAATCTACCTTTGGGCAGAATAATAAACCAGATAAAGCTTTTGGAGATGTGCTTTTGCTCCCTCTTTCTTTTTTTTTCCTGATTTACATCTTCTTTCAAAAATCTAATTTCCAGGAAGAATGTCTTATTAGTCATTTACATTATAGTATAAATTTAAGATCATGTATTACCTCTTCCACTTCTGTATAACTAACAGGACTTGTGGAACAGTTTAAGTTAGTTTCAAATTCAAGAGCCATTATTTAACCAGCTAAGTGTAATTAGACATACCTCTTAATCAATCTTATGTCTCTGTTTCCTTTTTTAAAAAATTGACAGAATAATACTACTTAGAATACTGGTACCTAGCAAGTAGGTGAGGTTTAAAAGAGATAGCTCTGTTATCTTTGCATGGTGCTTGACGTACAGATTATTTAGTACTTGTTAAACAAGTACTATTATTCATTTCACAGGTATTTATTTGGTGCCTACTATGAGATAGGAACCTTTCTAAGTAAGAGTCTTCTACAATTTAAAAAGTAAACATTTTATTAATTTATTTGTTGTTACAAGGTATGTGTGCCTAAATATTATATCTGGCAATATTATATTGATAATGTAGAATATGCACTATTCTATATTAAAATGTGATACCTAATTTTGTTTTTGAAAATAGTTAATCTAACTATTGTTGAGACATTATGCAGACTTTTCTGAGAGTCCAATCTTACTTATTTATCTATTACATTGAGGGTTGGGTTGAATGACCAATACTTCTAGCCTCTAACTTCTAAAATTCCAATTCTATGGAAAATTCAAAGTAGAGGCAATCACCAACGCATCTGTGAGTTTAAAATCACCTAGATTTTAAATCGTTTGGTTATTATTCTTTCATATAAATTTATTTTTATAATTTAAAATTAATATAAATTTATATTTCTCCACTTATTTGAGAAACTTAATAATACAGATAAATTCACCAATATAAAAAGAATATTCAGGCTTGGCACCTGTAATTCAGGGGTTAAGATGCCAGCCACATGCACTGGGACTGGGAGGTTCAAAACCCAGCCTGGGCCTGCTAAACAATAATGACAACAACAAAAAATAGCTGGGTGTTGTGGCAGGCACCTGTAGTCCCAGCTACTTGGGAGGCTGAGGCAAGAGAATTGCTTAAGCCCAAGAGTTTGAGGTTGCTGTGAAGTGTAATGCGACAGCACTCTATTGAGCGTGACATAGTAAGATTCCGTCTCAAAATAAATAAATATAAATAACATAAATATAATCCAGAACAGTTCTTGGATTATATGAGAGGCTATAAAGTAGCAGCAAATTAAATATACTTTCATGAACCTGTAATTAGCCAATGATGTAAACACCGTGGTGAAATAGTCCCCTGGTCACAGGGGGTTAACAACAGTACTTTCTCATTCAAAAATGAGAATGGCAAATACAGCATTCCCTCCCCATGCAACTGGAAGAAGGTATCCTTGTGTCTTTGGAGAAAAAAATCCTGGTCATCTTTTTACGGGAATGGAGAATAAATCTACTTGATTTAAAAAAATAATTTAGTTCTTTCCTTGTAATGCTAGTAATCCAAATGGAACCGGGGAAAAAACAGCAACTAAAATATTGCTCAGATTGGCATTCCAAAGGTGACCCTCTCTCTCCTTGTCACTTTTTTTTCCCTATTAGCGAAAACAGGTCCATGATCATTTGGGGGAAGGTTTGACTATTGTCGTATCCAGATGCCAATCACACCAGCCTTTTAAACTGCCTTTACTGGTGACCCTGCTCAGAAACCAGGAACTGCCTTTGGGGAGATCTTTGTAGCAAACCACTGGGGAGATGAGCACACATGCACCTGGATATAATTCCCTTTTATTTGTCTTCACGAGAAATGTGATTACTGATGTTGAATATCTTGCAGATGAGAACTCTGTACAGTTTCTTCATAATAATGATGCTCAAGGACACTAACTGATTGTCAGACGTTTCGTTTCGTACTATTCACCTTCCCCAAAATGGCTGGACTAAAATGCTTTAGAATACAAAACGCAATTAATTACCGAGGCAGGCAGAGCGGAGGCAACCTCCCCGATCAATAGTCTTTAAAAGCATATATTTTATATCTTTTACTAGAGAATATTTAATGCCTTATTATTATTTTTTTATTATTTTTAGGGAATTGGGACATTTAATCACTTCATTAAAAGAAAGCTGATTATAAGCAGTTACCGTGAAGGTGCAAGTAGGCAAACTTCTTTAGATAGACTAATTAGTAAAAGCGTATTAATTCTGACCTTCAACACCCTTGGCAGCCCCGTATTTGTTTTCCTTTGACTGGGAGCAAGTAATTTTGCCTGAAAGTGCCTTTAAAAAAAGAAAAACAACAAAAACGATTCAACAAAACCCCGCATCATTTCAAGGCCGATTTAAATGATAAATTTTACTTAAACTTTGATGTTAGATTTTGGTCGCAGTGATTGAAACACAAATATATTTGTATGAAATGTGGTCTAGCAGTGTAATGAACAGGAATTAATGATATTAAAAAAAAAAATAAAGGCAAGACTCAGGACCTAGAGCACCAGAGTGCAGGAGAGGAGATATCGTCATTCTCCAGTGCGTCTTATGGTTGAGTTCATCTGCATGACTTCAAAAGGACAAGGATGTCAGTGACAATTTTCTTAGAGTAAGGGAAGTCAGGCTAGCCCACGGTGACTAGGGGTATTGAGAAGCAAACATTAGAACTGTTTAGTTTTTGCTACATTTAGGACAGTGGTATCAAGTGCTGGTAAGTCCTTATGAAATGCCTTCAGAGAGCATTGTGATGACATTGATAGATGGAAGGGGACCATTTTCTCCCCCACTCCCCAATTCATAATAAAATCTAATTTACAAATGCGTGTGTTTTTTCTTACATCTTTAAAGTGACATTTGAAGTACATTTCTATCATGCTACCTTTCTCTGAAAAAAATTTTTGAGACAGAAAATCCCCTTTTTAAATGAAGGGGTTCAATCATTCCTTTGTTGTCTTTGGTAGAGTCCCCTCGCACAACAGCTCACAGCAACCTCAAACTCCTGGTCAAGGGATTCTCTTGCCTCAGCCTCTAGAGTAGCTGGGACTACAGGTGCCCACCATAATACCCAGCTATTTTTAGAGATGGGGTCTCACTCTGGCTCAGGCTGGTCTCAAACTCCTGAGCTCAGGCAATCCACCCACGTCCACCTCCCAGATTACTTTTGTTCGAAATATTAATGGTAGGTGGATGGTAAGCTGAGTTGTCACTAATCGTGCCAGTATTATTGACTAACATTTTTACTGAAACAGCTGCTTTTATAGCAGCTAGCACTGTTAATAATCTTAAAGCATCTATCTTGTCCATCTCTTTTGTTTTCAAAGATACATTCTCACCTGGTAAACAGCACACGTGTTCACACAGACTCATGCTGAGCCCCGAAGCACGTGCTCTGTGGCCGTCCCAAGGTTTTCTGCGTGGTCTCAAATTTACCAGCCTAAATTGTCCAGAATCTTTTTCTTCCAATGTGTTGGTCATTTTAGAATCTTTTCTATGATTTTTTTGATAAAAAATATTTCCATCATTTAATGATAGTCTGTATCAGTCTAACACAGATTAGTTCTAATCTTTTTTACATCCAGTTTAAATGAGTAGCAAGAGGAACTTTGGGCCAAAAAAGAATGATTATGGTCCATAGCATTAGGAAACTAGCGCCTCTGAAGATGATTGTTTTTTGATTTAATAAAGTGAACTATTTTTTATATATTTTTCAGAAAAAAACTAATGGGAAATTATATCAGGATAAATATAATAGCCATATGAGAATATAGATTAAGATTGATTTCATTTCTCCTTAAAGAAGATTCCAATAACATCACGTCAAACTACCATATCTATTAAAATGATGTTCTGGTGGCCTAAAGAAATGTTTTACAAGGTTATACTTTAAAGGTTCCATGTGAGTGGGGAAATTTTAAGCAGTTAAGCAAATCGCATTTAACCATCTATGTAGTGAAGGAGGCTCTCAAACATAGCCCTCAGGCGTTTGGCTAGAGATTCAAGAAGTGAGGCTCCATTCTCCTGACCGAAGCTGGTCTCAGTTCAAAAGCTTGTGAGTTTTTAAGTGCAACTTCAGAAGAAAGGCGTGAGGAAGAAAGAGAGGGAAAGAAATATTGAGGTCATCTAAGTCACCTCTGGCAGTGGTAGCTACATCAGTCCCACAAACGCAGGGCAGCCTAGAGGAGTTATTCATAAAGGAGGGGTAAGGCCCTAGGGGAACCAAACAAATCAGTGTAGATGCGGCTTTCTCAGCTCCTCCTCCCATTCCTTTTCCTCTCCTGTAACCTAGTCCTTCGCTTCCCACCTGCAGAGAATATCACTGATTCCCTGAGACAGAAACCTGGGAGTGTCCCTGAGCAGGAACTCTCTCCTTTCCCATAGCCCACCGAGTCTTCCTCCTCTGGCCATTCTTCCTCTGGTGCATCTCTGGAACTATCTTTTGGTCTATGGCTACTGCCTAATCCACACCTATGTTGTGGGCTTCTCTGTCAACAGCGTTACTCTTTTCCAGGCTATTCTCCAAACTAATAATCATTTCTGCCATTCCCTTCTTGAGACATTTCAGTAGTTCCCCGGTGAGGTGGCCTGCATAATTGAACTCTTTTTTCTGCTTATGTGGTTACAGGTCAGCCTCACCTCTCCACCCATGTAAATCCTGGCTTACTCTCCAGCTCTAAAGCTATATTTCAGACATAGTTTCTAGAGTGTAGCCCACTCTTTAGATGCCCAGGTTTTGAACACATTGATGCCTTAGACTGCCTGCAAGTACTCTCCCCTTTCACCTGGCTAATTGCTACTCATCATCAAAGTGTTAGCTTAGCTGTTCCTCTCAATAACCTTGCAATAATCCCTACCCTCCTCCTGTGCCACATCTAAACTAAGGGTCTTTCCTATTTCTTACTACAGAAACCAAGAATTTCTCTATTTTAGCCATTACCGCATTCTATTGAAATTGTTTTTTCACTTACGTATGTGCCAAACAGATTGAAATTATGACTGTCTTTTTTCACAGTTGTAACATTTGTGTCTTGCACAGCATAAGACACATACCAGATGTTCAATAAATGTTTGTTGAATAAAGAATTAACTGAATGAGTCATAGAAAAGAGAAATCCGTAAGAAGGATCACTTAGCTGTAAGAATTACTTAATGGTGAGATTCATTATGCATTAGAATATATTACACTTTTTGGAAGCTACTTTTTTTGGAAGTATTGATGGCGTACGGCGATAGCTGATTAGTTTCTACTGGCCTTGGATATATAAAAAAGTATATTTTAAGCTATATAGTACTGGAGACAAAAATAAATTCCTATTAATGGTTCTCAGTTGCTGGTAAAGTCACTTCTGCATTAACGGTTATTGCTAGAAAGTTATATCAGGAGTTTTGTGCCCCACAATAGTTGTCACATTGTGTTATTAGAAGCTACGTGGTTGCACATCTCCTAGATACAGGATCTCTTTAGGCTTATTAAATTTGGAAGTTAATGAATATTTTGACACTTTTGCCTATACATATCATTAAGGCTTATTGCAATAGGTTTAAGATGACAGTCATAATAAACATATACAGTACAATAAAAAGCACTTTTAATCTTGAAAGTGCTTTATAAACAACAGTGATCAATGCTATGGATGGATTAACAGCATCTTACTGATTGAATTCTATTTCAAGGGCAATGGAGGTATTGATGTTGGCAGTCTAGTTCAGAAGGCGGCAATGATGGTAATAAATAATGCAGGTTCTAGAGTCAGACTCCCCCAGTTCAAAATCTGGCTTCCCATCAGATTGTGCAAGTTTGCACAAGTCACTCCGCAAGTCTGGAACTCAGTTTTTATCCCTGCAGAATGGATTATTATAGAGTTTCCATGTGGGAGTCACTGAGAAGAGTGAGCACGCAACACCATAGGGGCCATTATGGTGGATGTGTCTGTGGCTGGCACTCTGGAAGTCTGGACTTGAATTACGCGCATTTCCATTTCATACATATATATTATGCACCGAAATCACATAAATATTGATGTTACTCTTTTACGACCTCTCTCTACTCCATAGCCTCTGATTAGTCACCTTAGTTGACTCATTCTGGGAACTCATGATCTTTGTTTTTTGGTTATCTCTCTCTCTTTGGAGGATTACAAGTTTGGCATCTCATGGCTACACTTGTAGTGACTCACTTTACATTTTGTATTGTAAACCTAGCTCTGTTTATTCCTTTTCTTTATAATCAGTCTTCTTAAAGAAATAAGACTCTCCCCATTTGTCTTTTCCTCACCTACCAATCACTTCTCAGACTACTGTCATCTGAACTTTTAATTTTTACTTTCTTTAAGATTATTCACGATAATTTTCAAAATGCTAGACTTTTCTTAATTCTCACCCTATATGACAATAAATAATATTTGTGCCATTATGTTCCTTTCAAAAACATAAAAAAACCCTGAAGATTTATCGCTAGATTTCCTCTTCTTTTTTCTCCGAACTGTGTTTCAAGCCTTTGGCTTTAAATGGAGGGGTTCAATCATTCTTCCAGTTGATATATAGGTTTTTTTTCTTATTTAGCCAATGCTACAATTGCGGTTGTAAAAGGGATATTGGGCAAAACAAGTCCAGTCCCTAACCTTAGGGAGCTTAAAGTCTTGCAGTGAAATCATGCATCAAACACATAATTAAGTAATTACAAGTGACTTCTGTCTCTAGCTATGAAGCATATCAAAAAATCCTCCTGCTGAGAAAGAAAATAGAAGCTGGACAAAACTTCTTAAAAACCAGGTTGTTTAAAGACATAAATAAAGTGACTAGGACTGCCAGGAATTATGGAATCAAGGTCTCAGAAATAAGGAAGGCTGTCTAGGTGAGACTTTTATTTATCTTTGTTTTTTTCCTTATGATTCATTTGCTATTTTTTATATCGCATAATCTTAGGAAAAAAACAATGCTCGATAGTCAAAAATGGAAGCTTAGGTGGGACCAGTAGCCACTGCAGATTTTCAGTTGAAACCTCACAGTAAGAGCAAATCACTAATTGACCAGCCTTCCAAAGACGGAGATAAAGCCTCCGTTCATCTTAACTACTAATAGAATCAAAGTTATCTTTTTGCTAAAAATATTTAGATATTTTCTGAAAGAAGGTAACATCTATCAGATTTCCAGAGTCTACCATCTTTTTTTCTATAAGACATCTGACATTTGTTCTAAAATTACCAGGCATACCAAGAAATAGGACCAAGTAACCAAAAGATGGGACAAATAAAACCAAAAATAGAGATATCTTCTGAAATAATTCATATATATACATATAATACACACATATCTATAGGCATATATGCATGTACATATGTGTGTGTCTGTATGATGTCCAGACATAGACTTTAAAATAACTATAATTAATATTGTCAGGAAAATAAATACAAATGAAAAATTTACATGGCAAACTGGACTATAAGTAGTATTAGAATATGCTACTGTGCTTCTAGAACTGAAGGAAGTGAAGAAACAGCTGAAATAGGAAACTCAGTAGTTAGAATTCCAATTTTAAAATGAGTGACATTGTGCACAACTATGAAAGTTGGACCAAAGATATAAAACATGTATGCTATTTTATAGCAAAAATACACAGCTGCTAAGCATGTGTGACAGGAAGCAAGTGAGTGAGCTCTCTGTTCAATGATGTTTTTCAAACTATGAGCTGGTATGAGGGAGTTAAAGCAGAGGCATTAGTATCTGTGGTTGTTGGTATCTGGAATTTAGGGCTATAGATACAGGTTAAGTTTGGTGAGCAGGTTCCCAGAGGGATTTCTAAAATTTAGAAATCCTTTGGGGGAAAAAGAACAATAATTTAAGCTTACACTAGAAAATCTGCATGGTCCTATATATGTTTTAAAAACTGAATCTATAATCAAGTCTCTTACACAAAGAAAACCCAGCTCAGGTAGCCCTATTGATGGATTCTATCAAATAACTGCAATAGAAAAAATAGCAATCCTATACAAACTCTTCCAGAAAAAAGAAAAAGGGAATCATATTTACCTCATTGTATAAGGCTAGAATAACTTTCATACTAAAGCTTGACAAAGAAATCAAAATAAAGAAAAATATAAGCCAATAGCGGAATTCAGAAATTCTAAACTCTTCCTTGTCTCTCCTTCTCTGTCTCCTTCTCTCTTTCCCTTATATTTTTTAACTATGCTCCAATAATGTAAACTTAGTATCTGAAAATCAATGACTTATCACATTAATATAATAAAAATAAAACTTCAGATTCAATACATGCATTTGATGTAATATAAAATCTATTCATAATAAAATTCTCAACAAACCATCAATGAAAGAAACATTCTGGTAAACTGTTTTCCTCAAAGACCTTTAATAGTCCAATCTGCTTTCCCTCAGAGGTCAAGAGCAGGACAAGGAAATCCACTAGCATCACTTTTATTCAATGTTGTACTAGAAGTATTATCCTAGACAGAGCAATATAATAAAGTAAAAAGATAGAATAAATAAGTATGTCAAAGAAGAAGCACACTGTCTTTATTTGTGGAAATCATGATTTTATATATAAAAATTCAATATATATAAGCTGTTCAACTTTATAAGCAAATTTAGGAAAGATGTTGGATAAAGGTCAATATAGAGACGTTATATACCATTGTTTAAACCACCCTACCCAGGGCACTCTGGATTGGCGATGTGAGCAGACTAATCCACTGTCCCCTCTCCCTTGGCTGGTTCAGGCCAGGAGGCCCATCGTGGACATGAGGAGCCAGCTGTGCTCCTCTTCCTCCCACTGTCCTGACTCTCCTGACTCTGCTGAGGATGGGCTGTTTAGGCTTATCTTTAGTTTGTTTCCATTAAATGTTTCCTTGAAAAAAATATGGAAATTGTTTTCTTTTAGATTAATGCACTTATGTGCTGATTTCATATAGAATTAGGAGCATTTATATCACACTGGTTAATATATACCTCGTCTCATTTACTTAATTATTGTGTTAAGACATTTATACTCTATACTTGATAGATCCGGCACGTACTCTTGCATTATGCACCAGCCAATGGCAAAATACAAGTAGAAAATGACATGTTTTAGGTTGGAACACATACTAGCATCAAGATACATAAACAAATCCACTGAAAAGCAATGCAAAACCTCTGCCGTGGAAATTGGTGGGGGTTGGGGATCCCAGTTCCCTAACCCAGTTGTCCTGGTTTTGATTACTTGGCTGAACTAGAAAGTTGAACTGAGGCACGGTGCTCATTAGAAGCACAAGTGAGTGGAAACTGAAAATCAAACTGGAGCAGCACAGGCAGTGTGATAGGAAGCGGAAGTAGCCTGCACAAGTTTCAGGGTAGGAAGGAGAAATTTTATTTAAGAACAAAGAGAAAGTTCAGGGCACTTCCAAAGAGAGTTGAGAGTGGGCCGTGCTCATGAAAGACAGACACAAAGGCAGGGTGGAGGTGTGAAGACCCCTCTCTTCCTCTTCAGTGGTCTCCCTGCACTGCCAGGCAGTACTGCTCTTTCTCTTGGTTATTGACTAGTGTCCTCTATTGGTCACTGATTCCTCAGTTAACCCAGACCCACATTCTTTCCCCTTTTTTGGCGAACTGTTGAGTCATGAATGGTCTTATGGACCCTCAGACTTCCTTGTTCCAAAGCCAAGCTGTCCACCCCTTCCTTTGTGTCCCTTTCTCAACAGCCATAAAGTATTACAGGGAGAAATTAAGGAAGACCTCAAGGAATGAAAGATAGGCCATGTTCGTGGATCCGAAGCCTTAAGATCACTAAATGGCAAATCTTCCTAATTTGATTTATAAAATGCATGAAGTCCCACTCAAAATTTCAGGATTGTTATGAAATTGAACAGCTGATTTTAAAGTTTATGTAAAAAGGGAAAGGACTTAGAGTAGCCAAAGCAAATTAAAAATGGACAAGCTGGGGCGGCGCCTGTGGCTCAAAGAGGTAGGGCGCCAGCCGCATATGCCAGAGGTGGAGGGTTCAAACCCAGCCCCAGCCAAAAACTGCCAAAAAAAAAAAAAAAAGGACAAGCTGGAGGATTTACATGGTTACATGTCAAGACTAACTCTAAGGCTCCATTAGGTGTGTGTGCCTAGTATTGATCTAAGGCTAGACAGATATGCTAACAATATACTGGGTGTATATATAAACAATAAATGCATACCTGTGTGCATCAGAAAGCATGTGCAAAGGTTTTCACAGCAACTTTTACTTTTAATAAAAAAAACTATTGTTAATCCAAGTTTCTATCAATAGTATAATAGAAATATAACAAATTAAATCAATGATCTATATGGGGCAATCAAGATGAATCAACAATTGCTGTAGAGAACTCACGTCCTGTTAGTAAGCGATGCAGGGTCGAAACAAAAGAGCCTATTATTCCATTTTTACAAATTTCTAAAGCAGCCAAAGGAACCAGTGGTAATAGAGTCCAAAGACGAGATAATAACAGTAAGAAAGCAAAAAGAGCCTTCTATTGATTCAGGAATTATTTTATATCTTAGTCTGAGAGGAGTTTATAAGTGTGGATTTACTTTGTAAATGTCTGTCAAAATGTAGTCTGATGACAAGTGGACTTTATTTTTACTGTTACATTTCGGTTTGAAAAGTTATTAAAAAACAGTTCAAGTCTGAAAAGTCCAAAAGTAGGATGTGGAGAACTATTGTAACAGATAACAGGTGCACTCAACCCAGTCTGTAGAGTTAATGAAGGCCTCTCAGAGGACAAGTTTTATCATCTGAAAAATGCAGGTTGATTTAGCAAGGCCGAGAACAAAAAAAGGAGATAGATCAAAGTGGCATGTGTGAATGTGAATACAGTTGTGACAGGATATGTGAGCACACAAATGAGCAAACGAGGAAAACCAGGATAATCCAACGTAACCAGATTACGATAAGCAGGGAAAGAAGGCCCTTGATGAAGTAGGCACGTAGGAAAAGGCCATCGCAAGGACCATGGCATTGAGCATTTTGAACATCATCTTCACGTAACCACAGCCAAGGGTGGGGCTTTATGGCAAGTGTGTTTTTAAAAGGGTTTGCTAACTTAGAGTGGTATTTTCACTGAGATTGTGCGTATACTTTTTATAGACTGACATAATATTTTGTTCGGTCATCTGACAGTCTTGTTTATAGAATGTCTCCCAGAATGTGAGAAGACCTTCTTTGTGTGAATTAGCCTGAATGAATCATTTAAAGATCAAATTCTAAATTCCACCTGATCCCTGGGACAACAGGTACAAATTTCCATTTAGACAAAAATCTCCAGACCTAGTCTGTAAAGACACACCTATTATATGACTCAGCCTTTCCTCTGAGGGATATACTTTGACCACACAAAAGGCTTGAGCACCAATATTCATAGCGCATATATTAACAACAGCCCCAAACTGGAAACAACCTGAATGTCCATCGACAGGTGGATGGATAAATAAAATGTAGTATGTCTCTATGATGAAATGCTACTGAGCGACACAAAGGGATGTTACTGACACAAACAACGTGAATACATTTCAGTTCATGTGCTGAGCAAAAGAGTTGGAAGAGCACTTACCAATAATTCCATTTATGTAAAATCCTTAAAAATTAAGACTGATCTATAGGGACAAAAAGGAGAGCAGTGGTTGCCTGTGCCTGAGGAGAGGTGCTGGAAATGTCTTATAGTGATGGAGGCGGTGGTTTTACAGACGTATGACTCTGTTAAAACATATTGAATTGTGTCCCTTAAAGAGATGCAGTTTATTGCACATGTGAATTGTACCTCCCTGAAATGGATAACACAAAAAGTGTTCCAGGAGATTCTTGCAACATTCAAGTATAAGAACCATTGGTCATTCTATCTACACTATAATGAATACATTGTTTTAAGTTGCTGAGAGACAATTAACCAATTTTTATATTATAGTAGAACTTCTGGAAGTTGACCCCTCAAAGGACTATAGCAAACTGGTCAACACCTGGAGCTGGGTGTACTAAACTGACATGTTTATATGGAGCATATCCCATCTAAGAAAATTAGGTCAACGTAAGGTAGACGTCAATACAGGGAGGTGGTCAACTGTGGAGGGTCTCCTGGATTTAATTTGCTGGTCCTGGACTCCTTTGGATAGAAACTTAAGTAGTTTAAGTACTTTACATTGGCTTCAATGCTCTAAATTTTACCAGAAACAAATGAGTACACAGTATTTCTTACAAAGTACTAAACATATAACATTCACTGATGCTGACAGGGAGACTCTCTCTTATACAGTGTCAATGAAATAGCCCTTATGTTCTCTACCTAGTAGGTTGTCTTTGGGTCTCATTCACATTCTGATGGAAATTTTTATAAACAGAAAGAACTGCAGTTATCTATTTTTCAGGTATTTTGTCACAAGAAGGAATTTAATCAGTACAAATATGAAATGCACACTAGAATATGCCATTGACCAGTTTCTGCTTTGATGCTATTGCACCTCTAATGTATTTTTCATAGCTCTTATAATTGGTGTTAATATGCTACGTTATTAAGTTTAACTGTGAGAAAAATACACGTAGTTCGCTGAAAACTGATTTCTCCTGCATATTGATAAATTCAGTCGTCAGAAAAATACTAGAGAAATACAATTAAGGATTCCCAAATCAATTTGACACTCACTTAAAATGTGTTGAGTGGAGGCAGGAGCCAGCGGTCTTCATCTATACGATGCTGTTCTCTCTGGTTTATTTCATAAACCGTGCAAATGAAAACTTTAATTGACAGAGCTGTTAATGCCTCATTAGAAACTTTTAGCAAGTATCCTATTTTGAGATTTTTTTTTTCCTTTTGTCTAATATGCAACATTATCTCTGCTATGTGGGCATATATAAGGCAACACATTTAGGAATGTTAATGTAAACCATATATATGAAAAGGCATTTAAAAATATCACATTTCAGGAAAGAACACTAGTATTGCCTGTTAGTTGTTTTCCCAAGTGATTAGTTTCCCTGTTTACCTCGTGCTTGTGGTGGTGGTGGTGGTGATTAGTGTGTATTATATACTGAACACTCTATCGGATTGTAAGGATATAACTAGACTCCTGTGGACTTGTTCTTGCTCTTACAGGTCTTATGGGAGTAGACTCCATGGTCATTTGACTACTCTTAACCATTGTTATAGACTGTTATTCTCCTGCCTAATAGTGTGTTATAGCCAAAACCAAGCAATCAACAATAATTTAATTAAAACCTCAAAGACTGAATTTGGACTTAACCTTTAGGAAGTCTGAATTGTAGACATAGATTTGGTATTTGCTTCAGACATTCTTCAGGTCACTGGTCTAGCATCCAAATACCCCCTTCTTACCCCAGTGCAGCTGCCTCCCTCAGGGAGAACTGTGGTCACCTGCTCTTCACTGTGGCCCTTGCTCTACTGAACACAGTTCGGTGGGATGAATATGAAAGCCCAATTCATTCAGAAATGATTCTGTTCTATTGAGAATTTGGAACTGGAGTTCAGAACTAACCAGTCCATCATGGTGTCTCTCTAAAACAGTATAACATAAAATTAATTGGAAAGGAAAGACATAGAGAGGTGTACTATTGTGGGTAGAAGAGGAAGGGAGAGGGGAGAGAGGAAATGCTTAAGCAGGTGAACAGAGAGCGGAGGGGAGAACAAGGAGAACACTCCTGGAGGCTTCCTCACCTCTATCCATGGATGTTGCCTAGTCTAAGCTGTGTTCCTGATCTTGAGTCCAGAACATTCCATTAACTCTGGGTAATAAATTTCTTCTTTTCCTTGAGGTCTTGATCTAAAAATATTGACAGAGATTCTAAAGTTAAAAATAAGCTACTACCATGGGAATGGGCTAAATGATGCGGGGTTTGGGTAGACCTTAGGATGAAGCAAGGTATTCAAAGATTAATAGTTAAAAATAGAAAGAGTAGCCACATACATAGGCAAAAAACTGCCTAAGAATCAAAGGAAGATTCATGAATTGGGTAATAGTTACCAGCACAAAATGTTGCTCAGCAGTCAGGCAGGTAAAAAGCTGAAAATTGTTAGTTGGATTGCACCATAATTATAGCTCTATGTCCCGCTATCTGACTAAACTATTTTTAAACTATATTTTATTTTATTTTTTTTCAAGACAGAGTCTCAAGTTGTCACTCTGGGTAGAGTGCCATGGTGTCACAGCTCACAGCAACCTCTATCTCGTGGGCTTAAAAGATTCTCTTACCTCAGCCTCCCAAGTAGCTGGGACTCCAGGCACCTGCCACAATGCCTGGCTGTTTTGGGTTGTAGTTGTCATCATCGTTGTTTGGCAGGCCTGAGCTGGATTCAAACCCGCCAGCTCTGGTGTATATGACTGGCACCTTAGTCACTTGAGCTACAGGCACTGAGCCATAAACTATATTTTATAATTTTTAGATACTTCTCAAAAGTCCTAGTACAAATTTCCTAGTGTAAATTTCTAATACATTCTTGACAACTGGACAATCATAACTTCTTGGTGTTAATTTTCAAAAGATATGAATTTATTTTAGTCAATGATATTCTTTTTTTTTTTTCTTTTTTTTTTTTATTGAACGGTAACTATGTACATTAATGCACTTCTGGGGTACAGTGTGGGGTTTTCACATGCAATCTGAAATACTTCCATCAACTGGTCAACACAGCCTTCATGTCATTTTCTCAGTGATTGCTTTAAAACATTCACATTCTACTCTTAGAAAGATTCACCTGTACCCCTAGTCAATGATATTCTTAAAGCTTTGTTGAAATGTATTTTGGTTAGTTTGGCCCATATATTTTTAAGGAAAAGTTATACTAGAAGTGTTTTCTAAGCATTAAAACAGAATTTGCTGTCTAGTATGCATAATTTGTTTTGGGCTAGTTAAAATTCTAGGAAAACCCCTTGCTCTTGCCTTGTTCTCCAAAAGGGCTGTGTTTAAACAGTGGGTCATTTCTCATCTGAATAGCTAAGGAAGATTAGCTGCATTGCTACTGATGCACTTGATATTTTCGCACTGAATAGCACAGTGGCAACAGATTCTTAGCCCTTCTGATAAGATAAAATGTTCATAGTACTTAGTGGATAAACGGGTATCATCACTGCCTCAGATCCTTTTAAATCCAATCTCCTGATCTGCATGAGATTACATTTTGTTGCTCTCGTTTACTAGTCCCCCCATAGGAAGCCCACTTACAGCTACTGAGTTCCTAGATTCTATTTTAACAAACAACAGGTTGAATTATTCTTTTCTGCTCAGCAAATCCAGTAGAAGATCAGGCTTCCTGTGTGGTAGTCACTGACCTTGCCAAATCGTTTCCTATCTTCTCCAGAGTTGGTCCTAGAAAAATCAAATATTAAGCAAGTTTGACAGTCCAGCTAAATTCCATGAGGTCACCTATCACATTACACACAGGAATTGATTTTAAGTTAATTGGTCATTAGTTGCATAGTTCATGTTTCTGGTTTGCTCAGGTAGTGTCCCAAAACTTTCTTTTAAAATGAAGAACTGTATTATGTAAAGAAAATTTAGTAAAACCTCCTTTTCATCCTAATTACTTGCCTTTAATCCCATAAGAATCAAACATGGATTTTCCACTCCTCAGTACATTTCAATCATAAAAGAAAGAATCATCTGTATTTTCATCTTATCAAAAGAATTTTAAAACACTACTCCTTGTGGGTGCAAGGAAAATTCATTGGCTCACTTCATATGTATTAAGCGCCTTAATATTTATGAAATAGTGCTATAGGCCCTGTTACTAAAAGAAAAATTAATAAGTTAATTTTACTAGTTTTTGTCCTCAGGAACTTTATGCTAGCTAATATTTGAAAAAATTCAATAGTGTAATTCTTTAAAAAGGGGGGGGGGGAGACAACTGCTACTTTGTGTTGTATTCGCTGAATTGTCAAGGATGAAATAAAACAGACAATTATTGGACTCCATTTGGCAATCTTTAGCCCTTGATAGGAGCACCATGTTCCATTTGGGAAGGCACACTTTTTAAAACACAGTCAAGTTTGGCAGAGGTTTCAAAAGAGAGCAACAAAAAATGATGAAAGGCCTTGAAAATGGGGCCTATAAGAGAAAGCTATGAGACCTGAGAATGTTCAATCTTGAGGAAAAAAGACAGAAGGGACATGTGGTAACTGTTTACAGATGCATAAAAGAGGTTTTACGGAGGGAAGAGGGACCTATTTCTCTCATTAGTCAACAAAGATGGTTCAAGAAGTCATGGGTTTAAAACACATGGTGGGGGGGGTTCAGCTTAAATATTGGATTAAATTTGGTAAAATGTGAATATTTAAAATTTTATAAATTAGGTAAAATGTGAATATTTAAAATTTTATAAGTCCAAGAACAATTAAGCTGTGTTGACTAAATTAAATTAGAGTTGGCATAGGAATATAGGGGGACGCAAATCTGATCTAAATGCAGGGGTTAACAATTAAGAGTTTACATTTGCATCAAATGTTAGCATATTTCAGAATACTTCTACATATACCGTTTTACTGATCTCTGGACATTTTTAGGGAATAGTCAGGGGGAACGTCAGCTCATTTTATTGCTGAGAAAATGGAATTTCAGAGAGGGGAAATGTTACTGCTCTTTTTTTGCCCCAGACTAAACAAAACTACAGCTACAATCAGACAAGCAAGATTAGAAGCCAATTCTTTGGATTTTGTCTTTATATTTCACATTATACCTTGCTACCTTTTCCTTGTAGTATGGTTTTCATTGTGGAGGACTGTTGTTAAATCAGTTGGGTTTTTATTTTGTTTTGTTTTGGCTTGACTTTGAAGGTGCCAAATAATGTAGTATGTCCCCTGAATTTCCTTTTTTCCTCTTAATTAGCTAAGGAATAATTGGTCAGTGCACAGCCTACAGACCGACTAGAGATTTTGTTTACATAAAGGAATAAGAAATAAGAGTGAACTTATGCCTATTTTATCTATATTTGTCCTCTTCTGCTATTTATAATTGTGAAAGTAAGTTCAACAACTTTTGACATCCACTGACAAGCCGAATACAGGCTCCAGAGTAAGTGGGATATGGTAGGACTCCTTGCCTTCTGCCAGGACCTCGTGATGAAGACGTTTGTATTTCATCATTTATGAATTTTATATTTCTCATCCATAGGGGAAAAAAATCCTAATAAATTCTGGTTTCTTCTAGGATTATAATGAAGAGTAAATGGAAAGTACCACAACTTGTTTAAAGAAATAAACTATAAGCTGTAACTTAGCATTAACCTTGAGTGATGGAAAATGTGTATCATTTTGGTGTTGGGATGTTTTTATTTTGATAATTACCTTTTAGTTTCATTTTCAAATTACTTCCTCTTTTTTCCCCTCTAATTGCAGATTCTTGAGGTCAAGACCTTTGTTCTAGCATTTAAAATTTAGTAGCTTACTGTTGATATTCAGTAATAGAATAGTGAGTGAGAAAATGAATGGATAAGTAAATATTTACTATAATATTGTAAGCCAGATTCTTGGATCCTGAGAAGATAAGAACTCACAGGCTAGTGGCGGATTCGTGGACTATGACAATGTTTGGTAGAGAGAGAACTCTGTTCCCAACAAAGGGAGTTAGCTGATACCAAATGCTACCAAGGGAAGACCATTTGATTGGCTTCCAAGACCCTTATGGAGTCTGAAAAAACTTGTTGGATTCCCTCAACCATGCACGCAAATTGTGTAAAGTAATCCAGGAGGCAGGCTAAATGGAAAGGCTCTTAGTGTGCTGAGCTTGCTAGGAAATGGAGGAGTTTTAGGGGAAATGCCAGCCTCTGTAGGCTCCTGTGATACTCACCAGGGTGCCAGCCACCCCCAGGGAGCCCACAGTGCTGGCAGGCAGACTGCAGCAGGGAGGCTTACTGGGAGGGCACAGAAGTGCTTAATGGCCCCCTGTGCATAATGTTGAAAGAGGCTGTGATTTTTGTTTTCTTCTGAGATTAATGTGTGTATATTGCAGGTTCAAAATGGTAAGAATCTTAATTAGAGTCGCAGGAAGTTGCATAATATACTCCATGCCTTACTCTTTCAGCACACCCAGTGGCAGAGTCTATTTGCCAAATTATGAAGGTTGATGGAGAATAAAGACTGTAATTTGGGTAAATGGGATCTCTGTCCCCACCCCCTGCCCCTATTTTTTCCAGTTAGTCACAAAGTTTAAAATGCAGAGAAGTAAATCTCCCAAGGGGGCAATTCTAGTTCATTGGTGGAAGAAAGGCATATGTTGTTACTGATGAAACCTCTGTTGTGGAAGCAGAGCCGACCCTGGGAACCTGGAAGGAGGCACCCTGCCTTTGGCATCGCTGCGACCCCGCTCAGTGCCCTCTGTCTCTGGAGCCTATAGCCGTCATGCCCTCCGCTGCCTGCTGCTTCTTGAGGTTTCCCCCAAGGTCTGCTCTTTGGTCTCATCACCCTGGGGCAGATGCCTGGCTCTCTTAAGCTAAAATGTACCTGTCTTGTGCCCCATACCTTCAGGACCCAGATCTGGACATAGACTGATCTGACAGATGTCACTTTGAGGTTATGTCAATGGCAGCAACATGTTTCTTGGACTCACCGGGGCTGTGTCTTCACTCAGAGGCTTCTAGAGTGAATTTCAGGCCTCGAAACATGAGCTCAAACTATGGTTCCGTGTAGTTCTGGGCAGCCTTAATTAATATGGTTGCACTCATAGGTCCAGCTACATAGAAAGTTTCATTCATTATTTTGAACAGATATGTATAGAAAAGCAAAATACCAGACACTGTGTTGAACATAAAAATATATAAGCAAGTAAGGCACAATCCATGGCCTTAGGAAGTCTAGGAGGGGTCTCTCTCACCTCTCCTTCATGAGAGGGGCCCACTTGCAACTCTCTTCGGGAGTGCTCTAAATGTTCTCTTCATTCTTCCTAAATAAAATCTCTCTTTGTTACCATAGTGGGAAAATAAAAGAAATCTATAAAGTACAATATCCCATATAAATGGTTCATTGTATGCAAAAACATTTATTGAGTGTCTACTGTGTGCCAGGCACTTGTGCGTACTGAAGAGCACAGGAGACAAATCCGTGCCTCTAAAAACTGCGGTCTAGTGAGAGTCAGCAGGTGAGAGCGGTCCACGTTAGTTATTCTTCCACTAAAATGAAAATTCTACATTCCTAAAAATTATTATGAAATTATTCATCTTCACACCTTATATTAAGAATGTCAAATTATCTTTAACTGATTTGAGAAGGATTAAAGATAACCTAATTTTCTTATTTTCAATACACCTTGAGTAGCCCTTGTTTGAAGGAATCATGTTTTGGATTTTTCATAAAGCGAGTTAATTACATTCTTACTAATTTTGTGTGTGTCTGTTGTGTTTACTTAAAGCAAGGTTTTCATGCTGAATTTGCTCCCCTAAAAAAAAAAAACAAAAAACAATTTCTATGTATCTCCGAAGAATAATCCCAAGTTAGACTGGCTACAAAGACATGGCTAAGGGGCCGCAAAAGTTGGGAATAAAAAGATAGGGCATGACTCTGCAGAGTTTTTCAAGGTAAGGCATGAAATTGGAAGATCCATGTTCATGTAAATTAGGACTTGGGAAAAGTACTGAACAGCAGGATCATATTATCAAAAATCTGGCTGATAGGTTTTGAACTCGCTGAACTGAATCTCTTTAGAAGTACATTTTAGGAAGACTAAATAAACATCAACACTAGGTTCTGTTCTAATTCAGGATCTTGCTTTCTCGATTTTCCAGGTGATAAAACACTGACTGTTATTAGTGTTATCATCAAGCATATTGAGCAGTCAATCTGTGGGTTAATAGTAATACATAGCCACGCAGTCCTGGAAATAGAAGGGAAGAATAAGGAATTTTTTTTTCTATAGAAGGGAAGAAAAATTCAACACCTTGGAGTCAGCTGTGACTCAAGGGTCCATTATAACTTCAAGATTTTTAACAGCCAGTGCCTAGGGTATGGGAGATGAATTTTGTTCCAAAGTGGTGACATGGGCCAATGTAAACCCCTGGGAGCAATTTCAGGCAAGTTGAGAGTCCGTTCTAAGCAAAAATGGACAGAATGTGGAGGATGGAATTCCCACCCTCGCTTTCTGACCTTGGCTGATATTCCTCAGCAGTTGGTAATTAAAGAAAACATGGAAGCTGAGAAGATGAAGGAATAAGGAGATGAAAATAATCAGAACTGAAATAACAGAAATAAGTAATGACATGGGGCAAAAATAGGAACGACAACACTGATATGATACACCTGGCCACGTCTTATGGGACAGTAGGGGTGGGACATGGAAACTGTAGGTTTGGTTCAGCAAGATGAAAACCATCTACATTTTTCAAAGTTTATTTATATTGAATTTTAACCAGGAAAACCCATCAGCTGTTTGGTTTCATGTCGGTTTCGTCCTCTGCCATGGAAGGCTCCGGTTGTTTTCCTGAAACTTTCTGGACAGTGACGGTGGGACACCATGCCCCTTTCTTTCCTTGAAAAGGGGGGATTCTGCCCTGAGTCAGAAGCAGGGAGAAAATAAGTGATACAACATCTACCTGTTATCGCCAGAATAAAAATTAAAAGTCCATCAAGTGATCAGGTAGAAGTCAATAAAAAGGCCAATAAAAAGCAAGGATGAGCCAAAAGAGAGAACTAGGTGTGCTAGAAAATGCCAGGCAGAATAAAAACACAGTGGCAAGCTCTCCCTGTGGCCTCAGGGAAGTGCACGATAAAATTAATTGAAGCTTATCACCCATGAAGAAGGGCTGTACTTGCCACAACAGCTGCCCGGCTACCCGACGGGCCCGGCTCTCTCATCTAAGACACAGAAAACAGGGGTTTGGTTTGGTTTTACTTTTGCAGGCTTTTAAACGTGCTGAGCCAAAACTCTTCTTTTTCCTTTTCTCAACTAAACTCTGAATTTTGAGCAACATAGAGTATTGATTTGCTCACATGAACAGCTATTTTTTTTTGGCCGGGGCTGGGTTTGGACCTGCCACCTCTAGCATATGGGCCGGCGCCTTACTCCTTTGAGCCACAGGCACTGCCCATGAATAGCTATTTAAGAGGCCTACTATGCACTAGGCATTATCATAAATACTAGAATACAAAAATTAGTGAGGTGCCCTATCTGCTTTCAAAATTTGTAATCTGGTAGCAACATGAGATTAATTTTCGTATATAGTTCACATATAACCGTGTATCTTATATGATCACATTTTTCTCTGTATCCCATGAGGAAATAGTCTGACAAACTGCTTAAAACTGGAACAAACCTATAACGGTTTCATAAATGTTTTATCAGTAGATCTGACTCCCCCATTGTGTGAAAGCATTCACTTTTCCTGTTTTTAAATTTAAAATATATTATTTTTAATTAACACAAATTAACCAAATTAGCAAAATTTGTCCACATTGAAAACTTAGCCTCACCAATAAAAAACCACTCTAGTAAACGGATTGATGTTTGATTTTATGAACATATAATTTCTTGTCTCGAGTAAAATGCTGTAAGTAAAATGAACAGGGCAAAATAATCACCCATTATTTAAATTACACATTATTGAAAATGAACAGCGCAAAATAATCATACATTATTTGAACTACTTAGTGGTATGACACTGTTATATTTCTGAATGGTCCTAATTTACTACTTCAAAGGAACATATTTTAAATGCCAACAAAAGGTTTCGTAAGAATTGGGTCACTAATTTTAAGTTGAATTTGTGGGTTCTGTGTCAGTCTTTACACATTTTAATTCTCAAGGCTCCTTTTTTCACACTCTCCAATGGGATCATTCATCCTGTAGCTATGGGAGTCCTCATCGAAACAAATTTATGCTAATTCCTCTCTGGCATGACTTTGCATCCAATAATCCTTTGTTTTTCAAAGTTTATGCTATATATGTATGTCATAAAGTATGTGATATATATATATATATATACACACACTGAAATTACATACTAGATTAAAATAATTTATCATAAAAAATACGTTGTCCTTATATCTTGAAGTATTATGGTGATATTTGGTGCAACTTAGTGTTTATTTGTGTAATTATTAAAGAGTGCACTTTCTGGGGACACCATAGCAGCATCACCACCAGCTGCGTGGCTGAAACCACAGGAACTAATTGTCCCACGGTCTGAAG
>NW_003852563.1:2950529-3002528 GCF_000181295.1 Otolemur garnettii
CCCTATCTGCAAAATCTCTATTTCCAAACAAGATCACATTCTGAAGTACGGGGGGTTAGGACTTCAATGTACAAATTTTGGAGGAGCCATTCAATCTATAACAATCCCTCTATATAACTGCTGAGGAAGGAAAGAATTGATTTGATGCAGGAAAAGATAACCTAATCAAGAAGAGCAATAAACAGCTTCTAATTCCTTACATTTAATTTACTTAATAGAAAAGTATAATTTTGCAAACACCGCGTGGCACAGTATTGTAACTGAAGCAATTGGATGACATGTCAGAAGCCCTAATATCTGGTATTTAATCACAGATGCTATGTGTGTTTACCTGAAGTTCATCCTGGAAATGCAATATAATTAATTGGACAATTTATTTTAGCAAATGATTTTTCTTACATTTATGGAGATAGCATAACAATCTTATTTTCAATTTTCCCCAGAATGCTTGGGTACAGACATTGATAGTATTGGAGCAATGGTTCCATCATCAGCTCCTGCTGGTTTTAGTACATTTACAGCAACACATACAATTCACCAACTTGAACTATTGCTCAACATTCTCCCATGTGACTTTCTCAGGATTTTAATATGCAAGAGAGTTATTTGGTACTCATCAAAGATACACATTTGCCTTCACAGCTATTATAATATGATAAAGTAATCACATAAAGTACATAGGGGCAGGGACTTTATGTATTTTTTTGTATGAATAGACTAAAGGCTGATCATTAATGGAAAATTTGAGAGAAGCTCATTCTTCAATACACAAGAAAGTCAATTCTAGATGATAAATACAGAATCCCAATGAGAAAAAATTCTAATAATTTATTTTTCCTGCTGTTCATGTTTCCTTTTATTTACAAGGCTTAACATATTGAGATGCAGGTATGGTTTAATCTTTCTAAAAATGCAGTGACTTCATCATTGCCTATGTGCAAATTATGCCATGTTTTCATATATTCATGTGAAATTCATATACTCATATGCCAACCCAGTAGAAGAGGCCTTCATTTATAGTAGTCATTCTCCCATGTGGTGCGTGCTCCTGACTGTACAATGTAGGAGTTAGAGTAAATAGTCATAAGTATCCCCCGTTAGCTCTAACATCTAATATGGTTTTGTTGATCGACGTCACAGGTGACGGCTTGCTAAGCATGAGCTTGGAAATTACAGTAAGAATGAGTTGAATATGAACAGAGAAATGGGTTGAGTTAATATGGCAGCTAGTCAGTAGACACAGACTATGGCTTCTTGACCACTGAAATCTTAGGTTAAATATGATTGTTGATATGGGGATAGTGTCCTAAGCCTCTCACTTGCACTTTTTGTTTAATTCTCCTCTCCAAATGTGTAAGTTCAGAAAAGATAAATACCTCTATGAAAGTCATACAACATATTAGAGGTGTAATTTAAATATTTCAGGGTCTAAGATGTATACTGATGGCAGCCTTCGTTCCAGAAATGTAGTAGTGGAATACAACTGCGAGTTCTATCTTCTCGGTACTTAGTCTCTGAATTAACTACAGCTATCTTAATGGGTAGATCGTGACCCATCAGCTCTTGTTGGCCAGAGAATCATAGTTAAATTAAATCATTTAAAGTTATATTCCTCTATCCTTCTGGGTTGTGGTCATCACCCTTCAGCTTAGTTTAGCGTAGCTCTTTATCTGCCATCCATTCTTGACAATCTCATTTTAGAATTCTTACCAACACAGTCACTAATTATGAACAGTCAATAATCATTTATGGACATGTTTGGAAATTTCTATAGAAGCAATGGAATCTATTTCATAGAGAAAATGACTTCTTTCAGCTGTAAATGTTGAAAATGAATTTCATTCAATATGAAAAAGGTTACGTATGAAAAGCTTGTTTGTCCACTTGGTGGATAATGTCTATCTAGTTTTTTCTCTTCTAAGATAAGCTTTAAGTTTATTTGACAAAACAGGTTTCATATGAACCCAAATGTACCATATAATCATTAAATACTGGTTAGCATGAAATCCTTTTATCAAACTGACTAATATGGTTGACTCTCTGGGAATTCTCTGATTTGTTTTATTTCTTTCAAATAGCATCCTTGGCCTTGTTCTGCTGCCTGGGACATTGCTATCCTCTCCATATTAATTAATTAATATTGTTTACTAAATTTCTCTCCCTTCTCTCCCCATTTTTTTTTGACTATGCCTATTGGAATATATGGTCAAATGTTTTCTGTATGATGAATTTTCTTTTTCATCAAACTGTATCTATAATTTCCCTTAATTTTAAAAATAAAAAATAGAAAAATAAGGGAGGAATTTTTGAAACTTTTATGTTCTATATGCCTTCTTTTGGTTTGGAAATTAATCTCTGAATTTATGTTTCATGTGTTATAATTTGAAAATCAGAAGAGTTTTTTTTTTTTTTCCAAGCACAGAAAACAATTTGTTTTCAGCTGTTTCTCTCCATAGTCCTAAGAGTGAAAACAATTCTGTATTAGTGTACCCTGGCAAGCAGAACACAATACAGAGGAGATATCCTATAAGCAGTGCGATAGATCCAATCATCTGATTCATTATAATACAAATATTGTAATCAATCATAATATTCAGTGTTCCATAAATCCACAATTCTGTGAAAGGGGTAAGAAAAAAGAAATTAAGCTATCAGTGAGTTTACTAAAAAAGGAAAAGAGATTTCCTGATTATCATCATTCAGAATTAGTCAGACATACACATGGTGATCATTCATATTTTAGGCAATAAAAAGAAAATCAACAAAAAGCCCTGAAAGGAACAGCTTTTTATTTTTATTTTCTCTGAGATGTGGAAAAAAATAGACCTGGGTGTTAATTTAATTCTCTTTCAAGTTAATGACACAATGGGTTCCTGGAGCATTAAATAGGAAAAAAATATGGCCTTATGTTCCCATGTCTGAGCTCAATGCTTTCTCCTCTCCCCGCTTCTGATTCCTCAGCTGAGGGAAGGGATAAGCAGTCAGCGATCACAGAGAGGGCACCAGGCACCTGTACTCTGGTTTCCTAAACCTTAAATCACTTATGCTTAATTCAGCTCCTCCTCGTTTGAATCCTACCCTGAAAGCCATCTCTGCTGACTTCTGCCTGAGTTTTTTTCTTACATACATTCTCCAAGTTCAGCTATCCCCGTAGGCAGACAGAGTTTCAGACTGCTCAGTTGGATATGAATTTGAGAGGGTAACAGAGCTGATCCTGTTGACACAAACTAACCTGTAGAGTATGTGATCCTTTCCAAACTGACAGTCCATGGAACAGTGGTCTCAAACAAACAAACTATATTTAAAGTGTCCATAGACATTTAAAAAATAGTGTGATAAATTGATATAGCTGAATTTTTGTTGCTTTTACGGTCATTTTTGTTGATGTTGTTGCACAATTTCCAAAATATTTACTATGCAAACAAAAATCATGTGAACTTTTTAAAAAACAGGTATTTTCTAAACTTCTTTGACCTTGGAACTCTTTTCCGCTCTCTCCCACCCCACCACTGCACTTAGCATCGCACTCAGCAGTGCTCCACGCATCAACATTTTGGGAATTTGAGGATGAAGATATGTTTTTCTTATTAAAAATGAATTCTTATCCCACTGGGAGAGAAAACACATTAAGCTTTTATCAGTCTTTAACATTTTAACATGGATTAGCCATTTTGCTCTTTCTGGATTATAAGCAGCTGAGAGCAGGCTTTCATTAGAGGGAGAGGGAGAGATGATCTGAAGTGCTATGTGTCCCCAGAGAGAGGATTTTCGAGTGGAATGCCACCATGACAGTGCCCCGGCTACCAGAGGACAACTTCATATAGTGTGGGGTGGTAGCAAGGCCGTGGACACCACCTGTGTGTGGGAAGTTGTATTTGCCTCAGTTTCTTCATCTGAAACAGAAGAAATTTGCTCACTAGGGGGCATCATCTGTCTTCACCCTATCAGTAGAGCGAATCTGATTATCTCCATGGCCATGGGTGGGAATGGAGAGAGGTGGAAGTGGCAGCCACTGGGTGAAGAGCAGGATTGGAAATGAGCATTTCCTCAGTCATGGTCGGCAGCCTGGGGCTGGCTCTGCAGGAGTTCATGACTCTCATCTTCCAAAGCTATCTGATTTCCCAAACGTTACGGAGAATGCATTAGATGCCCAGCATTATAAAGGCTACAAATATTTGTAAGATTGATGCAAACATATGCATGACGTATTTCTGGCCTATAAGGATTTTGCAATATGAAAAAACAACTGGGTAAATAATTGTAAGGAACCAGAATATCCTGAGTATGAGTGAGGGTGAAAAGTAAAATATTTTTGGTTCTCTTTGAAAGGGCAGTTTTCCCAGGCCAATGTGTTAGAACCAGATAACATCCTTTAACTCCAATTTAGGAGACGAGATGAAAGTAATACTTAAAAGCGTGGTTATGGATCTGGACTACAGAGTACCTAGATTCACATTCCTCAGTTAAATTCCCTGGGTTGAAGTCCCATCTCTATCACCTTGATAAAGGAATTTTTCTGCCAGGTCTGTGGTCTCAGGAATTGAAGAATGAATTTGCTGATAAGCAAGGAAAATGGGAAGTTTTTGAGAAGAAAAGGGAAGCCCCCGGCACAGCAGAGGGGTCCCAAGCAGGTAGTCCTAGGACCGCCTCTGTTTAGGGCCTGACATATTTTCCAGTATGTTCTCTTTCCTGCTTAGCCCTTTGTATCTGCAAGGTAAGGATCTGTATTGTGCTAATCACTGTACTTGCTCCTGACCTATGTGATACAGGAATTCAGAGTTTCCAGATGCCCCTCATCCATGTCCACGGCGCCATACAGTCTGTGGAGAAGGGTGATATTAAGCTGTCCATTTCCCCTCCCCAGGACTGTGGCCTGCTGACTACACAAGCTGTGAGGCTGTGACACTCCTGTTGTTCCATTCCACAGGGGCCATTTTCCAATTCCCCATTCTTGCCTGCTCTACATACGTCCCCCTTCAACCTAAATGGGCCTGTGACTTTTTATAACTCTCTTCACCTTGTCTGCGCTTCAGTTTCAAAATGTGTAAAACGGAAGTGATGATGGTAATTGCCTTCTCCATCTGATAAAACTGTCATTGGGAGGATTAAACAATATATGTAACATGTCTAGGAGAGTATCTGACATAAAACAACAAACATAAGCATTTAGTAGTATTAACAATAAATTGTATCCAACTAAATTATCATACAAGGCTTTACAAACGAGGCAGGAATGAGATAATCTGTGAAGAATGAGTAAATGTTTAAAGACCCAGTGAATAGAGCATAGCGTTCTCAGGAAAGGGTTATCACCAGGCTAAAGAGCTCAGGATGAGAAATCAAAGAGCAAGATTGAGAAATAGCAAACAGATCAGTTTGGAAAAGGACCATCCAGCATTCGTCCTTTATTGGTAGTTTAGACCATTTTGTGGAAAAAAGAAGTGATTTGGGAAAGAATATAGTTTGGGAGTTTAGAAAGATAGGAAGAGGGGTTATCTAATTTAGTCTCAAATGGGACTTTGTTGATGTTTGGTCATGGTAGTGATATGAAAGGCAGTGTAATTTTTGAAGCTTACTCTTAAAGTAGTACATTACTTTTTTTTTTTTTTTTTGAGACAGAGTCTTACTCTGTCACCCTGGGGAGAGTGCTGTGGTGTCACAGCTCACTGCAACCTCAAACTCCTGGGCTTACGTGATTCTCCTGCCTCAGCCTCCTAATCTGGGACAACAGACACCAGCCACGATGCCTGGCCATTTTTTGTGGCAGTTGTCATTGTTGTTTGGCTGACCTGGGCCTGGTTCAACCCTGCCAGCCTCAGTATATGTGGCTGGTGCCATAACCACTGTGCTACAGACACCAAGCCAAAGTTTTTAGTAACAATTGTCTTACACTAGAAAAAGCACCGGACTTAGGTCGCATGACACAGATTCAAATCTATCCTTTTATAAGCCTCAGTGCCTTAATCTTTAAAGAAGAAAAAGCACATCTAAATCTCATAATTGTTCTTAATTTCAAATAAGTTAGATGAAAAAGATGCTGAATATATATATATATTTTTTTTTTTCAGTAAACTTTTAGCCCTATAATATTATTAAGACAAGTGAATAAAATTGAAAAAACTATTTTAATTGCATGACTCCGGTCTCCACCCTAATAAAATCTGTCTGCCTTCTCCTTATGGCAGTCAGACACTGTTCAGGAAACTATTCCAACTCTTAGCCCCAAAGTCATCACATTACGCATCCCATCTCACTTCTAGGTTACAGTGAAGTTCTCAAAAGTTTCCAGAGTCCCCGGGGTTATTCATCCTGAGGTGCATCTTCAGAGTTGACAACCACAGAAAGTTTAAAAATACACTGACTTCTGAATCAGCATCTTCCCCTTAGAATATCGGCAGCAGATCTGGTTGGCAGTTCTTCTCCAGTCATTCTCCTGCCATGCGGAGGCTCTGCAGTGGCTCCAAGGGGAGGAGCAGAAGCCGTCCTACAAATAAATGCAAAATTAATCAAGGAATGCAGAGTCATCGGCAGTTTTGCTCCAACAGTATTTAATTTTAGTCCTTTGATACTTTTCACTCATTGATTTTTGGTTTTGCCAATTCTTTGTTTGAATTCTCTATTTTACTTTTGGGTTGTGAGATGACATTTCATTTGGGTAATTTTCCAGAATCACCCTTTATTATTTTGTAAGCGGCATACGGCACAGATGGATATGAGCGAGGTCTTTGTATAAAAGCCAGCAGTGGAGGTAGCAACATTGCCCTGAGAGTTTTCCCGTGAAACAAATCAGATAAAGGAGAGAAAACCTTGCCAAAGCTGGCCACAACAGAGGACGTGGATCCAATAATAGGCATCTCAATGGATGCATGTGTGTGATTCAATATCGGGTGACCTTCCCCTTCAAACTCACTTTCAGAAAATGTATTCTAAAGGGGTGCTGAGGAGACTGCCTTGCTACTCCGGACGCACTTCCCTAAAAGGAAACACTATTCCTCTGTGACAGTCATTCAATATGTACATTTGGGAAAAGAGTTTAGCCAATGTTAAAAAAAGAGAGGAGAATTTTAATTCTAATGCCATTGAAAGAGCTCAGTTATAGCCAACATTTTTCAATCACTTTATCACTACTCAAATATTGTTACAATATATACTGTTACTACATTGCTGTGACTTCCAAAGCTCCCCAGAAAGTAACAATTTGGGCTGTTGAGAGACCCAGGCATTTGAAATCTTTCTTAAGGCAAACTGTCTCTAAATCCATTGCTAAAATAGTTATTTCTGAAAACTGTTGTGCTTACTTCTCTGCAGTGCTATTTATAAACAGTGGGATAGTACTATAAACTTTTATGGAATCACCATTCTCAAACACACTAATGTGTGAATAAGACCTTATTCCAGCCAATCACCTTATCATAAATAGCATTTTCTATAAGCCTTTGAATTACAGAATAGTAACGATAGTTTCTTGGACAATAAATATTCCCACAGATGGGACCAATGAAACACTGCCTGGAATGAAGGCTTCAACTCTAAGTAAAATTGTTGAATCAAATTCAATAAGACAGTCATAGATCAAATACATTATTAATGTTACATGGAGCCCTGCTGCTTGTGGGCTTATTAAAAACAATAACTTTATTTCAGTTAGATACAATTTCTATTGGCTTCAGATTTCTTTTAAATAGAACAGAAGAGTTATTAGGAAGAGTAATGATTAAGTGCTCCTGCTTAGAATAGCGTCTGATATGAAGCATCTACTAACTGTGGCAGAAATGATCTTTTACAACTCTTTCACATGAATTCAGGGACCCTCTTCAGATAAGTTTAAGTCTCCAAACAGTCAGCAGGATTATTAAGAAAACCTTTTTAAAACTTAGATATCTATTTATAATCTTTGTATTGCATTTATAATTGAACAAGGGGAAAAGGCATCAAAACACATTCTGAAATGTGAATTTCCAGAATGAAAAAAAAATAACCTAGAGCATCCTATGCTCTTTGAATCAATTCAATTGGCAGCTGTCTTGTTGTGGTAACACCTAGGACATTCTTAGATGATGGATGTTTGCGTGATGCCAAATAACAAAGTGTATTAAGTCATCTTTTCCAAGATGACTGGAAAAGGTAATGGAAGAGACTAACTAGTCCCACCCCTCATTGTGCAGATGAGAAAAGAAAGACCAAGCAATTTGAGTGATTTATTTCCATTAGGGGCTTTCCCTCTGTCTGTAGTCAGAACATCTCTCCTGGTGACTTTTCCACCACATCTTTTTATACTGAAATTCTCAGGGCTACCAGATTGAAGAGGTGGAGTCATTCACTTGTAAAAATACTGATAGCAATATGGTTACCCAGAGGCAACTCTTACTGCAACTCAAACTGTTTGGAATATGGTGGGAAATGTGATATTAGGCACAAAGGCCACTCGGTAATCAAAATGGATATTTGAAGCTCGGCTACTAACACGGATGCCCTATCCAATGCAGTGAGCCTGGTCCATGTGGTTGTTGAGAGTTTTCTTGATTTTCCTTATACACGTATCCTCGTTCCTTTTACTTTCTAGAAAATCTTAACATTTTATTTCCAGAATGTGTCACACTGGAATCATATAGTACCAGAAATCGTAGAAGGGAACTGATAGGAACTTTGTTGATAGTTAAGGAGGAACCTTCTGTTTTGCTTGAGGACCAGGTCATGTTTAGTGATCTTTCTGGCTAATGGAATCTACAAGTTTTTTGTTTTGTTTTCTTTCTTTCTTTCTTTTTTTTTTGGTTTGTTTAAATAAAAACTGATTCACTGATAACAAAAAAAATGGGACAGGAACCTCAAAAACATAGATCATTCTTACAATTCTAGAGCCATTTTTAAATTAAGGCTCACCATCTGCTAAAGAAATTCTCATCTAATGCAGTAAAAAATAGTTGTTATCTAGGAGCATGTAGGATCACCACAACCTGTTTGTCACACTCTAGAAAACAAGGACATGTGTAATACATCTTATAGTTCTTATCACTCTTGTTAAAATAATAAAGAATAAACTTCAGTACACTAACCCCCTGCATATGCAGACTGTCTTCCCTAACGCCACGAGATAAACAAGGTGCCCCTGTCCCCAGTGTTACAGTAGAGACATGAAAAACCCTTCCCTGCACGGGTAGCCCTTAATTAAGTTGAGTTTTTGGTGTGTCCCTTCCCGAGAAGGTCACCATGTCAACCATAATTAGGGGAAATGGCATTGTGAACATTGCTGGACAAGATGTGGTATATTTCTTACTTTCAATTATTGCCTCCTTGTTTGAATCATTAGCATTTGGCAGATTTGTTGCTGAGTTTGTTGTTCTGATTTAAAACTCGGTGTAAGGTTGAATATGTTCTTATCTTGATCTTATATTTCTGCCATGACATGCATTTCTTGCTGAGCTTCTGACTTGAATTGCTCTATTGTTTTGCTGAGCTTTTGCTTTGTCTTGTTGTATTTCTATCTGAAGTTATCCCCCCTCCACACCTTCTTTTGTTATATCTCTGCGTTGGCCTATGGTATGTCTCTGGCCCATTCATTAGCTCTGTTTTTTTTTAAGTTCTCTCCCATTCAGTGTACGCTGTGCCTTATCAGGATGATTCCTCGCCTGCTGTCTGCAACTTGCTATGTTTTCTATCAGCTCCGATACTGCCGGAGAAGGGTTTCTGCGCTTTGGCTAATGTGCTGTTGTCTAAATTTGCAGTGTTTCAGCTCATTACACTGACTTTAATTTTGATGTATTTGTATTTTATCCAGTTCAAGTCATGTTTCTTTCCTCTATCAATTTAATTACTTTCTGCCTGGGCAACATTGTGTTTATACAATTGCTGCTAGAGCGACAAAAGATTTCTATTTAAATTACCACCCAGAACATCAGCAATTCAGCCTAAAAGACACCCAGAACACCTCTGATTGATGTCTTCCCTTTGTGTGGATAAGAAAATCTAGAATATTCAAACAGTCTTCTTTATAGAACTTAGTTAAGCCTGGTTTCTAGTTGTGGAGTCATTAACAGAAGATGAGTGTGGGGCTATAGGGTCACTGTACTGCTTCTTTGCAGGGAAAAAAATATATGACTGATTTCTATTCAGCACAAGTCATGCCCTTTTAGTATAAAAAGTCTTTCTTGGGTGTTTAGCTTATATTCAGCTTGGCCACCCCAGCTCCAGCTTTTCTTTTTCTTTATGAGTATGTGTAATATGTGTTTATGGGTTTGAATCTTTCCTTTCTAGTAATTTTGCATTTGGGTTTATAAGTCAGGAATACTCACTAAGTCTCTACTGCATATGCAGAGCTATAGCAACTGTCTAAAATGATGTGGGAAATAGGATAAACAGTCCTGCTTGCAAAAACTTTCAGTAATTCAGAAAAAAAGAAAAGCATATGAGAAGTGCATCCTTAAAAATGGAAACAGAGATAAACGATCTAGTGCAAGTGTCCTTAGGATAAAAGGATTTCTTTTTCCTTCTGGGTAGATGCCCAGTAATGGGATTGCAGGATCACATGGGAGGTCTAGCTTGAGTGCTTTGAGGGTTCTCCATATTTCCTTCCAAAAAGGTTGTATTAGTTTGCGGTCCCACCAGCAGTGTAAAAGTGTTCCCTTCTCTCCACACCCATGCCAGCATCTGCAGTTTTGAGCTTTTGTGAAGTGGGCCATTCTCGCTGGGGTTAGATGGTATCTCAGGATGGTTTTGATTTGCATTTATCTAATAACTAGGGATGATCAGCATTTTTTCATATGTTTGCTAGCAATTCATCTGTCTTCTTTAGAGAAGGTTCTATTCATGTCTCTTGTCCATTCATATATGAGATTGTTGGCTTTTTTCATGTGGGTTAATTTGAGTTCTCTATAGATCCTAGCTATTAAACTTTTGTCTGATTCAAAATATGCAAATATCCTTTCCCATTGTGTAGGTTGTCTATTTGCTTTGGTTCTTGTCTCCTTAGTTGTACAGAAGCTTTTCCAACTCAATTTACAATCGCCAAAATGTGGAAACAGCCTAAACGCCCACCAACCCAGGAATGGATTAACAAGCTGTGGTATATGTGTACCATGGAATACTATTCAGCCATTAAAAAAATGGAGAATTTACAGTCTTTGTATTAACCTGGATGGAGGTGGCGCACATTATTCTTAGTAAAGCATCACAAGAATGCAGAAGCATGAATCCTATGTACTCAATTTTGATATGAGGACAATTAATGACATGGTGGGGGTGGGGAAGGGGAGAGCAGAGAAAGAAAGAAGGAGGGAGTGGTGGGGAAAGAAAGAGCAGAGAGAGGGAAGGACAGAGTAGGGTGGGGTCTTGGTGTGTGCCACATCTTTTGGGGGCAAGACACAACTGTAAGAGGGACTTTACCTAACAAATGCAATCAGTATAACCTGGTTTCTTATACCCTCAAAGAATCCTCAACAATAAAAAATAAATAAGTAAATGAAATTACACAAGATGGAATAAACGAAAAAAATAATGGAAACGGTAAAAACTCCTTAATAAATGTATAATTGCTTTCTATAGAGTTTAAACCTGTACATCTCTGACAGGAATAATGATTGTAACAGCTCTTGGAAATACTTAAGAAACAGAATTGTAGGTTTCCCTGAGCATGTGCCATAAAGTTCATCAATGGGCTATGAAACATGGTCAGCGAAGGTACTGATTGCATGATCAGCAAATTCTTCATTCGTTTATTCTGTATTACAGGACTTAAATGCGCACAAACAAGAACGTTATTATTTACTGACTCTTTTTGTTTTACTGAAGGGATAAGAAAAATTTTTTAAGTTTTTTTTTTAGATCATATATATATGTACTAAAATTCTAAATATATATATATTTTCTAGAATTATGCATTTCTATTTTTAGAAATATATAAATATTAGAAATAATATTTATAAAAATTATAAATTATAAAAATTTATAAAATATAATAAAAATATAGAAATTTTAGAAATAATTTTCTAGTATTGGGTAATCTGTATGAGCTTCAGTTTTCTCACCTGTCTATTTGACACAAATGAATTGTGAGAGACAAATGAAACAGCGTGTGAGGTGCTGGTCCATGTGTTACGTGGCGAGAGCACCGCGAGTCTGCCTCATCTTTCTTCTTCATTTCAGTGTCCAGTCACTTTCCTGTCTACCCTCATTTCTGGTTTTTCTCTCATCCCCAGTTATACAGCACACTACATTAGCACATCTGACCTCGATAAAAGTGGTTTTCTATGGTTTAATTGCGTAGCAATAGTTTGGCAGTCTTTGATTCCTGCTCTGTAGGCTTCCCAGGGCTGGAGTCGTTTAACCTCAACTTTTAGACTCAACCCACCCTGTCCTCTCAGCACAGTACTGAACTCATCTGAGAGACTCAGACTCATGCTTTAAGACCTCTCAGAGAGTCAGTCTTGCTGCAGAATCTGGCCTTGATTTTATGCACATTTTTGAACTTTCTAGCACCTTCCCAAGACTGAAACCCATGCTTCCCTCTGGTTCTGGTAATTGACTGCCTTTATGTCTTGGGGAGCTGCCCAATACCCTAAAGTGTTTATGCTGTTTGCCTTTCTCCAGGCCTTCCCTCCTGACTAAAGTCCACCTCCTGTACTCATCTTTAGTCTCCAGATTCCTACCACACACATTCCTCGTGTCAAATTGCGCACGTCTGTCTGGCTTTGGAGTTGTATCTATTGTCGTTTCTGTCGGTTGAAATTTCTCTACACCAGCCCTGTGCCTGTTCCTTCTTTCAACAGCCTATGTCTCTCTGTTGTATCCCTGACACGTTTTGAGTACCAGCATATTGCTCTGCCCGACCCACATGATGAAGAATGATACTTTCTTCCTGGGCCTACAGCTGTGTATTTGTACCACCTGCCCACCCATGTAAAAATGTCTGGATCCAAACCTGCCTTTCCTGACAGAGCCGATCTGCCCTCCCAGCCAGCTTTGCTCCACAACATGATGCAGACTGCATGCCGGTTAACAAAGCATTGTGCTTTCCTTGTTGTGACAGCTCTACATCTTTGTTATGATTTTTGTGTATGAGATGCTTTGGGGAACAACTCCTTTTAGATGAAAATGCTTTCTCGTGAACCTCCCTTGGTACTCTAATGCTTCATTGGAATGCATTTGGGACAAACGTGCCTTTGTCCAAATTATATCCAATATTGAACAATGTAACCAATATTTAAAGCACTAGACAGGTAAAGCTTGCAGAATTTATATGAAATATAAAGTAATATCCATTGTTGTAATGAAGCCCCTACCTAAAATTACATAATACCTGAGTTCCTTATTCCTCAAATGGTCTAATTGATTGTTCGTGGGGCTCACTCAGCCAAAAGTAGAGAGAAACTTTGTACAGACATCATTAGTTTTTCTCAATTTAGAGATTAATCATGAAGAGCTCTGGCTCTTTAATTCTGTAATTTGTATATTTAATGGGCTGCTGCAGAATCTATGACAGTAATTAGCATAGCCTGAAAACTCATTAATACGCAACAACATGATTAATGCAGCATTAATGCAAACATGACTGAAGTTATTTGGGTTATGTAGTAAGAAGATTAAAGCTAAAATGTCCTGTTTGTTTTACCAGTGGTGAGTATAATAGAGTGGCAGAAAACTAAAATAAAAACAGGTATCAAATTAGTTGTTTTAAAAGGAAGAAAACCAGCAAGATTTAAATCAAAGTGATTCACTTTTTCACCGAGCTCTATCATTGGGAGCATAAGATATTCGTTCTTTTGTATTTATTCATTTATTCATAAATTTATCATCACTAAAGGAAAGTTCCCTCAACCTTTTAGTTTAACCCAGTTAACCTTTTAGCAGCTTTAACATAATAGTATTAGTCTTACATTGAAAACAAATTTAAATTATACTAATCTTTGACCACATTGGTCATTATACATTTCTGTTTTGATACTAATAGATGTTATTGGCTATGACAAACAATTAAAGAGTCTTTCTCAGATTATAGAGAAGTTACATATCTTGCACTCTTCTCCTTGTATTCACCCCTTAGGTAAATGTTTAAATACATTAGAAGTTAAAACCATCAAACCTAGATATTTTAACAAAACTATCAAATACTACATGTTCCATCATGAAATAGTCAATAATATTTTGGGAGGTAAAATTGTAAAAGTTTTGTTTGTTCTTCCCCTCCCTTATAGGAATATTAAAATCTGTTTTTTTCAATATTTAATATAATCTACTTTAATAGCTGCCCTAAGCTTTCAATTATGGACTTTTCATTCTTTACTCAATGTCAGAGTCATTAAAATTATCTGAAACAAAACTTCAATTTTTAAATCAGGCCATCTTAAAAGACAAAAAAAAAAAATGTATAACTGCTTTCTTGTGCTTATTCTATCTTAAAACAATTTCTAGGATCTCATTTTATTTTTACAAAATGAAGTGAATATGTACTAGGTACTTAGCTCTTGGGTGGCCCTTGAGGAAGAAAATGGTATCTATCTGCGTTTGGAAATAACCATTTTGCGTGTGGGGGGGAGAAACACCTTCCTAGTTGAGGTTTTCAATAGATATGAAAAAAAACACCTCAGGAAAAAAAAAAATCAATACTACCTGCTACCAACAGATGGCGCTATTAGTGGTTGGTATCATGACTTTGTGAGACTGCTAGATTTGCTAACAGATTCTCAGAAGATAGTATATTTGTAATGAGAAGAGCCTCCATTATTGCAGGGAAATGCCAGACATGCTCAATTTTGTCGTACTGAGTGTCTTGTCAAAATTTCTGTAAAATTTCTTTAAAATCCTTTCTATGGAATATGTCACTTAGTTATTAGGAATTAAATTGGCAATTTCTTAATTACTTGGTGAAAGAAAAGAAATTTCTTCTTTCGTTCACAAGTATGAAATGAAATGGCAGTAGAAATTTAAAGCAACATATTCAGAGTTCCTATTGCCTTGGAAAATCAGTCTTTATATATAATCCATGTAACCTATTAACCTAGCCCACTGGCTCTTACAAAGCTTAATAACTAAATTCTACTGAAACATACCAGCTTTTGACTTGTTTAAAAGAGGGAGGACCTACACACACAGAGAAAATGCACCATTGGGTAAAATCATTTTCCTCTAATGTTTTATTTCACCCCTCTGGTTTTTAGTGTACTAGAGAACTGTTTAATCAGACCATTACCAAATTGAATAAATGGCTACTCAGTGATGACTGGACTATTTAGTGATGGAGTTTTAAGAAAGCTTCTTCTTAAAAATAAGCTTTCTTTGAATAGTTCATATAAAACCATCGTAATAAATGAAATGGAACAGAATCTATTTGCCACACAATATCTCTGTCTTTTCTTTATTTCTATGTAATGATTTTTTTTTAAAAAAAAAGCCTTTCTAGAATGTAGTCAGTCCTTGTTTCTAAGACACTATGCAGACTTGTAGCATCTAATGCTCATGTTGCCATAACAGTGTTTCTAATCACTGGTTTAGAAATAATAGATTTTTGTTTTGTCCTGAATTGATCACGGCCGAGACTTTAACACTATACTTACAGAGAAACTTACACTTTTCCCCCTGTAGATATAATCCAGGCTGCACTTAATGGGTGGCTGAAAGGATGAACAGGCTGATCACTATGAAAGGGCGGTAGTACCCTACCAAGGGGGTTACAATAGCAGAGTTTCTGGATCAGGGAGTATTTTGAGCTTGGATCCCAGGAAAGCAAGGAAGAAAAGTACTGCCTAAAGATAACAAACAAACAAAAAAAATAGATATGTCTCTAAATTCTAAGCTCTTGATATGGCGATCATGTCTCTTCCATACTAGTGTCACCAGTGATGGACATTGTCCATAGGAGATGCTAAATATTCGTTTCTTGAATAGAGCAAAAACTTACTATATACTTCAACGCCGTTGCTATGTTTCTGTATAATGAAGGCCTGGGTTCTCCCGAGGAGCTGGACTGTGCAAGTGAGGATGCTAAAGCTTCCGTTCTCATCAAGAAGGATGGATGCTGTTCGAATTGCAGGTCCCCTCCCTTCTTCAACTGGAGCAGGTGTTCAAGGAGTAGGCAGTGGGAAGTTTAATGTTGGGTATTGAACAGAAATACAGGTACAATATAGCCCTTTGTTTATACCAAATTGAGAGCTCCCTAAAGAGAGTGCAATTAATGGGCTTTAATAATGATTGTTCTAACTACTTTTCACACATTAACTCATTTAATCCTCCCAAAAGACATGTGAGGGGAGAAACTAAAAAAATTAGGTACAGAAAGTTTAAATACTGGGTCCAAAGTCACATATAAGTTAAGTGTTGGTGCTAGTACTTGAACCTAGGAAGATTGACTCTGGCATTTTCTAACTACTGAGCGAAACACCAAGTTTCCCTACCTTTTCTTGGACTTTCATCTAAGAAATGTTTTCATAAACTAATGTAACACCCTTGAATGGGAGTGGGGGAGTTGTATCTCTGTGTGTGCGCGCACGCATGTTTTGTGTGTACTTTGCAGCTCTCTCAATGATGTAAATTAGAGGTCAGGTGAGGGCCAGGCAGCCATTTTTTTTTCTCTGATAGTGGCTAATATATTTTAAGTGGTTTAATTGGGAGAAGATTCAATTTTATTAGCTAAAACATTAAAAAGTTCACAAGTAGATTTGTGTGCACCAAGGTAAACATTCCTTTGATATTTTAAACAATTTTGACTTATTTTTACTGAATTGAATTTACCTGATATTTTAGTGTCATGGTTATTAAAGTATGAGGAATGAATTAATAACCAAGTTCAAATATATGTGTTGTAACCATGCAGGTCTATTAATAGTTCTCAATTCCCATTGGAGTGTGAACCACAAATAATGAAATTAAGTTGCGGTAAGAATGTGTTCAGTTACATATAAAGATTCACTTCCTGATAATACCTTAGTAAGAGCCATTGTGTAATAATATGGGCTAGTGCAACAATTGTGGGATTTTTGTAATTCTTTTGATGTGCATTTATTGCAATCTTAATGTTTTCAAAATGTATTTTTGGAGGTAAGTTTTAAGGCCTGTCACATTGTTGACTTAGGTATTCCTTGGCCTGAACGAAAGCCACTGGTCCATTTTACTAAAATATCCTTTCTCTCTGGACAGACACCCAAAAGCTATCTTAGTACAACATTGAATCTTTGTCAAACCATAGTTACCTTATCTGTAGAAGGCTACCAAAGACAAGGCATGATCGTACGTGGCTAATGGTCTTCTTGCCCTACTTCTGACAATCAAGATAAAGTGGGTAGAGTGGGAGTGGAGTAGTCATGGGCTTAATCACCTTCACGGTTAGCTAGATCATGTTCTTTGAACTCTCAGGCGAAGCTCCATTTATTCCATTCTCTATGTAGAGGAAATGGTACACGATATGATTATTGCAGCAAACTTAAAATTAGATGTGATCAGGCATTGACCTGTAGGAAACTCCTAATCCATTCTCATATGTGTTTTGTTTATTAGTTTTTGTTTGTTTTTCCCATATTAGAATTCTAGCCAACTCCTTTATTCTCTATTTCTTTACTTTTAAAGGTAGGATTCTTCTGTGTAAGTATCTTAAAATGACCCTAACTTTTTCTTCTCAATGTGAGGTCAGAATCAGAAGTAGACACTCTGACTTCATTTTGAGCTAACAGTGTATTATTTGAAAGTCCAACAAGAAAAATTGTTTTCCTTTTATTCCCTTTGAAAGACCCAATTTGCTCCAAAAGAGTCAGAAAATTTTATATTGCTCCAATTGGTTGAGATCCATTGAAATTGTGACTAGGCAGAGCTTTGGTGTAAAGCCTCTACAGTAGATTTCTTTAATGTTTTGGGGGTTCATTGAACACTTTAACCCTTATGCTTGACATGGAAGCCACTGAAATCATTCCAAGGTCAAGGTAACTCAGTAATTTAACAATGTTGCAAGTTAGTGGAAAGTCATTTTCCATTACAAAGCTTGTTTTATAAAATAAAGTACATCATATTTTAGCACATTAAGTATATTTTATGTACATTAAAATAAATTTTTAAAATCTATTTTATCAAGTAAGTGAATATAAATTTAATTCTATACAGTATGTATGCTCGTGTGTATACATAAATGGATCACCATCTTATCTATGTGAATTAAATGTATATATTCACCTATGCATATATGTGCATGTAGGGAGATCTTCTTTGCCTATAAAACATGAAAGTAGAACTGATATGTTTTAAAAAGTTATGTAACAAGGTTTATCTCTTTTTCAGTTTTACATTAATGTGAGTACATATAAAAATTTCATTTATTAAAAAATATTTACATAACTAAAATTTTTCTTCAACCTAAGCCTAAATACTTAATTTGCTAGAGTCCCTTGTTTAAATATGAATCATTTTATAACATATCAAGGTAATATAGAAATTTTTTCAGGAAACAAAAATACACACTGAACATTTTATTTCTTACTGTACAACACAAGAACTTTGAACAGATTTCTACAGTACATAATTTTATTGCCATTACATAACATTAATTTAAATTATGACTTCAATACATGATAGTTTTTAAAAATAAGTTTGAAGTAGAGCATGTTTATGTGATAGATGCTAAAGTAATTGGAATAAAATATATATAGTACATTTAAAGTTAGGCATGAAAATTTGCAAAGAATGGACATTGGTGGAAGCATTCTAATTAAGAAAAACCTTTTTTGTCATATAGTCAAGTACATTTTGTAAAATCTTGTATAAATACTTGATGTGCAAGGGAAGTTTGGAAGGTATTCTGAATAGAGGATATATAGATATCCATATATATATACACACACACATATATATAGGACTTTGTATATAAATATGTACAGATAGAGATAGATAAATATCAATCTGTAAATAGATATATCTATCTTCCTAAAACTTGCTGAGCATTTATGCCTATAGTTACATGTTTGTAGCTACTGAGAGGAGGAGACCATCTGACCTGTTCTTTGATGCCGTTTAGTGGCATTTTACAACATTTGACTTGTTTTCTCTTGATGACAGTGTTTACATTGGTGGTCCCCTCTATTAGGACTTCCACTTTGTGGTTTTGACATTTACCTAAAATGTTTCTTTTTCTGGAAAATATCTCCTAACTGCTCTTTTCCCCTCTTTTAGAATAAAGTTTCCTAAGAATTTGAAGTGCGTTCTAGTCATATTTAGTTCTGTTTGCCTTTCACAAAATAGCAATGGAAATACTTGCTGAGAGAAGGAATAAAAGTATATAAAAAATGGAGTAGTAGTTATTTAAGACAACAAATAAGAATTAAGCATACCAACAGTCCACGTTCTATTTAATAGTTTAAAAATAATAACCATAATTACTCAGTAAGTAACAATTAATAATGCTTATCCTCTCTACTGTTCTTTAATATTACCTCAAAGAATATAGCCCATGGTTAAGGCAGAAATAAGTGGCATGAATAATGAAAAGGAGTAGAAAAAATTGTCAATATCTTCAGAAAATAAATTTATATCTAAAAAAGAACACTAAAACCTATTATAAATAATAAAATTATAATATGTTAATTATAAATAAATGCATAAATATTTTTATAATTTAGCAATAAGAAATCTGAAAATGATTTGATTCTCATTGGTTAAAGAATATATATCTAACATGACATAACAAGAAGCGTGAAGAATTTAAGGAAAAGAGAAATTTATGATAATTATTTTAATATTAATACAGAAAGTAACTGAGTTGAGAGATAATTAAAAACAGAAAAGGATAATATTGAAAGAAATTAATAAACTGTCAGATGTTAAAATATTATGAAACAATATGGTATTCTACAAAAATTATATCAGTGGAACAAATTAGTAAGCGCAGAGAATAACTCAAGAAAATATATTTTAATATGCAAAAGGTGGAATCTTTTGCATATTAAACATTCATTCAGCAAATACTTTGGGGCATCTACTATGTGACAGCCATACTTTGAAGTGTTGTTAATGCAGAAGCAAATAAAACAAAGATCTGACCTCATAGAATACATTCCTTAGTAAATTTTTAAATATCAACGGACAAAACTAGAATGTAGTCCTATGCTCTCAAAATAAATTACAAATGGGGTATAGTATTAAATACAAAATACAGGAAATAAACAGGAAAAACATAAGTAACAAATACTGGGTTGAGAAACCTAATTATAAAAAGTAAAGGAAGATACCATTATTGAAAAAAATTTAAATAAAAAAATTGATACCATTTTTACATTAAAAATAATATTTGAAAGATAATCTATAAAACAAAAGTAAATGACTGTAACATGTTACAATGAATACTCTTAACATGGAAAAAGTGCTTAAAATCAATAATAAACAGTTACCCAAATAAAAAAAATGAGCAAGAAATAATGATGAAATCAATTCAAATTCAATATTCATTTTGGAAATAGAAGCTGAAACTAGACTATAGTTTTATTAAAATGATTTTATTTGTTTGTTACTAGTTGGCATCTCCCAGAAGTTCCAGGTCAAATCTCCTCCTAATGCCTGACAATGGTTGTAAAACCATGAGATACAGAAAGGAAGTTAAGCAGTGTGAGAAGTCTCTGGCAATGAGCTCAGAAATGAAAAGACTCTTTGATGAACATTTGATTTCATTAATTTACAAATTCACACCGTACTACAGATTTTATAGATGGTCCAATTCAATGTCTCCATTTCAGACTAGGAATATGAAGGCTACACTGTTTAAGAAAGGATCAAGATACCATACAGACATTTCAGAAAGTATCTGAGTATCTGGTGGATATTTATACACACACTTGTATCACTTATATATATTCCTTGAATCTTTATTATTAATATACAAAGATTGTAAACATGATCAGCCCTTATAACAGTAACAGATAGTCACAGTTTTCGACTGTTTTAAGGAAGAAAGGTAGTATTATATAAAATTATGAAAGAAGGTATTCTTTATTTTGTAAAGATTAGAATCAAATAGCTTATCAGTACTATCTACACACTATAACTCCATATTCTTATTTTTCTCTTATATTCCCCTATTTTGTATCTTAATATGTACTTCCATGTGAATTTGAATTTTCTAAACTTTAGCAGTAAGCAGCTGAAAAACAGTTAAAAAGGAGAAAATTATATGTTTAAGTAAATAAAATAATAAAACTCCAGTATTCTAATAGTTAGCGACTAGAGATTAATTCCAGGCAACTCATAGTGTTTCAGATTAGTTTTCAATTATTACTTTGTCAAGGTAATCAATGAAGATTTTCTTATTCATATATTTATAAGACTGGTTAACCATAAATATTTTATGAATGGAGACATTTTTAGCACCACCTAATGGCAGTCAAGTAAATAGAAAAAGCATTTCCAATTTAGAAACTAATTTCCATAATTCAAATTAAGCTATATAACCATAGTTGCTTATATATGAAACTGAACTTTTACGTTCTGTAATGCACCAAATAGGCAGCTAAAAATCCATCTCTAAGCAATTGGATTAAGGGGAATGAAGCAGAGGCATATTTGATAATGACACCAAAGGGGTTCTGCTGTCAGTATGAGTATAAGAATAAAGAAAAAAAAATGAAGTAGATAACAGAATACATTAATTTTATGTAACAATTTTCTTTTTAATTTCATCAGCTATGCATCAAGAATACATCCTTCATACTCCAATTAATTTCCTAAGGAAAACATATCTTGACCATTGTACTGGCATATTTTATTTGTACTGTTTTAAATTGTCATTTATATATCTTTTACCAACTTTATCTATTAGCCTAACAAAGCATCTTCTATCTCTCAGAGATTCATTTTTTAAAAAACTAAGTCATATCTTTCCAGTTAAACTATTGGAATTTTCTGTTAGATATGAGTTCAAGAACAAGTTGAGGCAGGAGCTCTTACCTCACACTCTGTTTGTTGCATGTGGTTCCTAGATGAATTTGAAAAGTATGTCATCTGCCAAAATCTGAGGTTTAAAATTAATGGATTTGATTAAAATATCCAGAAGAGGTTTTAGTGCTATCATCAGATTCAGCTACCTTTGGGTGCTAGTCTCAACAGTTGGGTTTGATATTACCCTCCACAATGTGAAGAGGGGACAGAAAGCCAGTAGTTTGAAAAATCAGTAAGAGTCTGGTGGCATTATTACTATCGTAGGAAAGGTTTCAAAAAAGTACCTTCTCTTTGATTACAATTTCTTCCTTTCTTTTTTTTTTTTTTGAGACAGAGCCTCAAACTGTCCCCCTGGGTAGGGTGCCGTGGCATTACAGCTCACAGCAACCTCCAACTCCTGGGCTCAAGCAAGTCTCCTGCCTCCACCTCCCAAGTAGCTGGGACCACAGGCGCCCGCCACAGCACCCGGCTATTTTTTGGTTGCAGCCGTCATTGTTGTTTGGCGGGTCTGGGCTGGGGATTCGAACCCGCCACCTTAGGTGTACGTGGCTGGCTCCTTAGCCGGTTGAGCTATAGGCGCCGAGCCACAATTTCTTCCTTTCTATGAACACTTGTCGGCATTTATCACTAGATGCCCTAAAATGCCCTTTACTTTGTTATTCACCTACTAAATTATATCATCCTTGGCAATCCAGCTCAGCCATCATAGCTGCTTTGAACTTTTCCTGTACATTGCTCTCATTTGAGCAGAATTAGCCCCACTTTTTTTTTGCTGTGTTCCACCTGTGAGTTACATATTCCCTGTAGTGGGCCTTTGTAGTGTACTGTTCTAATTTAAATATGTGTGGCTACATATGGTTCACAAGCATGAGGTTCCTGAGCATGAGTATTATGCTTTTCTTATTTATTTTTCAGGAAAAAAGGTACATTTTGGTGAAAGAAAAGGCAAGTTAATGGAAATAATGTGTCTTTATGGTTTTGTTTACTATTTTATCTATTTTATATTTCAATGTAAGTTGATGTGTTCATATTTCATACATTCCTCAAAATAATTAACTAGTATTACTTGTTGGGTTTTTTAAAACATCACTGTAATACCTGGTTGAGCCTGAGGTTTTAGAATCACTTGAGGCCAGGAATTAGCCTGGACAACATAGTGAGATGCTGTCACTACAAAGAATTTTAAGATTAGTTGCGTGCATGCCTGTGATCCTATGTACTTAGGAGGCTGAGCCAGGAGTATTACTCGAGCCCAGGAATTTGAGGTGGCAGTGAGCTGTGATAATGCCGTTGCACTCTAGCTTGGCCAAGAGAGCCAGACCTTATCTCCATAAATAAATAAATAAATAAATAAATACTCAATGTCTAATTCAAAGGCTATTCTAAATTTTTGAATGATTCTCATGAGGTGCCTAAAATCATCTATAAAAAGGGTTAATTTATAATATAAAACCAGGTATACTTTTAAAAAAGAGAAATTCAGGATTTAACTCAAGAAGATTTTGTGAATATAAAGATAGACAGTTGAACAATATGTTGATAAATATAAATTAATCTTTAGCAAAACATAAAAATAGCATTTTAAAGAGAAATATTAGCCACTGCTATAATTTACTGTCCCAGAGGTCCTGTAATGTAATAGAAAGTAGATAGTTAAAAACTTGAGCATAAACTTATCAGATAATCATTATTCTCTAGTAATATTGTCTTCTATAAAATCCAAGATAATCCATTGACAACATGGATCTAGTATAACAGTCTACAAGTTGACTAGATTCATGAGAAATATTTATAAAGCTGTTGCTTTCTTGTTCTTATAAAGTAACTCATTTAATAAGATAAATATAGAAATCTTTTGGATATAGAAAAGTGAGGAAGACTGTTATTTACATGGTAACAACAAAGTAAACTTGACTAAATTAATACTATGTGTTTTCTACAAGGCTATCAAAAAGCAGGCAATTCAGAAACACTCATGCTCAGCACTGGATAAACTAAAGTTTTGGAAGAAATAAATACATTGTGGGGGATCAGGTGGATGTGGCACTTTTCATTCCTGAGGCTGGGCACTTGTTCAGGTACCAGAGGAGTTGGCCATGACAGATAGAGTAGATACAAAGAATTTTCAGAGTCCAGGAGAAATGATTTAAGCCTTTGATGACAATATGGCCTACTAAGATGAAATGAGCTCTAAAAGAGTCCAAATGGGAAAACAAGTGGCTCAACCTTCAAATTCTACCATCCGCTACATTTGAATTTCACTAAGAAAGTGTCTGTGGAGGACAATGAAATGGACAGAATAAATTTAATGAAGATTACCTATTAGATACTCATATCCAAATTAATGAAAACAAAAGATTACAAAACAAACAAACAAAAAAAACTAGAGGAAGAAAAGACATTACATGGAGGAGAACCATATGAAGAATGACAGCTGACATTTCACCAGAACTAATGGAGGCCAGGAGATAACAGAATGTCTTTAATAACCTAAAAGTGGCAATTTAAATTCTGTGTTCAGTTAAAATGTTCAAATATTAACTAGAAAGACATTTTAAGATTTTTCTTTTTTAAATAAGTTACTTTATCATACATAATCCTGCACTACAAAAAATGAGAAATTTTGTTTCCAGGCTAATGGAAAATAATACCAAATACAAACTCAAATCTGAAGAAAGACTGAAGGAAAATAGAATGAAAAGTATGTGAATGAACATAAAATATTTTTTAAAATTTTCTTTTGAAGACATGTGACCAGCAAAAGAAAAAATAGAAATATATTCTTCAGTTAACAACATATATAAAAGTAAAATGTATGAAAGTATAGCACAAATGATTTAAAAGTGGTAAATGTCAGTATGCTGCTATAAGGATCCTATATAAAAAGTGGTATAATTCTAATTTGTAACAGAAGGTGATAAGAATGCGTGTGGTGATCCTTAGAGCAACCACTTAAAAATGTTTACTAGAGAAATGAGAAAGGAAATAAAATGGAATATTGAAATAATTACTAGTATATAACAAGATAGGAAAGGCATAATAACAAAGAATAAATGCAAAAAAAGAAAGAAGACAAATAGCAAGATGGAAAACTTAAATCCAAACCATATTAATCATTATGTTGAATTTAAATGATCAAAAAGCAAATACATTTAGACTAGCTAAAAGGGCAAGACTCAAATATTTACTATTTAGAAGACACATACTTTAAGAATAAAATCACAGATAGCTGAAAACTAAAATAATGTAAAAATTAAACCTTTCAGAAGAATGTGGCAGTGGCAATGTTTATATCAGTCAAAGGAGTCTTTAAGAGCACAAATATACTAGAGATAAAAAGAACATTTTATAATGATAATTGTTAAGAAGAAATTACCCTAGAAAGTGTTTATATGTAAAAATAAAGTTTCAAAGTATATGAAGTGTAAGTTTACAAAATATAAGACAAAATAGGCAAATTCACACACCGTATTTGAAGATTTTAAAATGAAAATGACATTCTTAGTGTTAGTAAAAGAAGCTAATGTAGAATCTGTAAGAATGTTCTCCAAATCCTTCCAGTTAAATACAAAGGATACAAACTTTTCATCTTTTTAATGGTTGAATAGTATTCCTGTTATACATATACCACAGTTGTTAATTAATCCATGGGTTGATGAGCACTTGGGTTGTTTTCATATCTTTGCAATTATAAATTGAGCTGCTATAAACATTAGAGTACAAATGGTCTTATGGTAAAAAAATTTTCTTTTTTTGTGTGTGTAGATATATAGTAATGAGATTGCAGGATCAAATGGAGGGTTTACTTTTTGTTCTTTGAGTATTCTTCATCCTTCTTTTCAAAAAGGCTTTACTAGTTTGTAATCCCATCAAAACTGTGTGAAGTGTTTCCTTCTCTCCACACCCCCAGCCCACGTCTGCAGCTTTGGGACCTTGTGATGTGGGCTCTTCTCACTGAGGAGTGGTGATATGTTAAAGTCGTTTTGATTTGCATTTCTTTGAGGATTAGGGATGATGAGCAATTTTTTGTGTGTTTCTTGGCTATTCCATTTGTCCATTTGTTTATCTTGGGGAAAGGTTCTATTCATGTCCCTTGTCCAGTGATTAAAAGGGTTGTTTGTGCTTGTGACTTTTTTTGAGCTATTTGTAGATTCTAGTTATTAGCCTTCTGTTGGATTTGTAACATGTGAATATCTTCTCCATTCTGGAGGTTGCCTATTTGCTTTGTTGATTGTGTCCTTAGGTGTGCAGAAGCTTTTTTTAACTTGATCAAGTCCTATTTATTTATTTTTATTTTTGTTACAATTGCTAGCGGAGTCTTCTTCATAAATTATTTCCCAAGGCTACTATTATTAAGAGTTTTCCTCCTACTTTCTTCCAGAGTTTTTATCATTTCATGTCTTAGATTTAAATCTTTAATCCAGTATGAGTTAATATTTGTAAGTGGTGAGAGGTGCTGGTCCAGATTCAGTCTTTTACACATGGGTTCTGACCTCTCAGACCATTTATCAAGTAGAGATTCTTTTCCCTAGTGTATGCTTTTGTTTGGCTTATCAAAGATCAGATGGTGGTATGAGGCTGTTCATCCCAGGAATGCAATACAAATGGAAACTAATAGGTTAACAACTATAAGCCCACATAAGAGACAAACACAATTAAATTCAAAAGGGAGGAGGAGATGTATGGATATATGGCTCACTTCCAGGGTGAAGGACTCAACTACAACTCAGACATTACCTTACAAATGCGAACAATATACCCTCATGTTAACCCCCCACCAAAATCTTTTAACAAAGAAATATATTTCAAAGGTGAAGACAAATTACACTTAATTTCTTAATGAATTATATCTATTGTCATAAAATGGTTTTTTTTTGTTCTAGTTGACTCCTTCATTATTAAATTATATTTTTCCAAAAATTTTTGTGGTCAAATCTACTTTCCTTTGATGCTATTTGTATACATATTTTTTTCAGGATATATTCCATCTCTCTTTCTCTCTTTTTTTCCTTCTATATATATCTCTTAAGATAGGACATGGAGAATGTGGCCTAATTAATCACCTCTTATCGCTAATAAGTTCTTAATTAATTGAAGACAGGTACAATAAATCAGATAATGGAGCCAAAAAGATATTGCAACAGAAGTGGATAAGTTGTTGCCTTGGGCTGGAGGGAGAGAATGAGAAAATGGGGAAGGGTGATGGAGAGTGATGTCTAGCTGTATGGGATTCATCTTTTTGATGAAAATATTCTAAAATTGATTTTTGTGATTGATGTACAAGTCTATGAGTATGGTAAAAGGTATTGAATTGTATACTTTTAAGTAGGTGAATTTTATGGTGTCTGAATTATATCTTAAAGCTGTGAGAAAAGATATTGAGTAAATTAAATAAAATATAGTAAAAAATGTTTGGGGGAAAATAAAAAAAGAATAACTTTTTTTGAATGTAAAATTTATAGAAAATACAACATTTAGTGTTCATAGATAAAGTTTTATTGAAACATAGAAAAAAAAAAGGATTCTATAAGAATATAGAAAAACCAAACAACACTATCGACAATAATCATAAGTTTTATTTAGTGAACACTGTCTCAAACTGGAAAACAGTCATTTTTTTTTTTCAATTATACATGGAAAATATATGCTGGTCTGTAAAAGAGTCTCACTAAATTTCAAAGGATGGAAATCATAGATAATATTCTCTAATTACATGCAATTATATTAGAAATCAATATAATGAAAATTCCCCAGAAAAAGGGAATTTTCAAAATTAAAATTATAAAAATAAAAAAAGTACAACATTGACTTTTTTAGAATACAGCTAAAGTAGTGCTTAGAGATAAATGTTTTAAATGATTAATCTCTAGCATCTTCCAAGCTTCTTCTTAGAATAGATTAAAAAAAAAGAATAAATTAAATCGAAAGCAATAAGAAATAAAAAAAATAATTAAGACAAGATGGGCTATCGGTGAAATAGAAAACAATGTCCAAAACTGGTTTACAACAACATAGTGTTTGGAGAGTGGAGAGCATTAAAGGGACATAGGGAGAGAAAGAAGAGGGAGACAGAGACAAATTTTAAATTAATTTTTAAAATCTGTCTATATGATTGACCACTTATAGTTAAAAAAACATAGTAAAATATCATATCTCAATAGAACTAGAAAGTATTTTACAAAATTTAGCACCTACTCATAATGAAAATTTTCAGCTAGCTAAGAATAGGGGAGAACTTACATACTTAAATAAAGGATGACTAAAAATATTCCTTCTAAAATAGGGATCAAGTTAGCTCATATTTGCTGGTGATCCTAACCACTGCTAAAATAGTAAGATAACATTAGCAGGCATAACTATTGAAAAGGAAAAGAAAAATGTATTTATTTATAATTGACATGATTTTGTATGCAAGAGCTTTAAACAATCTACCCACAAAATAGGTTGCAAGATCCAGTGTCATTATAATTAAAATTAATAGAATAAACTAGCACTAAACAATTGAAAAAAATTCTAAAGTTGCATTTAAAAGAGCATTCAAAATATTGCACTTAAAAATAGATTTAACCAAATAAGTAAAAAGATTTTTTAATCAAAACTATAAAAAATAATTTAGAAAAATTAAAGTAAACTTAAATAAATGAAATTTTATCATGTTTGTTTATGAAAAACAAAATTATCATTAAAATATTCATTCTCCTCAAATCAATCTGTTCATTTAACACAGTTCCAATCAAAATGTCAGCAAGCTTTTTTGATGAAGTTCCCAAGTTGATGTTATAAGTTGAAGGAAAATATAAAAGGCTTTCCATATACAAACAAATATTGAAAAAAGTATAAAAATTTGGCAGATTTAGGCATCAAATTGCAGAATTTAAAGTAAAACTACAATAATTTGTGAAGTACTGGCAAATTGAATAGAAATGGATGCAGACTTCCAGTATTAATTAAATTTAATGGAGTTGGGGCAGTTCAATGAGGAAAGTATACTCTTCTCAGCAAATGGTACTGCATAGCATGGAGGAGTCTAGACAAAAGTGAAAAATGAAGCTTTCTCTCTACTTCACATCATATATCCAAATTAAATAGAGATAGAGTCATAGACCTAAAAATAAAAAAACCTTCGATAAGAAAATTCAGAGAATATCTTGGTCTTCTTGGTATTGGTAAGAATTTCTTAGAAAACAACAAAAAAAGCACTCACCACTAAAAAAAAAACGATAAGCTTCATTGAAAGATGTTAAGAAAATGATAAGTCACAGACTGGGTAAGTATATGTTTAACTCAGTAAAGAAAATACAGGTTGGGTGAAGTGATTTAGGTATATAATCTCAGCACTTTGTGAGGCCAAAGTAGGAGGATCACTTGAGGGTGAGAGTTTGAGACCAACCTGGGCAACATAGTGAAATCCCATCTCTACCCCAAAATGTGAAACTATTAGCTAGTCATATTAACCCATTCCTGTAGTCCTACTGTTTGGAAGGCTGGCGGAGGAGAATAGTTTGAGCCCATGAATTTGAAGTTGTGATACGCTATGATATCTCCACTGCCCTCCAGCCTAGGTGACAAGAGTAAGACACTATCTCAAACAACAGAACAAACAACAAAAACAAACAAAAAATCCCCATAAAACAAAGAAAGAAAGAAAATGCCAACCTGTTTTCCAAAATGGTTGTTTCATTAGACATTTACATCAGCAGTATATAAGTGGTCCAGTTGGATTACATTTTCAGCAGATGTGGTGTTTTTAATTTTACACATTCTAGTGAGTATGTGGAAGGACTCACTGTAGTTTTAATTTGGAGTTACTGGACGAATGATGAGCATCTTTCTTGTGAGCTTTGGGAATTTCCATATCAGATGTTTTTAGCCAAGTGACTGTTCAAACATTTTGCTCACTTCTCATTGTGTTGTTTGGCTTTTTACTGAGTTGTAGGATTTCTTTATGTATTCTATCAGTCCATTCTGAGATTTTGAGTTTCTGATTCAAGATTTTTTAAAATATCTATAGCTTTATTTTTAGCAGCTTTTTAATTCTTTCAAACTATATTACATTTTCCTTCTGTTTGGATTTTGGAGGGCAAAATTGTCATCAGTTAAAATGTTTTAGTTTTTATTTTCTTTTTCTTATAGTAGCTTTGTGTGGTTATTACTGACAATTTCCAATTATTTTGAAATGTCTTAGTTTTCAATGGATCTGCAATAAAAAGAATATTTCAGTCAATATGAAGGTTTTGATGGTGTTTCTTGGTTAAACAGAGACACATTTTGTTGTTTCAGTGAAAGGCATTTTCTTTCATTGATGGTGCCCTCAAGTGGGGGACAAAGGGGCATGAGGTTGTATGTTTTCTTGTTTTATGACTCTCTTTTGTTTCTGCAGAAGTTTTAATTTCCTGATTGCTTCTGTAGCTGACTATAAGATATATTGCCCTTTCAAATATCTCCCCTCCCCCCAAAGCAGTGTCTTGTATACAATGCGCTTTCTTTTTTCATGCCCTTTGGGGTCTCCTTCCTGGAATACCCCAGTGATTAGTGCTTTGACCCTGTAGGCTTCAAGTCCTATGCTCTGTACTTTTTTCATTCAGGAGGGACTGACTTTGGGGAGTGATTTTATCTGATTTCTGCCATAGTTAGAGTCTTGCTAGCCTTTCTCTTTTTCTTTTTATTCTTCACCTTACTGTCAATTCCAGCATAAACCCTGGTAGTGTTGACTCTACTGACTTAGGATGTTATTTCTTTACCTCATGTATTAAAGGTTTTAGTACCTTCTTCTACTGACTCTGTAGACTTGGGTTATGGGTTATTTTATTTGTTCTCATCTTGATCTTGGTTTTTACAGGAAATGTTGAAAGATTTGTCTTGGGCTGCCATCACTATTCTACGGGGACCTTAATAACCGGGATTAAAGTTTTGAATGTTTAAAGAAATTCATAGATATGCTAGAAGAAAATGTTAGAGACTATATTTTATTACTTTGTGAGCAGAGGGGTACTTTCTAATTAACATATACATTCCAGAAGAAATGAAGAAAAATATTTCAAAATTTTGAACCTTTTTGTTTTAGTCAGTGAAAGATAATAACAGTAGGGAAAATAGGGGTGGGGGTTATGAAACAACTACAGAGACAAAGGATCAGGATCTAATTATTCCATGAATATTGATAGATCAGAATGAAGCAGACAGTGTTATAGGCTTATGTTTTAGAAAGTAGGCTTTTATTTTAGAATTCAGAGGTAAATTAAATAATGATAAAAGAATAGTGCATACTAGAGATTATGTCACTGAGAAAAGTAAAGCATAGTGGTGATTATAATTGTTAATAGAGCAGCTGAAGAAGTTAAATTTGAGAAATGATCTGTAAATGCAGGGATAGTGAACCGTGTGGATACCTGGGAAATATATTCCAGGCATAGACAAGAGAAATCACTTAAGCCCTGAGGCAGCTAGAACAATGAAAGGAAGAGGAAGAAGAGCAGGAAATAAAAGTAATAGTGAAGGCTGAATTATTTAGTGTGTTGTAGACTTTTGTGGAGACTTTGGCTTCTACTCAGAGTAAAACAGGATATCTTTGGTGGGTACCAAGCAAGAGGAGGGGCCTGAACAGAATTGTCTTTCAGTGGAATCACTCTGGCTTCTATTTTAGAATAAAGTGTAGTGTATAAAAGTGTGGGAGGAGAACAAAATTGAAAAAAAAAAAGGTGACTGGTTAAGTGAAAAAGTTAGAATAATCTAGGAGAGAGAGAATGATACTTTATAATATATAAAGAGCACTTGTAATAAGTCATGTAAAAACAAATGGACCTTTTGAAATTAGGCAAAAAATATATGTGCAAATCATCCAGAAAAGAAATAATAATGGCTAATATATTTTTGAAAATTTCACCATCACCAGTGTTCATTACTCACTGATAAAGAGGAAGCCAGTACCCTGAGACAGCAGGGGTTATAGCAGAAAGTTTAACATCACAGGCATCATGCAAGGAAATGGGAGAGAATAGTTCTCAGATTTGTCTTCCCAGTAATTTGGGAGGTAGAGATTTTAATGATAATTGGGTGGGTGAAAGGCTAGGGAACTGGGTCTGCTGATTGTGTTCAGGGTGGAACCAAAGAAATGTTCCTTTTTGCAGAGGTGGTTCTGGGGTGGGGTTGCAGGACTAGTTACATCAGTGAACCCCTGGTTTGGAAGGCTCCACCATTCTTAAGTTTCACAAGGGTGATGGGTTGCTATTATCATTATCTATGGGAGCAATGAAGAAAGCTGTGAATCTTTATGATGATCACCTATATAACTCCTGAGGAATAAGCAATTATAAGAAAGCAAGCTAGGGAACAATGACTGGTTACATATACACACATATATTTCCCCTGCCACAGTTCCCATCTTGTGTTTATTAATTTTATAATAAATGATATAAAAGGTGAATTAAAACAACAACGAATTCTCTATATCCCAGATTTTGAATTGTCCCGTTATTGGCCAAAGTCTAGGGAGAATAGTCATTCATGATATAGAAAAACATGCAAATTAATTCTTAGTTTTTCAAAGGTAATACAGTAATATCTATGAAATTTTAGTATTTTCTCATTGAATATTATCTTAGAGACAAAAATAGGTGTGTGAAAGTTTTTGTTTCAGTATTCTTTTCAATAGCGAGAAAAAGGAAACCAAGTTAAGGTTATCTATAATAAAATAATACAATGGTAGATATATATTTACTCATTAGAGAAATTCTGTATCTTTGTGAGCGGTTGTGGAAAGATAGTTGCTATACAAACATATTGCTCAATGAAGAAAACTTGAAAAATAATGTGTGATATAATCCAATTTCAGTAAACAGAAAAGAGTGATGTGTGTATGTACATAAGAACTGTTTTTATAAAATGCTTGCTAAGTTATTGGCAATAGTTTTTCTGAGAGTGACTGGTGGTACTATGGAGAACTTTCACTTTCTGTTTTTATAGCTTCATAGGGTTTGAATTTTATGTAACTATCATTTATTTATTTTTAGAAAATTTATGCATTGGCATATAGCTTACGTATAAAAAAGTGCAAAATTCAGTCATGTATAGGTGGATCCATTTTATAAACTGAATAGCCCTGTGTAACCAGCATTCAAAGCCTAAGATAGAATGCTTCTGGAATCCCAGTAATCCTGCTCTATGCCCATTCTAAATCCTAGCCATGATTGCCTCTATCCTGACTTCTGACATTATAGACTGATTCTGTTTGGTTTTAAAATTGATAGCATGGGATCATACAATATATACTCCTTTTTCAGTGGTATTTTTTATACAATACCACATTTGTGAGATTTGTACATGTAGTTGAGTATAACTATAATTTATTTATTGTCATTGCTATATTTATTCTTTCTACTGTTAAAGGACATATTCATAGGTTTTGATTTATGGTATAATAAAAAGTATTGCTAAGCACATGCTTTCTTCCCCAATTAATATGAGGGCACATACAATTGGGTTTGTGTTTATAAGGTGAAGTCTAAATTGTAATTATGTGTTTTACCCAGGAAGCATATAATATTCATTGTTCCTGCTGGAAAAGATCTTGCTGATCCCCCCGTTTTCTCTCCCCCTTCTTTGATTTAATTGATTTTTTTCTTTTTTCTTTTTGGCTGGGGCTGGGTTTAAACCCTCCACCTTGTTGTAAAACTACAAGTTTCAATGTAGTATAAGTACTTGTGGTGCTTGTTTTTCCATTCTTGTGATATTTTACTTAGGAGAGTGTTCTCCAAATCCGTCCTAGTTGTAACGAAAGATAAAAAATCACTTTTTATAGCTGAATACTACTCCAGAACATACATATGCCACAACTCATTAAGCTATTCATGTGTTGAAAGGCACTTGGGTTATTTCCACATCTTTATTAGCTAACACAAACATTTGAGTGCATATGTCTTTACAGTAAGAAGGACCCCTTTTCTTTTGGGTAGAAACCTAGTAAATGGATTGCAAGATAATGGAAGGCCAACTTTTAGTTGTTTGAAGACTCTTCATGTTTCTTTCAATAAAGTCTGTACTAGTTTCGTTTGCAGTCCCACCGGCAGTGTAGATCTGTTCTCTTCTCTGGGCACCTGGACCAGCATCTGTTGCTTTGGGACCCTGTGATGTGGGCCTTTCTCATTGCAGTTAGTTGATATCTCAAAGTGGTTTTGATTTGCATTTCTCTAATAGCTAGAGATAATGAGCATTTTTTCTGTTTCTGGTTGATTTGACTAAGGACTTATCTATTTTATCTTTTCAACAAAACAACTTTTTGGTTTATTAATCTTCCAAATGATTCTTTTGTTCTAGATTTCATTTAGTTCTGACTTAATTTTGGTTATTTCTTTTCTTTTATTGGGAATGGGATTGGATTGCTCTACCTTTTCCAGCTCCTTGAGATGATTCATTAGATTGTTGATTTGCGCTCTTTCTGTTTTCTGAATGTGGATATTAAATGCAACAGATTCTCCCTCTGAGGATTGCTTTTGCAGTATCCCACAGATTTTGACAGCTGTGACTTCTTTGTCATTTTGTTCAAGGAATTGAAAAATTTCCTTCTTTATCTCCCCTTTGACCCAGCTCTCATTTAGCAAAAAGGTTGTTTAGTTTCCATGACTTCATGTAGGAATGTATGTTTTTTGCTGGAATTGAATTCTACTTTTATTCCATTTCCATTCTTCTAAATTATGGAGATTTGATTTGTGTCCTACAATATGACCAATCTTAGAGAATGCTCCAAGAGCTGATGAATAGAACATATATTCAGTAGTACTGGGAGTACTGGGAGTACTGGGAGCTTACTTATACGTAAGCTCTATATACATTTGTTAAGCCTATTTGTTCTGTGGTTGTGCTGAAATCCATCATTTTTTTGTTTAGTTTCTGTTTGGAGGATCCGTCCAGTTTCACCACTAGAATGTTGAAGTCCCCAGTTATTATGGTGTTGTAGGTTATCATACTGTTCAAATCAAGTATTTGTTTAATAAATCTGGGGGCATTAATGTTGGGTACATGAATATTAAGGACTAAAATGCCTTCTTGTTGTTTTGTTCCCTTGACCAGTATATAGCGCCCATCTTTGTCTTTCTTTATCTCTTTGTTGCTTTAAAGTTAATTGTATCTGCAAAAAGGATGGCAATTCCTGCTTCCTTTTAGTTTCCATTTGCCTAAACTGTTGCTTTCTAACCCTTCACCCTGAGTCATGTTTTGTCCTGGGATGTTGAAAAGCTTATATTTGGGTTGTCCTTTTTTATCCCATCAGCCAGCCTATGACGCTTCAGTGGGGAATTGAAACCATTCACATTTATTGAGAGGATTGGTAAGTATAGTGGAGTTCTGTGCATCTTGTTGCAAAGAGGTCTGTTGCCTTGTTTTATCACTTGGATCATTGTGAGAAGCACAACTTTTTCCTTTTGTTTCCTGTTGTCTTTACTTTGCTGGTGGGCCATTGTGTTATTCTTTGCATAGTAAAGTCTGAATATATCCTGTAGAGCTGGTCTTATAGTAGCAAATTTCCTCAATGTTTGCTTGCCAGTTAAAGATTTCACTTCTCTATCACATAAGAAACTGAGTTTTGCTGTGTACAGAGTAGTAGAGTGGCGTTTATTTTGTTTGAGAAGATTGAATGTGGAAGCTCATTATCTTGGGGCCTGTAACGTTTCCCGTGAAAAGTCTACCATCATCCTAATGTTTTTGCTCTTGTAGGTTTACTGCTGCTTACTGCTGGCTGTTTGCAGAATTTTCTCTTTCATTTTGACTTTAGGCAAGTTAATTGCAATGTGTCTAGGACATGAGACATGCTTTGTTTGAGCTGAGTCATCCTGGGACTTCTGTAGCCTCCTAATATCTTTATGCGTGGGTCTCTGGCAATGCTTGGGAAATTTTCCAGTATAATATCTTAAACTAGAGCTCCCATGCTTTAGGGACTCTCTTGATTTCTATGTTTGTATGCTTCACATAGTGCTGTATTCGCCAAGAGAGTATTCTGCTTTGCTCTCTTCCATTTTGCCTCTTTAAAGTATTGCATTAACTCAAAAGTCTTGTCTTTGAGTTCTGAGATTCTTTCTTTTCATGGTCTAGTGTGTTGCTAAAACTCTCTGCCATTTTTTGAAACTTCTTCTATTATATCCTCCCTAATTATGTTTAAATCCTTGGTGACTTTGTCTCTAAGTTCCTTCATTTCTTGAGATGATTTATGGACTTCTTTCTCCACTTCCTCTTCAATTCCATTCATCTTATTTGCTATCCAAATTTTGATTTTCATTGCTGTCATTTCAATTTATTTATAAATAGCATTTTTTATTGCTGGAGGTCCACTGTAGTCCCTTTTTGGGTGGGTGTGATCCACTCTGAATTTTCATGTTGCCATAATTCCTTTGCTGCATCCTCTCCATGTGTGTTTTCTATTTTTCTTAACTCTAAGCTAAAATTTAGGGTTTTCCTGAAGATATTCTGGTTATGTTTGATGAGGCAGCTCTCAAGAGGCAGTTTGGGCCAGGAGGGTGAAGTCTGGACCAATCAAGCCAACCACAACTATTGGCTGACTATAGTGCTGTTCAGCAGGCAATGGGGTCATTTGGATGCCCAGCCAGGTGGGCTCATGTCAATGCCAGCTGCCCTGAAATGCAGAATTCTCCATGCCCCTTCTAGGACTTGGCAGCATCAAGTGGCAGTTCTTTGTTCCACCAGCTGCTTAGTGGATTTAAGGCTGTTAGCCACAAGATCCAGTGGGCTGGTATCTGTTTCACAAGCCCCAGGGGTGGATATCTCCACTCATATTGGAGAACCTGCTGATGTGAAGTGGCAGCTTGTTTGTTGTTCTGCCACACACTCAGTAGATTTAAGAATATTAGATGCCTAATCCAGGGACTAATGTCCATTTCAGAGGCCCCGGGATGTGGTGAGCTCCACCTCCCTTTCAGAATCTACCAAAGCAAAGTCGCAGCTTGTTGCTCTGCTAGTCTGGTCAGCAGGGTTTCTGGTTTCTTGGTTACTGAAATCCGCAGGCTGATACGAGTTTCAAGGGACCTGGGCGAGCCACTGCTTCCTCTATGGCCCTTCCTGCTCACAGCCTGCCAAAGGTGCCTTTCAGAGTTTCACAGAATAGGGGCCCCTGAGGACCGGCCTGCTTTGCTCTAAGTTGGGAGGGGTGAGGTTGGCGGCAGGGCTTCTGGGTGAAGTCCTAGGCTAGGGGCAGTGTGCATATGACAGGCTGAACTATCCCACAGAGTGGGGTTAAAATCAGTCAAATGGAAGCCCCCTATACACATACTTTTGAGCCTATATACTTTGGGGGGATATATATGTAAGAAAGGAATGGCTGAATCAAAAGATATGCATATATTTGAAAGATACATAAGTAACATTAAATACTGTCAATTTTTGTATCAATTTATATTCCAACTAGTACTTTATGAAAGCTGCATGTATATATAGTATTGTATTTTATATATCATAAACTAAATATTTTATTCATTGTTTTTACTATTTTCATATTATATATTATAATATTTAGTTATATATTCTATACAAGGTCAGACAATTAAGTTCATGACCTCATCCTAGAAAAACTGCTACATACCTCATTGCTAATAACTATGGACACCACGACATACTCCCCTTGGGAAGTTATGCACTGATGCCAGCACCTAGTCCACCCTCAAAGCACTTTTTCTAGGATGAGTTCACAAACTTAATTGTCAGACCTTTGTATGACTACAGGTTTGATGGTCATTCCAGAAAAAGAGTCCCAAAATTGCTTTGAGGGATGGGCTAGGCAGTGGCATTGGTGCACTGCTTCCCAAGAGGAATATTTTGCAGGTGACCATGGTGATATTTAGCATTGGGGTATGTAGCACTTTTTCTATGATGAGTTCACAAACTTAATCATTTGACCTCATCTGTGCATAGTTGCTGTGTGTATAGTTGGCTATACATTTTATGTTCCATTTCATTGTAGCCACTCTGGTGGTTGTTTAGTAGTATGTAGTATCGTATCTCATTTTGCACTTCTCTGATGAGAAAGTTGTACACATGTTTATGTGAAAGTTAAATATTTCCCTGCAGAAATTGAATTTTCTCACCTTTAAAATATTAGGCTGTGGATGTATATTTATTTTATACATTTATGTATCCCACTTGCCTGGAATAGTAGCTGCACAAAGTATATATTCCTTAAATATTTCTTGAATACATGAATAAATATAGAGATATAAGAAATACTCTCTTATTTCTTCAAATCCTACAAAGGAAATCCTGAACTTTAAAACATTCCTGTTTCTTTTTTAAAAAGTCAAATTCTAAATTTTAGCAAGTCAGACATGTAATTTTTCACTTTTATGCTGATTTTCATTAGTGTTGATGCTTAACACTTAAAACATTTCAAAACAAAAGTATTTTCATGGGTGGAGTGTGCCTGTAGTACCAGGTACTTACTTAGAAGGCTGAGTCAGGAGGATTTTATGAGCCTGAGAGTTCAAGGTTGCAGTGAGCTGTGGTGATGCTACTGTACTCCAGCCGGAACAGAGTGAGTCCCTATCTTTAAAAAAAGTATTTTTTTAAATTTCAGATTAATATGAGGTTACAAATATTTAGCTTACATTGTTTTCAATTCCAAGGTAAAGTTCAAGTTGTAGTTGAGACTTTCACAGGGGGGGGGCTGAACACCCTCACATTCTGCACATTAGGTGAGATACCACCAATCTCACTCGCTTCTCCTGCTGATTACCCTTTCTTCTCCCCTCCTCTGTCCTCTCTCTTCCCTCTTGCTTTACTTGTGTTTTTTCTTTCATGTGGGCATGTAGTTGTTTATATATTGGTTTCATGTTAGTGGTGAGTACATTGGGTACTTTTTGCCCCCATTTCTGAGAAAGAATATGTTTCATCTCCATCCAGATAAACACAAAAGATGTAAAGTCTTCATTTTGCCTAATGGCGAGTAGTACTCCATGGTATACATATACTATTATTTGTAACCCATTCATGGGCTCTTGGGTTGCTTTCATATCTTGGCAACTATGAATTGAGCTGCAATATACATTCTAGTGCAAATGTCCTTGGGGTAAAATGATTTCTTTTCTTCTGGGTAGATACCTAATAATGGGATTGCAGGATCAAATGGAAAGTTGACTTTTACTTCTTTGAGAATTCTCCATACTTCTTTCCATAGAGTTTGTAGCAGTTTGCAATCCTACCAGCAGTGTAGAAGCTGTTTCCTTCTCTCCACTGCCAGCATCTGCAGTTACAGGCTAACTCACTGGAATTAGGTAGTATCTCACAGTGGTTTTTATTTGCATTTCTCTGATGATTAGGGACAATGAGCAGTTTTTTATGTGTTTATTAACCATTCATCTTTATCTTCAGAGAAGTTTCTGTTCAAGTTTCTTACCCACTTATAAATGGGATTGTTTGTACTGTTCTTGTTAATTCATTTGAGTCTCTGTAGATTCTAGTATCAGCCCTTTGTCAGATTCATAGCATGTAAATATCTTCTATCGTTCTGAAGGCTGTTTGCTTTAGTTGTGGTATCCTTAGCTGTGCAGAAGCCTTTTATCTTGATCACGTTCCATTTATTTTTTTATGGTATTGCTGCAATTGCCAAGGGGGTCTTCTTGATAAAATCGTTTCCCAGGCCAATTTTGTCAAGCATTTAGCCCACACACTCTTCTAGAATTTTTATTGTTTTGTGTCTTAAATTTAAATGTTTTATCCAGCTAGAATCAATTTTTATCTCAATGGTGAGAGCTGTGGGTCCAATTTTAGTTTTCTACGTGTGGCTAAACAGTTCTCCAGCACTATTTATTAAACAGGGATTTTTTCCCCCATGCATGCTTTTGTTTGGTTTATCAAAGATTAGATGGCCATATGTGGCTGAGTTCATCTCTAAGTTCTCTATTCTATTCCATAGATCTATATCTCTATCTTTCTGCTATTTATACTATAGACTTGTAGTATAACCTGAAGTGTGGTAGCATGATGCCTCCAGATTTGTGTTTATTTATTAAAATCATGTGGGCTATTTATTGTTTTGTTTTGTTTTTTTCTGGTTCTGTATGAAACAAAGGGCTATTTTTTCAAGTACTTCACAGTATGATGTTGATGATTTGATGTGGATTGCATTAAATCTGTAGATTGCTTTGGGTAGTATGGACATTTTAACAATGTTGATTCTTCACAGCCATAAGCATGTATGTTCTTCTATTTGTTAATGCCTTCTGCTATTTCTTTTCTCAGGGTTTCACAATGCCCTTTATAAAGATCCTTCACTTCCTTTATTACATATATTCCCATGTATTTTATTTTTGTTGGAGGTACTATAAAGTGTATTGTGTCTTTGACTTCTTTCTCAGGTTGACTCTTACTGGCATATATGAAGAATACTGATTTTTGGATATTGGTTTTGTATTCTGAGACATTACTATTTTCTTTGATCACTTCTACAAGCTTTGTAATTGAGCCCTTGGGGTTTTCTAGGTACACAATCATGTTATCAACAGAGAGCAAGAGTTTGACCTCCTCTGTCCCCATTTGAATACTGTTAGTCTCTCTCCCTTGCCTGATTGCAATGGCTAGGACTTCCAGTATTGTTGAATTGCTGTGGTGATAGTGGGCATCCTTGTCTAGTCCTGACTCTGAGGGGGAATGCTTTCCATTTTACTCCATTTAATAGGATATTGGTTGTGGGTTTGTTGTAGATGGCTTCTATAAGTTTAAGAATGTCTCACTTATGCCTATTAAGTGTTCTTGTCAGAAAAGGATGCTGTATTTTGTCAAAAGCCTTTTCTGGGAAAAAAACCCAGCAAATAAACAAAAAAAAAGCCTTTTCTGATCAATTGAGAGAATCACATGGTCTTTGTTTCTGTTTTTATTTATGTAGTGAATTATATCTATGGATTTAAGTATGTTGAACCAACCTTATATCCCTGGGATAAAACCACTTGATCATAATGTATAATTGTTTTAATGTGTTGCTGTATTCTGTTTGCTAGGATCTTATTGAATATTTTTGTATTAATACTCATTTATGATATTGGCCTATAGTTTTCTTTTTTGGTAGGGTCCTTTCATGGTTTTTGAATCAGGGTGGTATTTGCTTGGTAGGATGTGTTGTAGAAGATTCCTTCCTTCTCTATGTTTTGGAATAGGTTATGCAATGTAGGTTCTAGTTCCTCTTTGAAGGTTTGATAGAATTCTAGTATGAAAACACGTGATCTAAAGCTTTTCTTTTGTGGAAGATTTGTCTATTGTTGATGCAATTTCTGTGCTTGATATAGGTCTATTCAAAATTTCTAATTCTTTCTGGTGTTCTGGAAGTTGGCATGGTTACAGGTATTGGTTCATTTCCTCTACATGTTCAAATTTGGGGGCATAGTGTTTTTTTCTAGTAATTGTTGAGGATGTTTTGTATTTCTGTGGTATTTGTTGTTTTGCTATTTACCCTTTTTCATTTCTGATTGAAGTTATTAGAGCTTTTCTCTGTTTCTGGCCAAGGGTTTATCAATTTTATTAATTTTTTTAAAGAACCAACTTTTTTTTGAATTTTTTTATTATTAAATCATTACTGTGTACAATAATGCAGTCATGGGGTACAATGTGCTGGTTTTATGTACAATTTGAAATATTTCCATTAAACTGGTTAACATAGCCTTCATGGCATTTTCTTAGTTATTATAAGACATTTATATTCTACATTTAGTAAGTTTCACATGTACCCTCATGAGATGCACCGTAGGTGTGCTCCCACTGTTTGTTTGGCTGATCTTCTGAATGATTTTTATGTTCTCAATTTCATTTAATTCTGCTCTAATTTTCATTATTGCTTTTCATCTGCTAGGTTTGAGGTTGGATTGTTTTTCCTTTTCCAGTTGCTTGAGATAGCCCATTTGATTCTCGACTTGTTCTCTTTCTGTTCTATATCAAATGCTGTAAATTTCTCTCTTAGTACTGAGTTTTCAATATTGCACAGGTTTTGATAGCTTGTGGCTCCATTTTTGTTTTGCTCAAGAAATATAATGATTTCTTCTTCATCTTATCCTTAATTCAGCTGTCATTCAGGATAAGGTTATTTACTTTCCATGACATTAAGATATTAAGATTTTGTTGCTGTTAAGTTCAACTATTATTCCAACTATGGTCCAAGAAGATACAAGAAATAATTTCTATTCTTTTGAATTTGATGAGGTTAGATTTGTGCCCTAAGATGTTATCAATTTTGAAGGATGATCCATGGGCTGATGAGAAGAATGTGTATTAAGTTTTGCTATGATAAACTGTTCTGTATATGTCTTGTAAGTCCATTTGTTCTAGGGTCATATTTAAGCCCATTGCTTCTTTGTTTGCTTTCTGCTTAGAAGATCTGTTTAGTACTGTCAAAGGGGTGTTAAAATCACCAACTGTTATGGTGCTGGAAGATATCATATTGTTCAGATCATTTAGGGTTTGTTTTATGTATCGAGGAGTATTTAGGTTGGGTGCATAAATGTTAATTATTTAAATCTCTTCGTGTTATGTACTTTCCTTGACCAGTATGTAGTTCCCTTCTTTGCCTTTCCTTATTTTTGTTGGTTTAAATCTAACTGTATCTGCAAATAAGATTGCACCCCCTGATTTTTTTAGATTTCCATTTGCCTAGATAACTGTTTTACATCCCTTCACCCTGAGTCTTGGTTTATCATTAGAGGTTAGGTGTGTTTCTTAGAGACAACAGATATTGGGTTAAAGCTTTCATAACCAGTCATCTAGCCTGTGCCTCTTCAGTGGGGGAATTTAAGCTATTCACATTTAATGAGAGAATCAATAGGTGTGGTGGTGTTTTGGTCATCTTGTTTTGCATTTTGTCCAGAGCTTAGTTTTATCCCTTGCACAGTTGTGGAACCTAGGCTTTTTTTTTTAAGTTTTAGGTGCTTTTACTTTGGTGATGGACCATAATGCTGGCTGTTATGAAGAATGGGTCTGAGGAATTCCTGTAGATCTGTTCTGTTTATGGCAAATATGTTCAACATTTGCTTATCCGTAAAATGTTTGATTTCTCCATCACAAATGAAACTCAGTTTGGCAAGATACAGGATCCTGGGCTGAAAATTGTTTTTGTTTAAGAAGAATAAAGGCCAATGGCCATCCTCTTCTGGCTTGAAAAGTTCAGCTAAAAGATTTGTGGTTATTCTGATATTTTTCCCTGTGTAGGGAAGACTTTTCTTATACCTGGCTGTTTGAAGGATTTTCTCCTTCTTAGTGACTTTGGCAAAGTTAATTACCATATGTCTAGGTGATGCTTTGTGTGGACTGAGTCGTGCTGAGGTTATGAAACTATGTACTATCTGAATTTCTGTGGCTCTGGCAATGCTTGGTAAATTCTCCAACATAAAGTCTTGGAGTAGAATATCAGTGCCTTTAGGACCAGTCTGTTCTCCTTCTGGAATCTCTATTATTCAGATGTTTGATTTTTTAGAATAATTCCATAACTATCTCAAGAAATATTCTGTTTTGGCCTTCCTTTTTTTCTGCCTCTTTGAATGATTGGGATAGTTCAAAAGTCCCTTCAATTTCTGAAATTCTTTCTTCTCCATGTTCTACTCTATGAGGTTCTATACTATGTTTGGAAGTTCCTTGAATGCTTCTTTCAAGTCCGTAAAGTCTGCTGTATCTTTCCTCATTATATCCAGTTCCTTGGTGACTTTCTCTTTACATTCACTAATTTTTTGAGACAGTTTTTGAACTATTTTTTTGATTTCTATTTACATCTTCGGGGAGTTGATCTGCTTTGATTTTTTCATGTTGCCAGAACTCTACTGGCTCCTCCCTATGTTTCAGATATTTAAACAAATTATACGTTTTTAGTTGAAATGTTAGTTATTGAGAGATAATCTAATTGGGTACTTGTAAGGAGCAACTCACACACCTATTTGGCAACTAAAACTGGCGGGATGAAACCAGATCTGGAGACCTCAGAAAATGGAGTTCACTACCCCTTTGTTAATGAGCTGGAGTGTGTGCTTGTAGCCTTTCCCCACAACCTCCCAAAGCCCCCTTTTAGCGCTACAGCATGAGAGCCTCTGACAGCCAGCCTTGCTTATATAGTGCAAACTGACTCTGTCCTGGTGTCAGCCTATCTTCCATTCAGTTTAAAGGAGCTGCAGTTTTTTAGTGGAGTTCCTGCTGTAAGAGATTCAAACAGCTGTGCTCCCCGCACACACATACTAGTGATGCTGGAGGAAGGGACAAGGGACTTCAAAGAGTTCCTACTTCTTATGGTGATAACACCCCCTTACTCAAATAAATTCAAATAAGTCATGAACCTGCAGCCCCATCCAGTGACAGCTGGAGAATAAGAATCTGCAGATAGTTCCGATTGGACCCAGTCCAGCAGTGTGAGAACCCCTTGCTCAAACAAGTTCAGTGAAGCTGCAGTCTTCCCCCCGTGCCAGTCCTCTCTGCGAGTGGATCAAATTCAGCCATCACCCAGGGCTGGGGAGAGGATCTGGTTCCTGGACCCAGTGCTGGTTGCCTAAGGCTAGGCCTATCTCTTTCCAAGTTGTTAGGAGGGGATATGGAGGTCAACATGCACAGACACCAGGCAGGGGCTCTCCAGAGGGCAGGGGAAAGGTGCCCCTAGTAGGAGTGAAAGCCAGAAGAGACCATGTCATGCCACGCTAAAGTTATTCCTGTGGAGTCACTGTTTCCTCTGGCAAAAGAGAGTGGGGTGCACTTGGCGTGGCTGCCCACCTAATGCAGAAGTGTCCCAGAGATCTCACCAAACACACTGGCCTTTGTAGTTGGCAGTCCATCAGGTAACCAGAGAGGTGAAAGGGTGGACTGTGGGCTTAGGATGGCAGAAAGAAAATTTGTTCACTTTTGTGCCAGGTAGGATGGGGAGCCAGAGGTGGAAATTCCCAGGTGTAGGAGAACTAGAACCTCATGGCTATCTCCCTTGGGGTCCTAGTTCTCCTGTCTTTTGTTCACTACTTGCTGATGGAAAGCCCACAGTAGGCCCCCTGCTTGGGAATATGGGACTCCTCTCTCCTTTGGCCCCAGGCTCCTTCAGCCTAGTCATTGGAACTTGGTCTCCATTATCTTTCTTCCTCTTTTTCACCATCATAGTTTGTCTCAGTGAGGTGGTGTGTACCTTGATTTTTTTTCTTCTTGTGCTCAACTCAGCAATTTCAACTTCACCAAGTTCACTTCAGTCCCGCTTTTCTCCTTCTGGACAGGAACTTCTGGTGAAAACTACCTCTAATTGGCCATCTTTTCCCTCTCCAACCCACCCCAAAATATTTTGGTGCTGCTAGACTCTCGTCCACAAGTCTTCTTATTCTTGGGCCTCGTAAGGCAGAGCACAGGCTCAACACAGCTGCATTTATGGCTTCTTTTCTCCTGTTTTCATTTCTTTGGCTAATATAAGTCACATGGCTGAGTGTAAGTTCATAGATGGGGCTCTATAAACATATAATCTTGTTATAGGAAAGATAAGGTATTTTGAATAATTATACTTTTTTCATTCTGTATCATAGTAAAGGCATTTTCTTTAAAATGTTTTATACATTCATCAAAATGTTATATTTATGTTTAAATATGCTCATTTGTGAATTTAGTTTATTTAAAGAATTGATTACATGTTTTAAGAATTTGGATCAAAAGGTAGGATTTAACTATGTCTCTAGCAATAATTAACTTAATTGTCAAGAATATGATGTTTCAGTGAATATGTGCATTTTTAATAGCCTTATAGAGTTCATGCAGAAGAAAGTCATTCATTATTTATCTTGGCAATGTAAAGAGAAAACTGACAAGATTGTGTCTACCATGTACCATCAAATCAAATTGCCCTTTGCTGTATTTTCCCTTCTTACAAGAAATTTTCCTGGATCTGTATAAAGTATTATATTTCAGTTTCCCTAAAAATAAATTTCTCATTTAAGTATAAAACTTGAAAATTAAATGGTGTGTTTTTGAAAAACACATATATCGCATATTCCTTTAGTGTATAATTGTTAAATTATTCCCAAATGTAACTTGTCAAAATATTCCTGTAATTCTTGCTCTGATTCATTTTCATTCACTATAGTCCTTTTAAAGAGAACTATGTATTTGTATTCCCAGGCTGAGTAGTGACTGATAATCTTCCGACATTTAAATCCTTGCTTTTATTTCCTCACTGCTGCCACATTGATGCTTCCAACACAGTGGTAGAGAGTTTTGCTCTGTATCAACAGTATAGCTATTTTTGTGAACTAACCTGAAGCTTTCTAATTTTATAGTAATAGTTTTAATGATATATATGAGAACAAACACATGATCAAAAAATGATGACAGATTGATAAGATTTTTGAAGAAAATAGTTAATACTGAACAAGAAAGAGAGAAGTTTAAGGCAAGGAAAGAGTGGTAGAAATGTAATTGTTCCCTGGTCAGACTGTAGGCCAGATTTGAACTATGTCTGTGCTGGTAGATCCTCTTTTACCTTCCTGGTCCACTCTAATAATTAATATCTATGTCTCTGATTTCTTTTTCTTTTAGGGTTTCCTAATGAGTGCCCTTGACCCATGTCCTACTCATTCAGTTTTGTGGTTCTTATCACTCTGCTGTCTGTACACTGGCTGTCCTACTCAACAGAAAGAGATTATGTTCCCATCTGCTCCAAAAGCTTTTCTTCAGTTCTAATTACTCTAGACCTATAGGAAGTGTTTACACAGTTAACTAACTTTGCTTTCTTAAAGTTCTCTGCTCTCTGAATTTCTATTTTACAATAATATCTTTATTATTACAATTTTAATATTGCTCTGATTTTTCCTTTTCTTAAATGTGAGTATTTTTCCCAAAGATTCTTTTTCTTCCTCTGCATTCTGTCTCTATGATATGGATTCTTAGGAGGTGATTACCAATTTATTTTTCTAGTCCTATATTCTCTCCTGAAATTTAATTTCTAATTTCCAAATGATAGAGTTTTCTACACCATTGACATAAACTCAGTGTGCCTAAAACTCAACATAATCCCTAATCCCAAATTTCCTTCCTTACCTGACATTTCTATTTCTGTTAATCATAGCGTCTTTCCCTAAATGATTGGTGAAAGAAACTGATCATTTTGCCCCATACTACCATGTATGTATTTATGTATTTAAATACATACCATACTATGTATTTATGTATCTCTTCTGAAATGGAAACAGTCTATCCTTTCAATCCATTCAGTTACGTATCTGTCCTTAATTAAAATCCTTATCATCTTATTCCACCAAAGCACAATGATCCCCTAACTTTTCCTGTTTCTCTGTAGCTAAATTATCTGAATCTATGCATTCCACCTCTCAAGTTTGGTTGCCCTGGTCATGACTTTGAGCATCCTATTCCTGTCTCCCATTGATAGTGCAGAACTTTTAAGTCTACTTATTAGCAGAGATGAGAGCGTAGATTTAGCAACAGGGGTCTAAGTGAGTCTGACTACTGAAAGTGATTTTGGGGGGCAAACAGTCGTATTCTGTGGAGTGAAAAAGCTGCCAGGAAGAACTAGGCACTGAATCTAACAACAAGAACATAGCACCCAAGCAGGCAGAAGTGACAGAATCAAAGAATATGAGGCACTGAGATGGCAAAATGACTAGGACATGTGTGTTGAAAAGAACCAAAAAGCATAAAGCTCAGAAGATGGAGATGGAGAAGTCAAGATAATAGTATTTGCCTTGAAAGTCTAAATCCTTTATCCTATGCTTGCCTTTACTGGTATTAAAGGGGTAATATTCTAAAGATACTTCAAATACAACTTTCTTTACCATCTTTGTCTTTTATACAAACTTCTCAACACATTGTGCGTGGCATTTAGGCTCAGATGTGGTCTCACCTGTTTCTTCAGGTTCATCTAACTCAGCAGTTCTCAATCTGTGGCTCGTGACCCCTTTGTAACAATGCAAATACATCCTGCATATCATATATTTACATTATAATTCATAATAGTAGCAAAATCACGGTTATGAAGTAGCAACAAAAATTATTTTATGGTTGGGCGGCACCACGACATGAGGGTCATAGCATTAGGAAAGTTGAGAACCGCTGATCTAACTCCTTCCTGTGCATCCATCCTTCCTTAATACTTTCCCCACCTCTGGGACTTTGTGAGATTACTCCTTAAATGCTTAATATTCTCTGAAAAGAAGCTAAAGCATGATATTCTCTGTTAAACCATCCTAAATCCTTTTGAATAAAATTATATCTTGTGTATATCCATACACACAATTATGGAGTATATATCCATTTATATAATACACACAGTATAGACATAAATCTTGTGTATGTCTCTATATCTGCTAATTTTTTCAAATTGTCTTTTTTTCTCTACTAGAACTTAATGCTTGGGACCAGTTTGTTAGTTTTCTTCTTTATTGTGTAGCAAAGTACTCAACAAATGTCAATGTTCCATAGATGCATATTAAAAAAATAAGATTCCAATACTCAACAAATGACTTTTGTTTTTCTGCCTTTAAACCTTTGATAAAATTTCTCCCTTACCTCTAATGCACCTCCTAACCTCCTTTCTCTTCCTCTGGGTTCTAAAAGCATTTCCTAGGTCCATCTAGAGGAATCATACGTGGTTCCTGAGGTAGTTGCAGTCTATTGAACCCAGGTTGGATGCTTCCATCTGTTAGGCCCTTTGGTGACCAGCACAGCTGGCACAGAGTTCTCTTTTAATTCTTCATAATCCTGACTGACTGTATTTCTACTCAATGAGTATTCATTCATTACTCAGTATTACACTTTTGAGCTGTTACTTGATTTTCATGTGTGTTCTTAAACTCTTATTTGATTTTCATGATATGATTTGTCTCTTAAAACATACACATTTTATATTTGCAGCTAAACTGGTAACTTTTTGAGACCAGAAGATTGTGCCTCTTAAACTTTTTGGTAGTTTCAGTATATCAAGTATAATGTCTTGCACACAGCCAGAGCTCCATTATGTGCTCAGAAAATGGGATACTCTGCTGAGTGAAGATGGGGGACATGTAGTATAACGTAAGGGCTTTTTTGTTTTTTGAGACAGAGCCTCAAGCTGTCCCCCTGGGTAGAGTGCTCTGGCATCACAGCTCACAGCAACCTCCAACTCCTGAGCTCAAGCAAATCTCCTCCCTCCACCTCCCAAGTAGCTGGGACCACAGGCGCCCACCACATGCCTGGTTATTTATTTTTTATTTTTTTTATTTTTGGTTGTAGCCATCATTGTTGTTTGGCAGGCCCGGGCTGGATTTGAACCCGCCAACTTAGGTGTATGTGGCTGGCACCTTAGCCACTTGAGCCACAGGTGCTGAGCCAACATAAGGGCTTTTATTGAACTGTTGTGAGTTGCCCCTGCTTCCAGAGCTGGTGAAAGTTCTAGGAGACAAGAAGAGCCTTGAATGGCCTGTGCAAGGCTGATATGTGGTCTTAGGGCTCAGTGAAGACCCTGCGATTTGGAATGCTGTAAGTCATTGGGTTATAGGATGATGTGATGTTTCAGGAAATTATATCTAGGGGTCACTTCCTAGAGGTTCTTTCCAGTCTTAGCTTCTATTACTGGACTGATTCTTTAAACTTCATAAATATTTTAAACAAGGTCCCTCGTATTTCTTTCACTCATGTCAAAAACCCATTTATTTTTATGACTGTCTGATAATATTTTCACATTGATACTCTGAGTATCCAGTTTTGGGTTGACAACATGTCTTTTTAGGTTGATGAGTTTTGCATAAATTTAAACTTCATTATATATTGATTAGCAGGAGTGCAGGCTTAAGTTCCCAAGTACTGGCTGGCATTTTAAATGGGATATATTTAAAACCAAATGGCCGGGACCATCCCAGTACACTGCTGTGTAATTTCCTGACTGTACTCACTACATCATAAATAATAATGAAAGTAAATGTACATTTATCAGAGAGAATCAACAAAACCCGGCACTGATTTGCTGATCACACTTGTCTTACCAGGCATTAAGGCCAGCTTTCGAACAAGGGTGCCTGAAGGTTTGATTGTCTTTGCGGCGTCACCTGGCAATCAGGAAGAGTATTTTGCACTTCAGTTGAAGAATGGACGTCCTTATTTCCTTTTTGATCCTCAGGTAAATGAGTCATAAGAATTATGTTTTTAAGAGTTTGTAGGTGTTGGGTACTAAGGTAAGTCCTTATGTTTTCATGGTGAATAATCCTCATTAAAAACATAAAAGGTAAGTATCATCGTTATCCTCACTTTGCCAACAAAGATAATAAAACTTCCAAAAGTGATGTGCATTTCCCACGGCTAAAATAGTAAAGCTAACTAACTTTCAAAGTCACATAGCATGACTGAGAGTCAGTGGGCTTAGCAACAATATGTTACCCTATAAGAAAGATGAAAACTTTTGCATAAATTTGAATAGATCTATCTTTGTTTTCCATGAAAGCAAAAACTATGTCTCCCTTTTTCCTTCTCTCTCTCTCTCTCTCTCTCTCTCCTTCTTTCTTGTTTCACCAGCAAATAATTGAGCAGCTTTCAGGTACTATTGTGCTGGGTGTGGCAGACTAGCTCATCATTTTAATGTTAAATATGACTGTGCCTCTGTGAAACAAGCTGGGAAGGACCCAATGAAATGATTAATTTAAAATATTCATGAATTTTATGACAAAGAAGTATGGGATGCTATGTATTATGAGAACATAAAATGAAGGATTTTTCTGAGTTGTCAGTCTTCTCTGAAAATAGGATATTTAATTGAAATAGAAAACAATAAAAAATAGTTGTTGAGGACAAGAATACTTGTGTTTGAGCTGGAGCAGGACAGGGGAGGTCCTGACGGAAGATGAGGAGTGGTGCTAGGAATCAAGTTTCCAGGCAGAGTGAATAGCAAACGTTAAGTGCCTGAGTGGACATGAACGTGGCATGTTCAATACCATTAAGTTAAATCTGATGTGGCTGGAAGACGGCGGGAGGCAAGGAGGTCGGTGGAAAAGCTGGGTGGGTCTTGTATTTGAATTTCACCTAAGAGGAAAAGAAACGATTGAACAGTTGTCTTCACTTGAGTCAAATATTAGCAAGCATTTGATATTACACATTGTATCAGGCCTGTGGATAACTGAGAAATAAGTAAGACTCAGTAAAAGAATTGTTTACTTTTCATTTCCTCGATTCTTCAACTTTACACTGATTATGCATCCTACATTTATGATTAGTAAATAAATGTTTTACATTATAATCGTAATGCCACACAGCTGCCCCCCTCTGTACCCAAGTTGCACGTAGGATCACAGATCCTGGGTGAGGATTGCAGCTTTATCCACCCCAGAGACCCACTGACCTTGGAGAGGAAAGGCAGGGCCTGCCAAACCAACTGTATGAGACGCAGGCCGAGTCCTTTCTGCTTTCTGAAGCTGGGAGAGCCGCAAGGGTGACTAGAGGGACGAGGGTCAGGAAGGTGCTCAGCCCACCCGTGTTGATGTCTCAGCAGGGGCCTGATAACGCCCCAGCTGGCACACTGTAGGCCTTTAGGCACGAGGACTTCTGAGCATCTCTGAAATCACAGCTTCATCAGGGATGCAACAGGTGGGCAGCGAGTGAGCTAAGAGAAACAGCCCCACACCTGTGCAGGTCCATCAGCCAGGGACAAGGAGGAGCAGCCGCTGTCACAGAAGGCAAGGCAGCTGGCAAGTGAAAAACAGTCAGCTGAGGTTGATTCAGTCACAGAACTGAAAATATTCCTTTTCATTTGTGAACTTGAAGTAGATTGACTAGAGGAGAGACAAGCCTCAGATTAGTAGGTCAAAGATAAAGTTGAAGAAATCTCTCAAAATACATACGAAAGATAGGAAGGGACGGAGATGGATGCTGCTGATGTGACGAAGAGTGTCAGAAGGAGGCTGAAGAGCACATGGAAAGAGGAGGAGGATGAAGGAAATAAGGAAACGTAGAACAGCAGAAAATACCTGATGGGAGAAATTGATTACAGATACATTAAGAGGCCTCATCAGGGTCCAGTGCAGAGTCAGCAAACTGACCCTTCCCCGGGACGCACCGTGCTTTTGCTGTGCGTGAATGTGGTGCACACACGCAGCCGGCCACACACGCACTTACTGGAACTTTTCAACTCCCCGTGAGTTAGGTGCTCTC
>NW_003852563.1:3002739-3003639 GCF_000181295.1 Otolemur garnettii
GAACTTTACAGGCATCTGCCAGCATGCTCTGCTAATTTTTCTATATTTTTGTGGCCACGAGATTTCCTCTTGCTCAGTCTGGTCTTAACATCCTGGTCTCAAGTGAGCTTCCTGCCTCAGCCTCCAATCGGGCTTAGGATTAGGCAAGAGCCACCGCACCTGGCTAGCACCAGGTTTGAACCACGGCAATCTATCTCCAGACAATTTCAGATATAATACTTTACTGCTTTACAACACCAAAGAAAGATGTCAATATCCAGAAATTCAGAAAAAATGCTACCTATGCATCATATCAAAAAGAAATATACTTGCAGGTAACCTAGCCTAAGGTATTATATGAAAAAAAAAAAGAAAGAATCAGAAATATAAAGGGGAAACTATGGTGCATAATAAACCTAGTGGTGTTAAATTAAACCTAAATATTTGGTGACAGAGTGACAAGAAATGTATTTAAATTGGAGAAAAATGCAGAAAGGGGGAAAAATGAATGTGCTTTTTGTTATTAAAATTAGTAAAACTTCAAGCAGAGGCAAAGATGAGTGAGTTAAGTTTCCAAGTTATCCACTTAGTGGTGCTGGGGGGATAGGGTAGTAAGGGAATAGATCATATTGATGTCTCATTTTCATAAAATAAATGGGGCAACTTTTGTAATTTTAAATGAAGACAAATTAATTACTAACAATGAAAATATTCCACAAGACATCCAAATTAACAGGCTGAAAAAAAAGAGACCAAATACTAAATTGTAAAAATTAACAAAAAATCAGAAAATGAAAGAGAACATTATAATAAAGTAGAAGAATGTCAAAGAGAAAGGAAAATCTGGCTCTGCTTATTCCCTGTCCACCTATTAATATCTGGAAATACTTGAGAAGAAGCCAGGTGGAGAGAATCCCTAAT
>NW_003852563.1:3003963-3026607 GCF_000181295.1 Otolemur garnettii
CACACATACATGCCAAACTTTATGGGACAAGGTCTTTGGAGAGTTAATCCAACAATGATTTTACCAGATCTGATGCATGATTGCCATTTCTTTTGACATACGAGTATTGTTTCTTTTTCTATAGAATGTGACCCCTTCAGAGTCTACAGAATAGAAGAGTAAAGGAGTTGAAGTTATAGAACAGTAGCTGAGCCCTGATACTGTTAAGATCCCCTGAATGGCTGACGGGAAGCTCTGTAGATCTCATCTTCTTAATTTCCTTTATGATGATCAGATGAAGGGGCTAGTGTGAGGCATGAGGCCAACAGTGTTCCGGGAAACATTCATGGGGCATGGCCCATCACTTCTGCCCCCTTACTCTTCGCCCTCACACAGTTCCTAAGAGTCCTCATCACTGCCATTAGCTTTGCCAGCGGCTCTGCCCCTCTCTGTATGGCTGAATCCTACCCTGTACAGAGATGGCAGGTGTTCCAGCCGAAAGCTGGGGGTAAGGGGAGTGGGAAAGGTTTAGTTCTACCTGGGAAATAAATTTTTATTTGGAATAATAGTCCCTCCACAAAGTAAAAGCTGCCTATGTTTTCAGCAAACTGATAATTAATTTACTTTGTAAAAAGTGAGGCATTGGTGGAGCAGAATAGCCATAGGATATATTTGAGAAAATGTAGTCATGGGTCATAGTGCTATCTGTATATGACGTGAGGAGCTGAAACTGGCAACGATGGTGTCCTTACTTATCTCCAAGGAATTTATACCCTCATGTAGGATAACTGAATGTATTCGCTACCTTTATAATGAAGGCCCAACTTATTTTTAGATAAGAATTATTGAAGCTGAGGATGGTGAAAATTTTGAATATTCTTCTCTTCTTTGTTCTCCTTTTGACTAATAATACAAATATAGCTTCTTGTATGACGTGAGAGCTGTCCCAGTCAGGCTTAGAGATGTACAGAAATTTACTTCATATGTCTGCTATTGGCATTAAAATTATTTGTCATTTAAATACTTTGGGCACCATCTTAAGGCAGGATTTTCCTCTTTTATCTTTAAATGAGGACAAGAGATTATCTAGTGAATACCTTATATCACTCATCACACAAGTAATTATGAGCTTAATGTGTCTTAACAGACTGTACAAGCTGGTGACGGCAAAGACTAAGACTCTTTTTTCCACAAATACATCCTCAGGACTTAGTACAGTCCCTGGAACATAATAAAGACTCAATAAATAAATAACTGTTGATAAATTGGCTGCCTGGCTGACTCGATCACTATTGGTACAATACTACTACTTCTCATACTTAAAGAAGATTGCCCACTGTGTTAAAAGTGTCCAGCTTTATATAAAGAGATAACCATTTAGCTCTTATTTGTTTAAATTTGTTCATTAGATACTTGGACTTTTAGTGAAAAAAAATATGGTGGTTATTTTTAAATTACTATTCCTGAATCCAGTCCAAATATTCAAATTTTGAATTATGAAAAGAACACTTTCAGGGAATTTTAAGTCATTGTCTAGTTCATAGTTTTAAAATAACTTGAGCTCATCATGTACTTTGTTCTTTTTAAAATATCTTAATAAACTTGAGTAATAAATTCCTTAGGTAGCAATGTAATTTTGCATAGAGGCTGTAATGTAAAAAAATTATTTGGTTTCTCTGCCAACTATCTTAAGCATTCTATTGAGTACATATTTAGGCGAAGGGAAAAAGCGTCTTTATAACATATGAAATTGAAAATGTGTATATTATAGATGTTATACTTGGAACCATTGTTAAAAGACAAAGAAAATTTAATTCCACTTTTAATTGCTATATTTTTTGTTAATTGTTCAACAATTAACTATAATCTTCCCATTCTCTATATGATTAAATTCTATTTTACTTTTTTTAAAAAAAATTTTAACTTTATATGAGGGTACACATTTTTAGGTTGCATTGTTCTCACTTCCAAGGTAAAGTTCAAATTGTAGTTGAGCCCTTCAGGGGACATGCTGAACACTCTCACATTGTGTACTGAGCTGAGATCCCTCCAATTGCCCTTAAATATACTTGATGAAGTGATATTTTATTAATGACCAGTGTTACCCCATAAAATGTTCTGTATTTAGCAACATAAACAGGAAATTCAGATCACATCTGGTTTCGTGTAACAGTGAACTCCTTCAAACAATACTGAACACTGTTTATTTAAGGTGTCTGATATTTTCCCCATCAAAAGAACACACTGCATGTTATGAGACCAGAGTTGACCCCAGAATCATTCTTCTTACATGGGGTGGGTGGAAATAATCTTAATATCATCATCAAAGAATAAGATTCTAAGTACCTCTAAGGCCAAAAAATTTGAGATACTGAGGCTATGGGTTATGTAGTTAAATTTGTCTCCCATAAATCTGATTCCTGATGTAGAGAACTATTAATGCTTCAGATTGTTGCCAAACAAAATATGAAGAACCACTTACTCAGACACCTGATCTTTAGAATGCAGCATCGTTTGTAACAATTTTAACGCTAACTAAGTACACTTTGATGAGACAGCATTTAATAAAATGCTCATTAATTTCATCATTAGCAAGGGTATGCTAAGAAGTAAGCCAGTTTCTTATGTCACGCCCAATTAGCATCCCATGCTAGTAATCCCATTAGTATTGTTGAATTCACTAATGGAAAAACTAATGGGCATGCTACCAGGGCACATTAATTGGGCACGACACCAGTTCTGGGTTTAATTATTAAACTACGATAATGAAATGTGTGTTTGTAAAATATTAAAATGTTGAAATAGGGTTGAAGAAAATAAAAGAGTATGTAGATAAAGCGGATACAAGGAAAGTCAACCTACAAAAAGTCAAAGACTAGAAAATGAACTAACCAAATGGTCCTGTTTCTAACTGATGGACTTGTGTGTGAAGTTGGGCTGTTGTTCACGTGGGAAGCTATCCATTCATACTCAAGGGAAATTAAAAACTTTTTTTTTTTTTTACTTTGGTGACATGGAATTCTGCATGTCAGACGTGTTGTCAAGCTCTTTATGAGGCCCGACAGGAGCCAATTAAAATTGTAGAATGGATATGTTATATCACTGAAACGATTTCAGAGAAATATAAACAGATAGCATACTTAAGATGGCATGATTAAAATTGCATTTTTTCAATATAAATCTTCAGCTCTATTGTGTCAAACAATTAACAGTTTTCACTTTTTAAGTAGCAATGTAGAAAAATTATTAGAGTTTGGTCAGATACATTAGACAATTTCTTTCTTTTTTTTTTTATTTGGAGACAGAGTAACACTATGTCACTCTGGGTAGAATGCCATGGCGTCACAGCTCACAGCAACCTCAAACTCTTGGGTTTAAGTGATACGCTTGCCTCAGCCTCCCAAGTAGCTGGGACTACAGGTGCCCACTGCAACACCCAGTTATTTTTTTTGTTGTTACAATTATCATTGTTGTTTAGCAGGCCTGGGCTGGATTCGAACCCGCCAGCCCCATGTATGTGGCTGGCACTGTAACCACTGTGCTACGAGCGCTGAGCTACATTAGGCAATTTCTATGTAAAAATTTTTATAGGAGTTTACATAATCTTAGTTTTTAAGAATACTATTAGAGTGATGATTGTTTCTGCTCAGCACATCAACTTTATTAAGAAAGAAAGAAATTTAATTTCATTTAGAAAGCTTAGAACAATATTCTGTTTTATTTTCCTCCAATAGTAGTAAATATTTCTGACAAAGTTGAAATATATTTTACTTAGTCTTATTTCCTTATTATAATAATGCTAAAATGGTTACTACTGGATTAACCATAACAGACAGAAAAAGTGTTCCCTGGCCTTGAAAGAACTACAATGGCGTCTTTCTCTTCTGTTTTTTTCTCTGTTTCCTTATCCTTCCCTCCTTTTGGATAATATCTGTTCTAGGAAATGGTATCTGCCAGTTTCCAGATTTTATCCACATAGGAATTCATTTTTAACTAAGATGTTCTTACCTCAGCCGGAGCTATAAATGTTAGATTTGTTACTACAAAGCATTGGGTACTCCATTTAACACCATACTTATATTCAGTGTATTAATAAGTGGGTAATTTTTAATGTGAATTTCATCTATTTTTGTTAGTAGTTTTGTGACACTATGGGAAACTGGTTTTTCTGAATGGAATTTATGAATAGAATTTTATTAGTTTTAAATTCCTCTCTTTTTTCATACTCTTGCCATGAAAATTGAAATCTAAAATTTTGGAATAGAAAACTCCTTACCTTTTTGAGTACCTGTGTAGTCCAAATGCAAGTGTCTTTGTAAGAGATTTTAATTCCCCGGAGAGGTTCTTTTCAGCTTATGGTGTTCAGAGAAGCCATTATCATCACTGTGGGATTAAACGAAAGCAGGAATAAGGCTGGACATCAGCAGTGATATGAATTCTGTTTGAAATGAATGAATGCTGTGTCAGGACCATAGTGTTGAAATGCATGAATTGTTTTATAAGAAATATATAAGTGTGTGTGTATGGATACATAAATCACTCCTTCATTCCTTTAAGGGATCATCAGTGGAAGTGACCACAACTAATGATCATGGTAAAAAATACAGCGATGGCAAATGGCATGAAATAATTGCTATTAGGCACCAGGGTTTCGGCCAAATCACTCTGGACACGCAGTTCACAGGTCAGTGCTTCCTGGATAGATACAAAAGGCTCTATTGATACGTTTGTGTTGCCATCCTTTTCTGTTGTTTATATTCTTGTATCTTTTCTTTCACCATCGTCTCTGCTCAGTGTCATCTAAACTGCTGTTAAATTCACCTTTGGGATATTTCTAAAATGATGAAATCTTACCAGTTTTACATCCTCACCCGACACCAGTAAAGCAAAAATAAGAGCAAAATCAGTTGCCATGTTGTATCTTTTACAGTTCCCTACACTTGCAAAGCCTTTTAGTTACATTCTCTCATGTTACTGCTGACCTTCAGAGGTGAACACAGTAGAGGAAAGTAATTATTATCTGCCTTTAGAGGTGGGGAAACTAAGGCTCAGGAAAAGTAGGGAATTTTCCCCGCTTTACACGTTTAGTAGGCAGCATTCCTGGGACACGTGTCCTATCTTTGCGTATTTGTCTTTCCTTCCAGCCTACCCTATCTACCCTTCTCGTGGAATTATAAGATGGTTACTATGCCTGTATAATGATGTCGGCTTTTATTAAATGATTCAGGAAATACAAAATTTTTAACGAGCACCTGTTTTCTCCCAGAACTTTGCAGAATTTACATTTTGGGGAGGAAGGAGAGACATAAAGAATACACAACCATTAAACAATTTATTAATAATGATATAATTCATAATAATTGGAAGTAGAGAAAACTTCTGAAAATATAAAGCAAAATAAGAGGGAAGTTGTATCTGTGTGTATTGTGGTTGTATATGTGTGCTCATAGAGTGTCACAATTCTATACCAGATTATTAGGCAAGGCCTCTCTGATCCTGTAACATTTGAGGAGAGAGCTGAGGGGCTGGAGAGGCAAACCAAGCAAATACCCAGGAAAGGGATGTTTCTGGTTAAGGGGACCGTAGGTGTCAGGGCCCTGAGGTGGAAGTATGTGGCATGTCTAAGACCATTCAGGAAGCCTGTGTGGTAACAGGGAAGTGATAGGACGTGAGGTCCTATGGCCATCAGGGGCCAGATTACATAGGGCCTCGTGGACATTGCTTTGAAAGAGAGAAGTCATTGGTGGCTTTTGAGAGAGAAGTCACATGATATGACTTTTCTTTAAAAGAATCACTGGCCACTCTGTGAAGTATACATTTAAAGGGGAACGAGAATCAAAGCACAGAGGCCAGTTAATAGGTTTTTGTAATTTCTCTGCAGTAATTCAAGTGAGAAATAATGATGACTTGAACCAGAGGGGTAATTGTGGATATAAAAAGAAGTGGCCAGATCCTGTTTATATTGTGAGTGTCACATTAACAAGGTTTGATGATGATACTGAGGTGGGACAGGAGCTGGTAGGTTTCCAGCTGTGGGCTAAATGTAGCTCACCCCTGTTTTTATGGATAACATTTTATTGGCATGCAACTCCACCCATTCATTGGCATGTTATCTACGGCTGCATGCAGCTGAATTGTCTACCATTGAAAGATAGTATCTGACTTTTGACAAAGTCTGCTGGGCCCCTAACACAGAGCAAGGCTGATATGTCTGGGGCCAGGCACTGGAGGAAGACAGCCACCAGGACGAGGAAGCGAAGGCTGTGGAAGAAGCAATGCATAGAGAGACGTTCAGAGTTCAGTTTTGGACATGGCAAGCCTCAGATATCTAGGAGACATCCAAGCAGAGATATCCCACAGGCTGCTGGACAGCCACGTCTGAGTTCGGAAAGAATATGAGAATGGTGTTCTAAAGCCCAGTGAGGGGTTTCGTTAAATTAGTAGAAACGAGGCAGGAGTACCCTGCTGAAGTTGTAATTCCCATCTCCCCTTCCTTAGGTTCCGCTGCTGCCCCGAATGGCAGTACTGTTATTGGAGATAACACAGGAGTGTTTCTGGGCGGGTTGCCCCCAGGCCACACCATCCTAAGGAAGGATCCTGGTAAGTTCTGTAAGATAAAGAAGTATGTGTTGTCACCAAAACTTAGAATGGAGCAAATTTCCATTATTTAAAATGATGAGTAAGTATTCTTTTCTGGCTCATGCTCTGTTTTCTGTATCAATCTATCAAAAATCTCTTTTAGGTCTCTATTTTTAAAAGGAACCATGTATTCCATATCTCCTGTATTTATATTATTTGTATCCAGTTCTTGGTATGTGAGAGGAGTTCATTACACTTTTGCTAAAATGAATTAGACTAATTTCAGTTGAAGATTGCTATTTTAGGGCTTATGCATAGATTTTTCTAAGATTTCAAATTGATATAATTCAACACAGAAATGGAAAACTCTGAGCTTGAGATATTCTCTTAATAGGGGGAAGAACATTCCTTAAGTGGTACATCACAATGCCTAGATATTCCCAGATGAGTAACATAAACAGATAATTCCAATCTAATGCCATACATTCTATCACTAGGCTATGGACACAGTGATTCTCACATTTTCAGGATAAGAGAAAAAGAAACACCCTCTGAAAGTGATAAAAAATAACATGATCAAAATTAACCTTGGGCAAAAAAGTGCATTATTAGTAATTCTAGGGTTGTTTCCTAGTCCTCATCAAGAATCACAGGATGTCTGACAAATCTCTCTCAGAGGTTAAAATATAACTACATAAATATTCCCAATCAACTAGGACCCAGATGAGTAGTATTGGTTCATGAGTGGTAACCTTTGGGGAATCATGATGAAGATCAAAAGGTCTAACGAGCTTTCAGTGACTTTTGGAGAGGGAGCTATTTGAGCACTCTCGACGGATTATAGCCGCCTCCCCAGAAGCACCTGTAGCGTAGAGGAGGTTGTCATTTATCTACAATACTGTAGACTGATAAAAAACTCCCCCGACACACACACAGTGGCAATAGTGCCTCCAGGTACCAGCAGGAGACAACACCCTGACAGTAGTCACCCTTCCTGTAGAGGAAATATTTATAAATAAATAATTTGCCATTATATATAAACTGGCCTTGTAAAACTTGGCTGGTAAATACCTTCCCCAGAATCAAATCATAAACTCAAACCTGAGGACTAAGCTTAGCACCTCTAGAGGGAAAGACAGGCTGTGTGAAATGCGACTTAGGTTGCACGTGCCCTCTCTCCCTCTCAACTCTTTTCTCACTATCTTTCTAGATCTCTATTTGCCCCACATCTCTTTGATCTGAAGAGTTCCAAGTTGAAGATCAACACTGAATATGTTTCCAAAAATAAAATCACATTACAGATTGCCTTGAGTAACACACTGGTACATAATGATGAATGAACTGAACTCTATAGATTTAATAGAAACACTCCCTTCAAGTCTTTTTTTCTTTTTCTGTGTGTGACAAAGTCTCATTCTGTTGCCGAGGCTAGAGTGCCATGGCATCATAGCTCATAGCAACCTCGAACTTGTGGGCTCAAGCAATCCTCTTGCTTCAGTCTCCCCGGTAGCTGGGACTACAGATGCCCCCCACAATGCCTGGCTAGTTTTTTCTATTTTTACTTTAGTTTATCGAGACATAGTCTCACTCTGTTGCCCTGGGTAAAGTTCTGTGGCATCATAGCTCACAGCAACCTCAAACTCAGGAGATCCTCTTGCCTCAGTCTCCCTAGTAGCTGGGACTATAGGTGCCTGCTGCAATGCCCAGCTAGGTTTTGTAGAGATGAGGTCTCTCTGTTGCTCAGTCTGGCCTCGAACTAGTAAGCTCAAACAATCCACTTACTTCAGCCTCCCAGAGTATTAGGATTACAGGCTTGAGATAGAGATAGGATCTCATTCTTGCTCAGGCTAGTCTCAAACTCCCAAGCTTAAGTGATCCACCCACTGCACCTGGCCCAAGTCTTAATCTTAAAAGGTGGTATACTACTTTATTTTTGAGTCTAGGGGCAGATGAAATTTTTGTGAGTTCAAAACTGTTGCTATTGTAAAACAAAAAGTTTTTGTATAAACATCTGCTTCTGCAAATAGGATGGGTTTGAACCATAGCTAAACGTTATGTTACCATTTCCCATAGCTGATCCTGTGGTGTTTACATGAATCATTAAGAGGCTTGCAGTAAATAGGTGATGAGAGCTATAGCCTATTTCTTTTATTTTAATGGCAAATAAAACTAATTGAAAAGGATCGTTCAAAATGCATATGTCTTGATATCTATCAACTCCTTCAGAGATAACCCAAAAGGGTTTTGTGGGCTGTCTCAAGGATATACATTTTATGAAGAATTACAGTCCCTCTGCTATTTGGGAGCCATTGGATTGGCAGAGTTCTGAGGAACAAATCAACGTGTACAACAGCTGGGAGGGATGCCCTACTTCATTAAATGAGGGAGCCCAGTTTCTCGGAGCAGGTAAGGCTCTAAAATACATATGTCAGTGGTCACTTACCATGTGTGTTCTTCTTTCATCTAATTTAATCTCCCCTATCCAATTCTGACCTCATCCGGGCCTTGTATCACAGTAACAACTTGTTACGGGATGATGCACATAACTATATTCTCAGTCTCTGAATATGTAATATAAATTTCACTACTCATAAATATACATCCATGCATAACATCCAGGTGACCCATGTGGTTCTTGGTTATGTCAGTACTGCCACAAATGTCCATCTGTAGGTCAGTTGTTTAGAAATTAGAACGCAGTTAGAGGTACCCTTAGAATGCATGTCCAAAGATGTTTGTTTCAAGGGAGTTTTGTTTGCTAAGTTAATTCACAAATACCTATTTATCTCATTATACAGATGAACAATATTCTTTTTTTTTTTTTTTTTTTTTTGAGACAGAGCCTCAGGCTGTCCCCCTGGGTAGAGTGTCGTGGCATAGCTCACAACAACCTCCAACTCCTGGGCTCAAGCGAGTCTCCTGCCTCAGCCTCCCAAGTTGCTGGGACCACAGGCATCTGCCACAATGCCTGGCTATTTTTTTTCAGTTGCAGCCATCATTGTTGTTTGGTGGGCCCAGGCTGGATTCAAACCCGCCACCTTAGGTGTATGTGGCTGGCGCCTTAGCCACTTGAGCCACAGGCGCCGAGCCCGAACAATATTCTTACAAGTAAATTTTCAGCCATGTGTTGGGTTAAACAGGCCATTGACAGAAAGCTGGAGACTAGAACCACCGTCTGGACTATTGCTCCGAAGGCTGCGGCCAAAGAGAGTTGTAGTGTCCACAGCTTCCCTCCCCCCACCATGCACAACCCCCCAGGAGGAGCTGGAGGAAGGATTTTGGTGATTTGGTAGATATGCATGTTCTCCAAATAAAAGATCACTCCTGCCTTCTATATATTATAATTAAGTTGATTGGTTATTGTGTTGCTTAAACTTTAGAACAAAAAGATATACGATATTAATACAATCTGTATGTTCTTAAATTGCTCTTTTTTTTAACAATGTCATTAAATTTCTCTTAATCAGTGAAACTACTTATAGTTAATACCTATATGAAACAGTAAAAGTCTTACAAGACTATTACCTGAGTTAGAGAGCAAATTGCCTCCTCCTAAAATGTATATCATGTTCATTCTGCCACTTCTGTATGATCACAGTAGTAATTTTTTAACATTAATTTACATCTTCTTTTGCAAGGCATTTACTCAACAACAGTACACATTCCGGGCAGAGTTCATAACACCCTTACAGTGCTGACAATATTGTGTTGCTTATGCTAATGTGTACACATTTTTATCTTTAAAGGGTTCCTGGAACTTCATCCAGTAGTATTTCAAGGTGGAATGGACTTTGAAATTTCCTTGAAGTTCAGAACTGACCAATTAAATGGATTGCTTCTTTTTGTTTACAACAAATATGGACCTGATTTTCTGGCAGTATGTTAATTGATTTAATTAGATTTTCTTTAAACTATCAGACCCAAATTTCAAATAAATAAACCACGTGTTAGCATCATACTCAGGTGGAGTTTCTTAACAGATTCAGTTTTGTTTTCATTCTTTTCCCCAAGTTATTTTTAGTTTCAGAGTCCTGTGAAAAATATTATACGTTAGGATCGTGTGGTTTTTAAAAAAAAAAAATACAATTACTAGTATAAAAATTATAACCTTAAAAAAATAAACCAGATATAAGAAATTAAGAAAATCCAATTTAGTTTTCCCAATGTATGAAAATACTATTTCTTCATTATCTTTTGATATGTTTCAAAATATTGTATAGAATAGATACATTTTTATTACTTATATAATAAGGTATAATACAGTGAACACTCATAAACCTACCACCCAACCTAAGAATTAAAATGCAATAATTTTTTTGAATCTACCTATAGGGTCACTCTTATATCATTTTTATCTCCTTTTGGGTGTAATAAGTAATCTGAATTTTATATGTTTGACTATACACATTTTTATAGTTTGAATGCCATATACAAATGCCTAAAGATTCTTGTTTTTCAGGTTTATAAAATTTATATTATACGCTATCTTTAGGCAATTGCTTTTTACACTCAACATCATTTTCAAGTCATTCATGTTTCCATGCAGATAAACATTTTACATAGAAAACTGCCCTAACCTTTACCTGAATTCCTTCCCAATCTCCGGAGAGCCAGAGGCTTCTGTAGTCATGGTTCCCACCGTACCCCATCCCTATCTTTGTTAAGGCGTTGCCTCCCCATGTTCCCCTCTGCCCTTAGACAGTGTGATGCTTGGGAGCAGAATTTATCTTGGAGCAAAGGGTACATAGAAGATTTATTGAATGAATGGGTAGGTTAGGGAAGTGAGCAGCGGCTTACCTGAGCTACTTCACAAGCATGGTATTTATGGAGAAAAATTAATGACTTTTTTATCTTGTATGACAATTCATTTTGCTTGACACAATCAGTCTTAAGCTTTCAAGTATCCTGTGGTCACTGAGTTAGTTAAAAAATGATCATGTATCACTTTGTGGGACATTGTCTGAGCACATTGCTTTTGCCATAAAAAATTAGGGTGAAATATGTTGATATTAGAAAATGCTGCCATATTCCAAAAGAATCCAGGTAGAAGCAATTATGTTAGCTAGAGATTTAGAATAAAACAAACAATGAATCAAAATATATCTTACAAATTTGAAATCTAGTTTACTGACCAGTTGAAATCAGCTTAATCGAGCCTGGCATTTCATTTTCTTATTATCTTGTCATATATTCCCCCAAATTACATTGATATGTAAAGTAGTATTTTCATATTTTCTGAAAACTCGAATTCATCATAGTCAAACTATTCTCTCTTCAGTCTTTCTGTCAGTTGTCTAGGATTTAATCTCTTAACTATGATGTATCAAAACGTTTGTGTTTATATAACATTCATAACATTGCATCACAGAATAATCATTCCTGGGTATGAAATTGTTCGACGCAATACGACATTCTCCATGTCCATTATAAGCTTGCAAAGTCTTTCAGTATGTGTTACGCCAGTTCTCCTTAGAATAAAGTGGTACATTTCTATTGAGTGCTTTCAGGGACGTTTCTTTCTTTAGGAAATTAACCTTCTGCTCTCTCCCAAACTGCCATTCTACCGCCTTTTTATAGACCTATTTTCTTTTTTAATATAAAATACAGATGGAGCTGAAGAGTGGAATATTGAGCTTCCGGTTAAATACCAGTCTTGCCTTTACACACGTGGATCTATGGCTGGGACTGTTCTATTGTGATGGAAAGTGGAATAATGTAACTGTTAAAAAGGAAGGCTCCTTCGTATCGGCAAACATGAATGGATTCATGGAGCGTGTGTCAGACTCAAGAGCCCAGGCACTGGCGGTGAATTCACCAGTCTATGTGGGAGGAATTCCTCAGGAGCTGCAGAACTTGTACCAACACTTGAGTTTGGAACAAGGTAAACACCATTTGGAGGAATTCATAAGTCAATACAGCCTTGGTCCTACCAGGGTTTGGTGGTTCTGTGTTTCAAGATAGAGTAATAGACGGAGGCTAAAATCAATACTCACCAATACCCACTTTGGGGGAGAATTTGAAGCCCTTTCAAAATAACCATAGAACACTTTTCCAAATAGTTTTGTATGTTACTCTTAAGAGTGTGGCACCATTCTCTTTATAATCAATATATTTATTTCTACGTACCCTCAGCAAATAGTAATTAACATAAATATAATACGTTTAAATATATTTCCTTGTAAAAACACATGTTATTCTGGCTCTTTCACACACCAATCATTATCTGTATTTACAGACGAAACAAATAAATTAGGTTGGGGTGCACCACTAGGAAAAATGGTGGTTACGTTCATTATTATTTTTTGTTTGACATGAAAACTAATTGTCTCCATACTTTTTCATGGCTGTTTTATGTGGAAAAAATACATGAAAGGGTATATATGGTTGACTTATACTTGTGAAAATTTCTATATTGTTAATTATTAATAGCTATCGAAAAAGGGAAGGTTCATTATTTATAACTAAAGCAAGCATTTAACTGACTTAAGTTTGAATGTCATCCGAAAAGTCACTAACGTAATCAGGCTAACAGTATCTGCATGCATTCTGTATGGCAAGCATGGTTTTTAGAGCTTCACATGAGAAAAAGTGGCTCAGTCTTCAAAACAAGCATGTAAATTAGGCATTTTAAGTCATATACCCATTTTGCAGATAAGCAAACTGGAAGCAGAAAGAAAAGTAACTTGCCCGAGCTCTGATGGCCAATATGCAGACGGTCAGGCTATCTCAGGCATCCCGCTATAAAAGCCACGCTCCTTGTTATGTCAGGTGATGGGCACTGGCCAGTGCTCCTTCTCTGTGAAGTGCAGCAAGCACAGGAGCTTCGAGCACATGTGACCAACCATGTCCCATGCAGAAAATGTGTTCAAAATCTATGCACATCTTTCTGTGACTGGTTAAAATTTCTACAAAGCAGTCTTTACCTATTTGGTAAGTACATAAAGATTTAAATGCCTTTGAACAGAAAATATATGGCAAGCCCTTAAGAGACTTTGAGAAGGGTAGTAGTAAGGAGTTAATGAATAACTAGGGGATAAGACAGTAATGACATTTTCAAGGCACTTAAGATGTAACAGCAGCTAAAAATATTACATTCGTATAAGTCTCTCCAGGTTTTCAAGTTTCTGAGGTTAGAAAGAACTTGAAAAGCCTTTGTTTGAGGGAGATAATTCTATCCCATTTACGCATATGTGTGGAAAAAAAAAACCCTGCATATCTAGCCTGTGTTTTGAATTTATACCTAAACTCATCACTGCTGATGGTCCTAGAGACACAGCTGGAACTGGAATTGTAAGATGATAATGATCCAAGTTTAAAGCCATCAACCCAAGGGGAATGATTTTAGCTGGACTATGACCAAGTCTATGGTACTGAAAGATACTTTATTTATGGGGAATACTAAATTTGTATCATTGGAGTATCATCCATGTTGGTGATTCTTAAAGCACTGAAAAAACATCGAAGTGTTTTTTAGTGGTTTAAGGCCAGTAACTGGAACATAGATGTCAAAATTGTCTCTCATTATCATGATTGTTATGAATATCACTCTTCACGTACACTGAAATCTCTGGGACAGGTTATTAAAAATGCATAATTTCTGATCCCCACCCTCTAATATCTTTAAGAGACACTGATCTTTATAAGTTTACTGTTTGTTTTGTATGGTGATTGGGGAGAATAATCGTAAGAGATTTATGAACAGCATGCACATTGTCAGTTGCAATTAAACTGTATTTCTTTCAGTCTTCTATCAATAGTTTTAAAAATCTTTCTTCTGCCTTTTCTCTGCTTCTTAAGTAGCACCTTTTTAAAAAGTTCTATATTGTGGTCATATTAATACTATTTTTCTTTGCCATTAGCATAACCTTCCTTTGAATCAAATACAAATTAGTTTTCTTTTTTGTTTTGGAAAGGCTGGGCAACATAATTTGCTGAGGATATGACAGCAAATTGGGTTGTGGGAGATTCTTAGACCTATCACTTAAGACAATTAGTTATGTCTAGGTGGGTGTGACTGGGCCTTGGAGTATGGAGCCCCAGGCTGAGCCCTGCTCCAAGCCCTCTGTATGCAGGGGTAGGGAGTGGAGGTTCTAGCCCAGTCACGTGCCCTGGTGGAGTACCGCCTCCCCTGGAAGACAGCAAAATGTCTTTTGACTTGTCAACCTAGAACTCTGGGTTGACCCAGAGGGGCAGGAGTGGTGGGAGCAGGTGGTAAGGGTTAGGAAGGCTTTTCCAATTCTTACAAAAGCAAGAAAGCAAGAAAAGGAAGTCTCTATTCCGCTCACAAACATGCCTTTCCACTACCATTATCTTCACTTCCCACTGAAATGTTAACAGCAACTAAGAATTGTTTCCAGTGGTGCGGAGTTGACTGTGCAGCAGTAAGGACCCTGTGCTAGAGCTCAGGAGCTCCACCTCCAAGGCCTGAGACCAGGAGACCCTTTCCTTAGGAGGATTAGTACGGAAAACCTCATTTTATATCACCCTGGCCCTTTTTGTCTTTATCTACAAAATGACATAAGATACCTCAGTGGCCTTTCCCAAGTTTAAAACTCCATCCTGTGAATTAATTTTTATGACATTGTTTAAAAATTTTTAATTTTTTAAAAATTGTGGTGAAATATACATAACCTCAAATTTGCCATCTCCACCATTTTTAAGTGCGCAGTTCTGTGGCATTAATTACACTTACACTATTGTGCAGTTACTGCTGCCATCCACCCACAGAACTCTTTTTGCCTTGCAAAGCTGAAACTATATACCCCTCACACAGTAACGGATCTTATAACAGCACTTACATGTTTGCCAAAGTTGCTTTTCCACTGTGCACGTTTTGCTGGTAGGGAAATTAGAATACAGAAAGTTAGATAACGAGCTATGTGCCATCAGAAAATGACTGCTGGCAAAGAATTTAGACTTCTGAGCTTCTAAATTTTCCAGCAAATGTTTCCATATTGAGCTGCACTGTATTCAATTCAGTTCACCCAACTCATTGAGTGTCTACTGTGAGTTTAAGATAGACTAGCACCATTGACCAGTTGGGCCTAAAGAATAATAGCAAAAGGCATTTAAAAGCAAATAGATTGCAATTGAATCTGTTAGAAGACCTACTAAGACATCTGAAATGTTGAAGAGAACAATCTGGTCATTGTTACCATTAACTTGTTTTACTGTTAAGCGTTGTGTTATGTTTTATCTCCATTTCTGCTGATGTGCTTTAGATCTCAAAAAGAACTGATCATGGGTTTGAGGACTTTCACACTTCCCAGGGTTTTGTTCAGTGTGTGTGTGTGCTACAACAATCTCAGACTCAGTCCTGTTCATCTCAGTTTCATGCACTTTTCTGAAAAGAGCATTGCCAGACTTCACTGAGCTGATCTCTGCTTACAAAAAGACAGCATGTGATTCAAAGCAACTGTCATTCCCTGGCTGACCAGATGCCCCCCACTTTTTTTTTTGTTTGCTAATAAAAAAAGTAGTAAATACTCTAAATTCACTTCATCCCCATTCTCTGTTAAACTCCACCCAAGTGTACTGCATGGTGGTGGTTCTAAGGTTATTGGTGTAGAATATCCATTCCAGCAACCTCAGAGTATGCTGTGTATTAACCAAGCTGAACGCCATGCTAAGGTGAATGTGCAAACGGTGACCATTTGGTATATTCAACATGATGAAACTCAGTACAGCCATGGATCTGTGGGCTAGATTCTATGTCTCTGAAATGAATATTATGCAATTCATGGCAATATCTCAGGATTCTAATATATTTTGAAACTGTGTTCTCTCTCCTGCTATCCTGCCTAAAACAGTGTATTCTTTACCAGTGAACTTGTTGAATAATTGTACTAGTTCAAATGTTATTTTCTGGCATTTAACAAACACTGATTTATGCAGTATACATATAATAATGTAATTTTCTAGAATGGAGATACACGTTCACATCCTCTTACCAGAACGCAGAACTGCCTAAATCTTATTTCATGAGAAAGAACAGAATTTAGAAAATGTGAGCCTAAAGAGGTAAAATCAATGCTTTCAGTATCAAAAGTGGAATTATAATTATCCATGTATATGTTTGCCAAGTAACAGAAATATTTTCTTGCAACCACCTTAGCCAGATAAGAATCAGGAGATGACATGAAACATGTCTTAGATTTTCCTTAGCAACTGCATCTCACCGACCCCCTTCCCTAAAATGTAGCACTGCAGAGGGGGAAAAAGAAAAGATTTCTAATTAATGACTCAAGCCCTTTATGTGATACTAATCCCTTACTATTTGCTAGGTTTCGGTGGTTGCGTGAAGGATGTTAAATTTACACGGGGTGCTGTCGTTAACTTGGCATCTGTGTCCAGCGGGGCTGTCAGAGTCAATCTGGATGGATGCCTATCAACTGACAGCGGCGTTAACTGCAGGGGAAATGACTCCATCCTGGTTTACCAGGGAAAAGAGCAGAGTGTTTATGAGAGCAGTCTCCAGCCTTTCGCAGGTAATGCCGAGGCCTTCTAAGTTAAATGCTGCCTGTCTCCTGTTCGTCCCCCTTTCCTTCCCTGCCAGATCTCCCTTAGCCTAGATGAGTAACATTTTAATATTTCTATGTCTTATTTCTGTTTAAGAATACCTGTACCGAGTGATAGCCTCTCATGAAGGAGGGTCAGTACAAAGTGATTGGAGTCGAGGCCGCACAACAGGAGCAGGTAAACTCTATCTGCCTTAAAATGGTATAAGCAACACCCTACATGCTTGTGCAAGGGAGGAAAAGGAAATCCCATAACCCTGACAAAGGAGCATTTTGGTGATCTTATGATAAAGCACACCTTGGTTTGGAAATGGATTTTGTCAATGGCTAAACCTTAGTAGATCAGTGCTTTGAGTTTCAAGAATTTACTAAATATTTGCTCAGGCTGGATTCTTTCCTTTTTAGATCCAGAAGAAAGGACGTTCAGGTTTTTCTAAGGACATAATAGCTGCACCTAATGTACCGTGTGTAAGGAAAAGAAACCTTTACAGATCGGGTAGAGCCCAAGCAGCTGAGGTCAGAGGTCAGGATTACTATTAGAGGGGCTGGCGCTCTCCTGCCTCCCCCCTCTAATAGTAATGTAGAGAGCACATTTGAAGCTTGTATCTGGTTGGAAGCAAAGGTGCCTGTTATCATGGATGTTTGCCTATTGGGATCTTAGAATGACTCCCCTAAGAGAGAAATTGCTAATGGGTTTTAAGTTTTTGGAATTGGAAGAGAAACAACCAAGAGAGAGAGTACTTTAGATCTAATCTCAGATACTGATGTGTAAGTATTTTCTTCTAACTATGGCCACAAAATCTTTTCATGTAATTCCATCACAAGAAGGTATTCACAAAGAGTTTTGTGACTCAATAGCGTTCTACAATTTGGGGGAAAGTATTTACCAGAAAGTGACAGTATCTCCAAATGATTGCCACTCACGTCTCTATTCAGCAAGTAACAATTTGTCTAAAGACATGTTTTCCCACCAAGATATTCTCTTATCCTTATTAGCAATGATGTGTTACTCTCCTCTTGAGGAATCTTCTTAATCTAAAAGATAATTAATACTGAGATAGGCCACTAAGAAAAATCTTCAAGGCTCTCTGCTTGTGTATTTTCCAGAAGAGGACAGCTCGACACCTTTCCAGGGTGGTTTAAATTGTCATCTCTTTATAGGCAAGACCAGCGGAATGATCTCATAAAGTCATTTTCAACTTCAGACCTAGAGGAAAGCTCCAGCATAAAATATTCATTTGTTACTTACATGTTCTCTGCCCCTACTTCACACTCCTCTCCTTTATTAACAAATATACTTTGAAGGCAGCTTTGAAGATAATTCAGCAACGTAAATAGGTGTCTAGAAAGCGTATCACTTACATAGCTTAATAGTCCTCGTTTTGAGTACCATCAAGAAAGTACACAAACAGAGCTCAGAATTTATAGCAATGATCTGACCACAAAGTCTAATGCCATAAATTCATATTTACAATCTGACCACAACACTGGGCAGCTACATGCTCCCGAGGGTTGGAGAATAATTGCACTATTTAATTATTTTTGAGTCAGTTTTGCTCTGTCCCTTATGAGAAGACCATCTGTTAGACAGTGCTGTACGTTGGCCTGTACCACATTTCAGAACTAATAAAATCAGCATCACTCCCACTGTCCCTTTACTTGAGACTGGATCCTGCCGCCTGTGCGTTCTCTGTAGGCACCTGTGGTGTTTTCACTGCAAAGAAAAGGGTTCTCTCCCTCCGTGTTTCCTCTCGTCCTTTATGTTCACTTCGTTTCCCTTCGAGCTGTCCTATTTTATTGGTCTTAACTGTAAATTTGGGGAAGGAGGATCTTTGATGTGGAAAAACCAGACTGATCCTCCATCGACAGGGCTCAGGAGTCCATGAGCAGTTCAAGCAGGTCTCCCCTCCAGCATTCTGCCACCGACTTCCTTGGGCTCTCTCTTTGCGTCCCCAGTGTAGTCGGCTGTGATGAAGTTGTTACTGATGAGAACTGTAGAAATATCTAATAAATAGGTGAAGGTTATAGATTTTTTAAATTAGGGGGCTCAGCTTATAAGGTTATGTAGCTCTTTTAAACTTCCTCATCTTGTGTTATTATTTTGAAATACTCTGAAGAAAATGTCTCTGAAAATGATTTGGTAGAATCTGAAGAGCACCAGCACCACCCCCACCTTCAAAATGCAATCAGAGATAGAGCCCGTATATCATATCCGGTAGAACTTTACTTTTTTCAAATTAATTTGAAAAAAAAAAAATGAATTTGGAAAATGGGACCAGACATTCAAGTACAACATGATCACATTTGTGATATTTGGGGGGCTAATACAGTGCAGATATAAAAGTGTCAAGCCACAATGTATAATAACAGTCTAATTATCTTGCTGCAAAGGGGTCTATCATTATACTGCCCAAACTTGTTATCTGCCCACTATCCACCTCCTGCTTTATGAGTGATGTTTAACCATGTCGGATACATGAAATGTTTTTGGAAAACCTGAACTAGACTTGAAAGAATGTTCTGTCGATGGAGTTTTGATGGTTTTGAAATATCGCTTAAACTGAATGGCTCAAGATGTGCAGTCATATTAAATCAATGCTGAAAAGTTACAACTCTAATAAATTGTATTTATGCTAATGGTCGAGTCTGATTTACTGTGGCCATTAAAAGTGAAGAATAGGGGCAATAGTCTTCTCAGAACTGCCATTCTCTCTCTCTTTTCTCTTTTATTCTTGCGCAGCTCCACAAAGTGTGCCAACTCCCTCAAGAGTCCGCAGCATAAATGGATCCAGCGTTGAGGTGACCTGGGATGACCCTGTTGTGGTCAGAGGCGTAATTGAGAAGCACGTTCTGAAAGCTTACGGGGAGTGCTTCCCCCAGCCACCCCGCGTGCCCTCGGCCAGTGCTGAGATTGTCCATGCCAGCTCCTCTGCAGGTAAAGGCGAATCTTTAACAGAGTGGACCTTATCAATTTCCTTTTTGGATTTTATTTTAAATAAAAATGCTCTGCAAACTTAAAAAAAAAAAACCAGATTCACCATACACATATTTTGCCAGATTAAAAACAACCACCACCATCTAATGTGGTGGAGGCCTGTATCTCTGTGGAATGAAAAGACGGAATGAAAAGATATCCGTGATGATGCCTGTGGGCTCTCCTGGGTAATTTCATTACCAGGTTGATAGTTTCCTCATCCCTCAAAAGGTCAGGTCGTAGGTGGCTAGAGTCCTTTAACACCATATAGACATCTTTGGGGAATCCTATGTACACATATAAGGCAAACTTACGTATTTTACCATGCAAAAAGTTTACTCTTTGGGACTAGCCCAAGTTCAGACCGCAATTATTTATCGTAAAATTGCTCATTAAATGTAATTATTTCAAGGTGGAGGAGTCTGAGGGCCCCAGCAGTTTGACTGGCAAATTGGCGAATCGATTTCTCACAGTGCTGCGTGCCGGGTGGAACTATTAGAGTGAAATGTTCTCAGACACGCCACTTGCATAGCTCATGTTCAGAGGTCTGCATGTTTAGTGGAGGCATTTTCAGCTTCATGAAATGTTAAAGTGCATTTAAATGGAAAGTCAAATTTAGGCCTTTGACCAAAAAGAGTAAAATGCATCAAATGTGATAGGTTTACTCTATCAAAAAATTGTATAACTTGAACTATCATAACGGATGTTGGAATAGCCTTAAATATTTTTTTTTTCAGTCATCTATCAGTGGGTCAATTCTCTGAAGGCTTTACTTCCTTCTTTAAACTCTTTGGAATCTATACCCCAAATATACTAACAACTTAAAAAAAAAAGAAAGAAACACACTATCCATTTCCCTTTTTCTTATTTTACCCACCCAATTAAAAACCCAATCTAATTAAGCCCACGGCCTGCCTTTCCCGGGGTGTACGTGGTAACTAAGGCTGGAGAAGATCAAGCAGTTTAATCACTAACAATTCTCAGTCCTCCTTTCAGGTGGGCACTCCGTAATGACACCAATCTTCCCCTATTTCTATAATAAGCGTCTTCCCCATTCTTCTCATTAAATGTTTTATATTTTTCCAAACTCTCTGAATGTTAACCTCTACTTCTCGTCCTACCAAGGTGATGGTCTTACATTTTACATCAAATTAGACACCACGGAAGAAAAAGAATCTATTAAACACGATTTCCATCACTTTCTTACTACCAACTGTACCTGTGAATTGCATTTTTCTGCCTGACGGGGTTGTTATTAGAGGGTTGAATGAATTAAAACACTTATACTGTTTTTGATGTATATGAGGTATGTGCTATCATCTTATTTTCATTATTATCACTTTTTTTACTTTTCTTTCTTTTTGTCTGTGTTTTCACAGAGCTTCTCTTCCCCTTTCAAAAATGAAATCGTCACACATCCTCTGGACCTCAACTCTTCCTGTCTTTTCAGAGGAGTTACCGATAACCTTTCTCTCCCTTACCTTTTCTGCCTCCCTCCCTCTCTCTGCTGCAGGACAGTGTGGCCCCAGGACCAGCATTAATAGCTTCACCTGGGAACTTACTATCAATGTACATTCTCTCAGCCATCCCACACCCACTGAATCAGAAATCCTGGGGTGTAGCTCCGCAATCCTTGTTGGAACAAACCCTTGCCTAATTCTGACACACACCAAAGTTTGAGAACTGCCGCTCTCCTGGCTTCTTCCCAGATCATTCAAACTCTATGATCTTCCGTCATTAAACACGGACAAAATAACCCAAACCAATCACAAAAACCTTCCTTTTATCTAAGCTCCCCTCTGGCCACTTCTCCTTTTTCCTCCGCCCAGGCTTCTTTGGAGCAGGCCATATCCAGGCGTGTTGTCTCCCCTTCTTCCCTTGACCTTGCTTTTGCTCACTACTTTTCCCAAGGACACAACCACTGCCATGTTTGAATATGTAAAAATGCCTCACAGTCCTCAACTTCCTTGCTCTACAGGAGTCTGTCTGCACATTGATTTTTCACCGTTTTGTGAACTGTTTCTTTACTTCCGTGACTCTTTGGTTTACCTTCCCGTGTTGCGGGTGCCCTCTTCTCGGTGTTCTTTGCTCACTTTCCTCTGATGCTTGACTTTATAAATTGGAGAGTCTCCGCATTTAGAACTGGGCCCTCTTTTCTTTCTCTTTTACTTTTTTGCTATAGTCTTGTTCCAGGAACCTCTTTGATTCCCATAACGCTAAATACCATAGAGATACCGTTGATTCCTAAATGCTTACCCCACCGAGACACCCCAATGTCTGCATTCAGGAAGCATTGGGACAGAGGACAGAGTGACGTTTCTGGATGTTGGATCTGGAGTTGGATGTTTTTCAACCTCTGCATTTACCGTATCCAGACTTGAATGCTTATCCCCCGGAATTCCTGATATCAATAAATGATCCCTCCAGCCACATGGTCAATCGAATGTGAGAGTGTTTCCTGACTTCACTTCTTCCTTCCCATCTCATATGTACAGTTATTCTGTTTTCCAAAGTAGGTGTTTAATTCATCCATTTCTCCCCTTATCCGCTGGCCAGGCCACACTACTGTCTCTCTCTCTCTCTTTTTTTTTTTTT
>NW_003852563.1:3026834-3029973 GCF_000181295.1 Otolemur garnettii
CTTGAGCCACAGGCACCGAGCCCGCTCTACTGTCTCCTACCTGCACAACTGCTAGCCTCATCTTTTACGCAGTTCTCTTTTGCTCCCTGGCTGTGAGTTTATCCTACAGAGCTGCTGATATCTTGTCATCTGGCACAAAATCTTTCTACTGCCTCTCTCTCAATCACATTTTATCTCATCTCCCCTCCTTTTCTGGGTTTCCAACTTTTACTTTTGTAATTAACATAAGTTAAAAGAAATCTGTATGTAGATTCTTGCGAGAATTCCTAACAGTGATCGCAGGATGAATCCCTAGAAGTGGAACAACTGGGTCAGTGGCCCTTAAAGCATTATATAGTCTTGGACTTAGAGGTCAGGCATTAATCCAAACCTCTGCTACATGTCCTTCCTGCAACTTAGGGAAGTTACACAACCTTCTGGATCTTTCTTTAACATTCTAACCTATGAAATAGGAGAATAATATTTACCTTGGAGTAATATTAAAAATATTAAGTGATAGGATATTCCATCTCTAACCGTTTTTAGCTACATAACTTGGATAAATCAGTTAAAAAGTGTGTGCTTCAGATTTCCTCTTAGGTAAATGAGAATGAAAAAAGAACTCTCTCATAAAGCAGCAGTGAGGATTAAATGAAAGAATGCATATAGAGAGTACACAGTGCAGGGCTAGACATGTAGAAAGCATGTTACTTATCACATGTCTGTCAGGTGTGGAGGGCAGTGCTTAACAAATGGTAATTGCTCAAGAAAAGGATAATGATTATTTTATTTTATTTTATTTTTGCGGTTTTTGGCCAGGGCTGGGTTTGAACCCACCACCTCCCATATATGGGGCCAGCACCCTACTCCTTTGAGCCATAGGTGCCCCCAGGATAGTGATTTTTATACTGACAAATACTTGTCCAAAGGCTATACAAATTAAACTTCTACCTACAAACAGAACACAAGAGTGTACATTTCATTTCATACTAGCCAACACCAAGTTTTACCATTAAATATAAATGAAAATTTGAAGGTAAAATATGTTAGACTGTTGTTTTTAATTTGCATTTATTAGATTACTAGAGAGATTAAGTAATTTTAATGTTTATTGGCTATTTGTACTTCATTTGTGACATGCCTAGGTAGATTTTACTTTTCTATTGAATGATTTGCATTTTCTCATTGATTTAGAGTATCTACAGATGAAGAGTTTTATATACACATTTGCTTCATATGATGTAACCTCCCAATTTTGTCATTAAAAAAATGTTGATTTGGATTTTATGAACAGATTTAAAGAAATATTTTCTGTAGTTAATAGAACATCTTTAAAAAAATAAATATCCTATGAGTGATTTTAAAAAATTCATATTCTCTATTCAGGGTGAATTAGTATTTGTTTATATGAGATATGGTATATTGATAATATATAATGCATATTTGGTGTAATGGTAGTTCTACATGTAGGTTAAGATCAAATTCGTAAATGAGGGCAGAGAGGTTTTTCAAATTAAACTAGTCTCTCCTAAGATTCTAAAAGATATCTCGATGGAAGAGGGAATCCAGCAGGTTGACAACCAGTACGGGGTGTTATTGGATGTCATTAAAGGAAGTTCAACCATGAGAATGGTGTGCAGGGAAAAATTAGAGAACCACTGAACAAATGGTATTCATTTTTATATACCAAATATGTCAAAAACTAAGGACAAGTCAACTGTTAAGTTCCCTTTAAAATACTTTTTGTTTGCATTATTTTTGTTTTTATTATTTGCATTTATTATTTACTTTTTAGCCTTTGAAGTCGCATTGCTTTAGGTGCAGTCACATGTTGCTTAATGAGAGGGGCACATTCAGAGAAATGTATGCTTAGGCGATTTCATCATTTGTGAGAATATCACAAAGTGTACTTACACAGACCCGGACGGCAGAGCCTGCTACACAGGTAGGCTGTGTGGGGCATCCTGTTGTTCAGAGGCTGCAAACTTGTTTCGCACATCCCTGTACTGACAACTGTAGGCAGTTGTAACACAGTGGTAAGCATTTGTGTATCTGAACATAAAGTTCAGTAAAAATATGGAATGATCATGTTATGGAATCACTGTTAGAGACACAGTCTGTTATTGACCAAAAGTCATTATGGAGTGCATAACTGTACAACAGGTCCTCAGATAAGACATAGCTCCATTATGTAACATGAATGAGAGGTAAAAAAAATCAATTCCTGGTAGGTGCTACTGTCTGGGGGAAGCTTGTACATTCTCTCCATGTGGCAGTGAGTTCTCTTTATACTCCTCCCACATCCCAGAGTGGTGCACATTAGACAAATTGATGGGTCTCCTTGGTCTCAATGTGAGCAAGTGTGGGTGTGTGCAGGCACCTGCAATGAGATGGCTTCTGCCTTGGGCTGGTTCCTGCCTTGTGTCCTGAGCTGTTGTGATAGGCTCAGGCCACCCACGACCCATGAACTGGAATAAGTGGGTTGGAAAATGAACACATGAATACAAATTATTGTCAAATAAAATGCATAAAGTCTGCAGTAATTATACCTTCACAACCATAAACCACGCAGTATGAACGGGCTCAGTGAGTCACCATATTTGTGATTGTTTTGAATTGTGTAGTGGTAAGAGGTGCTCCTGACAATTTTAGTTTTACAAACATACTGTAACCCAGGTCCCCTATGACCATTGTCACTCACTGATTCACCAAAATTTGGATAAATAATTATCTTACTTGTTTTGATTAGTCTTCTTAAATATAGGTAGATTTAGATTTTGTATTTATTTCTATATTTAACAATGTTTTGAATCTTTATTAAGAAGTTTGATGATCTTTTCCTGACCAGAAACATGTGATAGGAATTTGAATCTTGTTTCTATTGATTTTCCAATGGAAAACTTGGTTTTGTTGTATGTTGTTTTTCTTAAAGTCACAGTTTCAAAAACTGATAATCTTAAGTGAGGACTTACTGTATGTCTTTGTAGTTGGACTGAATTTTATATTCAAATGGAAATTCTCTGTGTTTTGGTAGGAGAGATTTATACATTCACATTTATTATTATAATTGCTTTAATTGCTCTTAGGTATGCCATCATGCTTTATGCTTTCCATTTTTTAGTGCGTTTTTCCCTTTCTGCTATTCTTTTTTTTTTTTTTT
>NW_003852563.1:3029993-3091519 GCF_000181295.1 Otolemur garnettii
TTTTTTTTTTTGCAGTTTTTGGCCAGGGTTGGGTTTGAACCCGCCACCTCCAGCATATGGGGCCAGCGCCCTACTCCTTTGAGCCACAGGTGCCATCCCTTTCTGCTATTCTTGCCTACTATGAATTCTTTAGCTTTCGTCCCCCTCAAGGGGTCTTGAAGGTAACTGTGCTGCTCACTGTGCTGAAGTGAACAGCAAGACCATCTGTAGAAGGTGACCTTAGAGACCAAGAAGAACTCTGGTCTTGTCTAGTGGACTTTCATGATGGTGATGAATTGGGATAATGAAACGAGTTGTCAATTGATGAGTACCAAAGCCAGCTAGGATAATTATGGAAGTCAGAGAAGCTCACAGTAAAGGAAAAGAAGGCTGGAAAGTGAAATGGAAGGAAGAAGAAAGAAGAGAGCCAAAAAGCTCCAAAAAGCTAGATTCAGGGGAGATGTTAGGAGTATAGAGATTGGTTGGTGGCAGCTGCTTTGCCAGTTGGTTAACAAGATACTAAAAGAGAGAAAAATAGAGGAAGTGGCTATGAGATAGGAACATGTTTGCCATTGATCCTGAGAGTAATTCTTTGTTAGCGTTTCTGAAATGACTTTTGTTGAGATTGTGATATTTAATTTTAGTTGTTAGAATTGTATTTATTTGAATAAGATAAAGCTGATACTGAACTACAAGGCAATCTAGCTTCTTTGGTTGAAATAGGGTTCCTTACCTATTAAAAATGTTATCAAAACATTTGGTTTCTTTCCATTAATTTTTTTGTTGTTATGTAAGGAGGTCATTTAGTCTCCAGATCTGGGTCTTCATTCAGCTTGGAAAATTGCCTTTGCCTGTATGAGCATTACTTCTGGTGTGAAATAGCTGTTTTCAGTACTATATGTATATTTCTTGCTAGGTTATCCGCCTTATTTTAGTAATTCAGAACACAACTTCAATCTAGGTTCAAATCCATTCTAGGCTGTGTGATCTCAGGCCTGTTTTAACACATACTCCTATATTGAGTTTTCCTCACAAACAAGTTAGGAACAAAAGCCTCTATTGTTATGAAATGGTTATAAAGGTAAAAGTAAATTACTATATAAATCGTTTTGCTCAGAAAGAGATACCTAGTAAATACTCAGTGAATTAACAGTGATTTTTATAATCTTAATTCTGGATTATTACCTCATAACTGTTTCTCTCTTCATTTTCTAATTTTTACACCCTGGAATCTGCTCCTCGAGGCCCCTGAGATGATTTTCAGTACGGCCCCTTCAGTCTCTCAGGCGCTTGTTACTCATCTGGTGCAGCTGCCTTTGATTTCCGTCTGCCTTACATCCTCAGTTTCCCTTTTGTCTCTGTTGTTTACCACTAACCTCTGTCTCTTCTCTAATGAATTCCACATCTCTTAGATCATATTAATGGCATGAAACCGATGATGCTAAATTTTACAGGCTTCGTGAATGAGATCCTCCCCAGAACACGATGGCCTTTTGTAATTTGAGTGCTATGTTCTCATACTTCTTTCGAGTTACAATTTTTCCTTCAGCTAAATGCACTCCCCCAACCTCGGCTCCACGGTTCACTTGCCCCATTCCTAAGATTATCTGCAGAATGGGTGTTTGCCTAGAAAAATTAAATCATTTTCAAAACATTTTATTGGGCAGCTAGTTGCTGTTAATAAAAACTTTCACTGGGACGTGACAGGGTCAATTGAGGTGAATTTGCATTAGCCTTGGAGCAATCCTGCAGCTTCAGCTAGTTCTTCCCAGGGTTTGGGAAAGTGAGAGTGCTGAGAGCTTGTTGGCATTTGCACCTGCCTTGGGGATTGGGTTTGCCTGGGATTCTCCTTCTAGTAGTACACTTGTCTCTGCCTGGTGTCCTTCCAGGCATTTCTAAACCTTGGGAATTGCATTGGAATTCTTATAAGGTTCACCACCATAGGAGTAGTGATTGTTGGGAAACAATGGGAAATTATGGTCAGACTTAAATAGAAGGCAAAAGCAAAGAAAATTATTAAAAAAGAATATCAACTAAGAGAAATGGAAGGATAGTAAAACAGAATATTTACCATTCATGAATTTGGCTACCAGAGGATTAAATGAGATAAATCCCAGTGGCAATGGTGAGTCCAAGGGTTAACAGCCCCACTCAGGAGTAAATGGGCCCCTTTGGGCCATGGGGTCTGGATTCTGTGCCCTCCCAGGGCCAGGGTTCACAGCAAGGAGTTTTTAAAGGTTCATTTCCTCAGCCAGGGCCGCAGGGTAGAAAGCCCTGAAGTTATCACTCCTGTATATCTTTAGACTTGTTGCAAAGGGCTCCAATTAACTCTGCCTTAGCTTCTGCTGATTTTCCCTCCAGCCCTGTTAACATGCAAAGCTGCAGCCCAGAGAGACAGCCCTGGCATTTCCCCTCAAACAAGGGCTGCTCAGAAAGTGACTTCACAATTTGATTTGAAATTATGTTAAGAATGAATGGATTCAAGAATTTGCACATACACAATTATCTGTTCCTTAAGATGTTTAAATGTGTAAACTTAATTATCAGCATAATTACTATAGCACCTGGCATAATGCTACAAATATAATTGGTGCACAGGAATTATTTTCTTAATTTTATTGTTGCATTACATTGAGTTACATTCCTTCTTTAGGTAGGATAAATAATAATAAATACTGTTTATTATTCACTTTAGGTCATAGCAGATGAAGCAATAATCTTTCAGATGACCCAAATATGCCTAAATTTATCTAGAAAGATGAAAAAGACATTTAATTTATAATGGAGTTGATAATATAGCTTTGCCACTAAAACGAGTTCAGTCCTTATATGCAATGGGATTTAATCTTTTACCCAAAGTGGGTTACATATTGCGAATCTGTCTGTTGTTTTTTCGTCCCTTCCATGGCTACTAGTAAAAATAACTCTCAGTTCTATTACTCGTTGGTCAGAAGGTAATGCCCAGATTGCTTTTAAAACTCAGATTCTTGAGTTCCTCACACAAGATTCTGTATACTTGGGTTAGGGTTTAGAAATCTGCATTTACCTAGTCTCCATTTGGTTATTTTGAAAAAGGCTAGTGAACCTTATGTTGAAAAACACTGTTAGAGAGGACTGGTCAAATGGAAAAGGAATATTTTCACCTGCTAGGCTTAAATGTGTCCCTGTATTCCTGCCTTCTATTCCAATGGCATTAGTTTTGCTACCTTAAAAATGCAAGGGTAAGTAACGAAATAGAGACGGCGTAAGTGAGTGCTCTGACCCTCAAGCACAGTGCTTCTGAAAGTTCCCAGTAGAAAGGGAATGAGAATTACTTGGCTATCTTCATACAATGCAGATTCTGATTCACTAGATCTAGGGACAGAGCGTTAGATTCTGCATTTCTAACCAGCACTGTCCCCACCTCCCAATTCCCAGAAGGAAGGCAAGGAGCACACTTGGAAATGGGAAAGCCATGAAGAAAAATGTAAAGAAACATGTAAAACAATGTTAAATGGATAGCAAAGGATGCTATCCACACCTAAAACTGTAGTCTATCAGCTGGAAAGAATATTTGAATGTTTTAGGATTTCGTAGCCACTAACAAGGAAGCGAAACTCGTCGGGGTGCCTCCAAAGAGAATGAAGGCTCTGGAGCCCTAAAGAACCATTGATTAATGAAGAGTTAGAGGCATACACAAAACCAAATGTACTGTATTTTATGGGCCATATAAGGAGTTGTCAAGGGGACTTTAAATCATAAGTTATTTTTGCCTTATACCTGACTTTGGAACTTGAACTCAGCCATCAATCTACCAATAAGATGCTACTCTTTCCCTATATGTGTGTGTGAGAAGGTGTGTATATGCACGTATACTCTATGTGTAAGCTACATGGAATATATGTTATCAGGCTTACCTGAGAAGTCTGAACAGAGATGACGGTAATTCAATGCCAGGCAATTTTTTTTTTCCTATTCAACTGAGGATTCTTACTGCTCAGTTGTTAAAACTGCCAATAGGTATTCTTTGTACACCTGTGTTATCTCTTCCTTCCTGCAATATAGTCCTGAAGGATAAGTAACATGTTTTATATCTATTTTAAGTCTTGTTCAGTACCTGGCTCAAGGTAGGTGGGTGATCAATATACTTTTATTAAAAGAATGAATGAATAAATAGGTACATAAGCAAATAACTCATACAAAGGTCTCCTCAGAGTTATACTTCTTGAATTTTATGAAATAATGTATAGAACTATCACAATTTAAATATATATTTGAAACCCAACACACATTTTTCCAATGGGGGTAAAAATGTTGGTAGGGTAAACAGACTCTAAAGACAGATTATAAAACTTATACCTCATAATAGAATTCAACTGTTATATATTTTCAATTAAAAATAAAGGAAGGCAGGCTTGATGCCTATAGCTCATCATCTAGGGTGCCAGCCACATATGCTGGAGCTGGCAGGTTTGAATCCAGCGAGGGCCTGCCAAACAACTTAAAAAAAATAGCCGGGTGTTGTGATGGGTGCCTGTAGTCCCAGCTACTTGGGAGACTGAGGTGAGAGAATAGCTTGAACCCAAGTATTTGAGGTTGCTGTGAGCTGTGATGCCACAGCACTCTACCCAGGGCAACATAGTGAGACTCTGTCTCAAAAATAATAATAATAATAATAAATAAATAAATAAAATAAAGGAAGGTAATACTGCAGCAATACTCAATGAAACAGAGCAGAAAATATTAATCTACTTTAAAGAATTATTACTATGTTCCAGGATAGTGCAAGAGCCTACCTTTGCAATCCAGTTTTATATACCACCAAAATAAAGCCTGCTCACTCTCTCCAAAGTATAACATTAAAGTATAACATAAAAATAAAGGTTTTACAAGGAAAAACCACTAGTGACAGCGTTATCATTTTTAATTAGTTCCACTTGAGAAACAGAGACTCTAAAGTAAGAGAGATTAAAACAAGATAAGCTTCTTGTCTCTGTGGGAATAGATGTCCATAGTAATCCAGGGCACAGGTGGGATGTTCCCAGTGCCCAGGACTCAGGCACTTCCTCTTCTTTTGGTGTGTATGTCAGCTGGAGGGACATGGCTTCTGCCCCATGATCCAAGATGGCTGCTCGAGCTTCATTATCCAGTCTGCTTTCTATCCAGTAGGAAGAAGAAATGGTTACAGACAGGTTTACTTTATGTTGCCTCACATTCACTTTAACAACATATTTCGGAAGCTGTTCCTCTACCTCTGGTTATATTATATAATCAGAACATACTTGTATGGCTGTACCCACCTCCAGGGAATGCCGGGCAATGTTGTCCTTTTTCAGAGTGACCATTGCCCAGCTAAAAGTCTTTTTTTTTAACAGAAGACAAAGAGTAGAATATACGATAAGAGACTGGTTAGTGGTCTCTGCCACAAGAGGCAAACATCAGAAGTAAATGAAAAAAAAATTCATTTTGATGGTGTTACTAAAAGATGAATTTTGAGGAAGTCTTTGCCAGTTTTTATAGTATGCCATAAATTAATATTTCAATGTTTGTGGTTTATTGCATTTCTTTAAATGTAAATCTTGAAACAAATTGGTCTGAAAAAATTTGCAAGACAAAAATATGGCCCATGACATAAATAGTAAAAATAGAAATGATGTAATGTTCCTGCTTAGCTAATGCAGAAGACTTTCATTAGGTGATGCAGTGTTGATGAGTTAATAGCTTTGCCCAACTCTCCTGAATACATAATGGGCCCGAACTACTTACACATTGTAAAATCTTCAGAGAGATTTTGATTATTATTCTTTTTTTTTTTTTTTTACAAATTATTCATTTTATTTTATGTAGTAAGAATTTGTAGTGAAGGGTTTGGATTTCTTTTTGGTAATGTGTTGAACCACAGTTATTAATGCTCGTGATATATAAATCTTGCTGTAAAGTAATCGACTACAGACGTGTTCTTATGCATATAATATTCAATGCAAATACTTCAAGGTTATCAATAGAGTTGATAAAGAATAGGAATAGTCAACCCCAACTTTTCCGTTTTCTTTTTGTGATTATTTTATAGTTGCATTATATTTAGAGTGAATCAAAAAAGTTATACATAATAATAAATAAAAGTCCAAAACTGTACCCAGAAATACACACACATACACACCACTCCATGTAGAGTTTCTCATGAATCACTTTTTTTTGTGACGGTGTGTTATAATCATACACACTTGCTCATGTTGGGGAGAAGAATATTTATTTCTGTTTATAGATAGTAAGTTTTAGTACTAAATTTGAATCTTAACGTATTTTAAGGTGCTTTAGGGTGAAGTATTTGCTGTAAAAGGGTGCTATGATTTTTAGTAACATTTCCTCAACACTCCTCTTTTTTTTTTTCCTTCTTGTAGTCCTGGGGCTTAGATCAAATAGAAAGAATAATAATCTCGAAGCCAGAATAATAAGCTCTACTCTCAGCTCTACTGTTTTCTAGCTGTGTGGACGTGAGTACTGCATGCTCCACTCTGCCCCACAGCAGCCCCTCTCACCATGGGTAACACCCCCAGAGGGTTTTGGCAGGGGCCCCAGGACACTGAGGCTGAATTAGGGATGATTTTCCCTTCTCTTTCTTTTCTTTTCCTCCTTTCTCTTTGCTTGACTCCCTGCTTAGGCACCTCTAGTATTTTCTTGGAGAGTTCCAGTAATTTCAGCATCAGCCCTTTAAGTAAGATAAAAAGTTAACACATGTGTATGTCTTCAAACTTACTGCTGAATTGGAATGAAAGGGACAGAGACTCTGCAGTTCTTACCACAAAGGCTTTGAGTTAGAATTTGAGGTTAGCTGTAAACCTGCTCAGAGAGTCTTAACTGGATATTATTTTGAGGTCAGTTGAAAGCACTGTTTGCACCATCTTTTTAAACACTGGGTTTAGGTTCTATATCCTATACAGAAAATAAAGAACAAAGCCTTTCTTTTCCTATTTGTAAGCATCAAAGTCTGCATAATCTTTGACTGGTATGTGATCTTCTGTGGTCCCTATTAGAAGTTTTAAACAAAGTCAGAAAACCCATTTGAAAGAAATGAAATGTAAGGAAAATTAGTTTTAATGTTCCCAAAGGATTGTCTTAAGTTTGAGATAAACCTGTTTACTATTGCACCTTTTGGGTAAAATGAAAACTGAATTTCATATTATAAATATCAGAAATCCTTATTTTTATTGAAGAAATTACCCAAACCACAAAAACCACACACCCCATCTTCCTAGGCTACTAAGAAAAAAATGAGAAACATCCTGGGTGGCTTTCCAGATCTCTATTAGACTGTTAAATTTTCATCCATATTTAACAAACGTCATTATTCAGTTTCATGAGGTCACTGTGTCAAAATGTCTGTGTTAGAACTTAAATTTATTTTCAGAGGTTCATAAGTGGGCAGAAAGCCTGGCACATTGGATTGATTTACTCGCTTTAATCCATCCGCTGGGTTGGTTTGGGATGTATACTTAAAAATTGGAATTTATCAGCACAGCAGCAGAATCCTGAGCCAGAAGTCTCTTTTCTCCTTTCCCTGGCTGGTTTTCTTTTCAAAAGTGGGCTCTTCCATAGCGTCTCCAGGTAGCAGCCGCAGCTCTGCCTGTGTGGCATCCCTGACCAGATGGCCCTCTTAATAAATGTCTTGCTCTTGCCCACCCTCACTTTCTTGATCCAAATGTGAAATGCCAGCAAATAAATAAGAGCATTGTACTCTGATGAGTTCTCTTGAGATGGGAGAAAGCCCTGGGGAGAGGAAGCTAGAAACAGCTTTTCTGTTTACTGTGACTGCTCCTAATTACTGGCCACTAGGAGAAGACACCATTTAGATCCTGTAGAATTTAAAGAGGAAGGAGAGCGAGGGAGAGGGGGAGAGAGAGAGAGAGAGAGAGATTAGAAAATCGCCATATTATCCCAGATGCCTTACTAACAATCCGATATTTCAAACAAAATGTTGGAATCCCTTTGAAATATCGTGGGTGATCTTTGCAAGGAGATGGCTGGCTTTGGACTCGGGGTAGACAATTGCTGTGTGTGGATTTCATCGCCAGACTCCAAGTGCAACGGAAATGAGTGGGTGATGAGAGCAGAGCAGCCAGTTCTTTAATTGAATTAAAAGCTGGGTGACATCAATGCAGACACCTGTCCAATTACAGACAGGCCAAGGTGTTTACCATTGCTGTACAAGCCATTCGAAGATGACAGAAATCTTTCCGCCCACAGATTAACATAATGAAGGAGAACAGATTACAGTGGATGCCGGCCAAACACCTAGGTTGGCAGCTGGGGGTGGGGTGGGGGAGGGAGGAGGAGTCTGCTGAAGTATGTAAATAGAAACAGAGTCCTTTTGGGCTTCTCTGAAAGGTGTTCGGCTTTAAAAAGGATGCCATTTTGCTTTGTGTCTTAGGCTGGGTTTCCAGGCTGAGCATTTATACTTGTCTGCATTTAGTCAGAGGAGTTAATCGTGGAATTTCAACGTCAAAGCAGGCTCCTGTGTTGTTCCCCTGCTCCTCGGCACACAGCGTCCTATTAGAGGCACAAAAGCTTGCACAGCTGGTGTCAGCCCCGCCGTGATTTTCTCTTAGGTCGTCAGGCTGCCTCCAATTATTAGTATTTCTCTTTTGCTCCTTTGAAACTTGAGGTTGGCGTACAGGGAAGAAAGTGTTGGAGATAATAATCTATCAGTCAAAAGAAACAATGTCCCTTACTCGCTGGCTCCCTGGAAGGAGTGGGGTGGGGCGGAGGGCTCTTTTGGCAAGAGCGACATAGCTGAACGGATCTAAGACGATGAAAAGTCTTCATTTCTTAGTCGACCATCAAGTGCTCATGTTTGATTAACCATCCTAAAGCGGCTGGAATGGAGGACGCATAAAGAAATAAAAGAATACACCCCTGCATTCAAGGAATTGCCCACATCAGTCCGAAGAACGCTAAAATTGCCAGCTTCTCCTGGCTGAGCCTGTGCTGGGGAAACACTCAGAGCACGTGGACTGGAGCCCTAGCAGCAGGGCTCTTCAACTTCCTACGGGGATGGGTTTCCTTCCCTTAAATTGAGTCTCTGTCTCTGTTCTTCCAGCCTGGGCTTTCTTCACCCACTGTGGCCCACAGGACCGCAATTCTAAGGGAATCTACTTACTTGACTTCAAACTCCCTTGGCGTGGCGTGTCAGGGCTTCTCAATGTTAAGCATTAATGCAAAATGCATTATCGCTTAGCAGTGAGAGTTATGGTCTGGCTGGTGTCAATGATTTTAATCCGGACACCCACGCTCCTGTGTTTCATGGGATACTAACACTTTTAAGACATCAATACTGCCTACTTTATGCTTATTGAATAGTTTTTCAGCTTGCCCTCTTCCATTATCAAGAGAGACTGGCAGGTTTGCTGACATGGTTGGGACTGTTTTCTTATTTCACAGAGTTTTGGAGCTGAGTAGGAGTTTGAGAGGTCATCTGGCCTGTCTTGGGACAGGGGCACTCTCAGATTGAAAGAAAAAGACTATTCTGTGATGTCTCCCAAACTAGGAAATTCATGTCTAAGCCAATATGAGAATTCTTATGATCAGGGCACACTTCTTAATTATAAATACCCACGAGTGTCACAGAGGGAGATGAACTCATAGTTTCTTATCAGAATTTCTGTAGACACATTTTTCTGTGTAGGATTCTTTTATAAAAGTGTCATACTGTATACTTCTCAGTATTCTCTTCAATACTGAATTGTACTTTCAATGATTATCCTTTTTTAAATTTGTCTTTGAATATAGGTCTCCTGTAATCTTGTGCTGGTAAATCTGTATTTTTTAAATGCCCTTGTCCACTTGGCATATATGCAAACATTCTGCTTTATGCATTAATCTATGTATTACTGTCATTATTAGGGTTCTTCTAGCTTTAATATTTTCTTATATTAGAAGCCTTGTAATAATCAGTTGTATTCCATAATACTATTCCCAGAAGCATATACAAGAAATATTGATAACTGCTTGTAGATGATGATACACTACCATAATAATACTATTTTTTTTTCTGGAGAGCATATAATCTAAGTTGGACCCTGACACATAAAGCAAAGCCATTAGGATAATTGTTCAGTGACTCAAAAGATCTATCTAGGAGGAGCTACCTTACTAAGTCTTGGGGAGAATTGCTCATTCTGTTTCTTTGGGTAATAGCAGCCTTTTTAATCCATTCTGGTCAACTGTTCCTACTGAGAATCAATGGAGATAAACCACAAGTCCCAGACCATAAGATGACTTTGTTATTATTCCGAGTTAGTAAAGACCACTTGGGTGATCAGTCCTTTTCTCTCATCTAGCCCTTAATTGTAACCTGACAAAAGAAAAGAACACACAGAGCCATTACACCACTCTTCTTACTGAGTAGATAATACCAACCTGCATTTAGGAACAATTACTCAGATGGTTTGACAGACTTTGTCTCAACAAGATGAGCAAGGTCCCCACTGGAAATAGGGAAGAAACAGCACTCCAGTCATAGGAAACACAGCACAGTGTTCGAAAGTGGGATTCACAAACTATCTAAACCCTTCCATCTGGACTCCAAAGCTGGCAAGAACCAAAACACCAGCTTTCTTTTTCTTCTTTCCCCCCCTATTTTGCATCTCTCCTTTCTCAGTGTTTATTATTGTTGCCCCTGGCTTGAAAAGGAAAATGTGAGCACACTGATAAATGGTCTGAAAGATGATCTTGTTTTTGTCCACCTCTTTCTACAAGAATCTCAGAATTTTTCCGTGAAATACAAAACAATTTGGTGAACCTCTCTACTAAGCCACAAAGCTAAAGAAAGCAAGTTTGCCAAGAGGAATGTTGTTTGTTTTTTAAGAACCAGTGGGTAGAGAGGATTAGAAACGGTATTTCATTATATACACAAAGTAACTCCTCTAGTGAAGGCAAGAGAGGTTAAATAAAATGCTGAAGATCGTCGAGTGATTGGGAACTCCATATCTGCTTGGACACCATCCTTCTTAAAGTCTCCATTAATATCTTTCCCAGTACACTGATAGAACAGTTACAATGCCAACATTGTACATTGATTAGGAAAGAAATAATGTCTTAGGATAAGGAATTTTATAAGCTGGAGTGCAAGATTGCATCGTAATAAAACTGATTTCATGTTTCTCAATGATAATATTGCCTAGATGTATGACCCATCTTTATGCTAAGCTTTTCCGATCATCAACTTGTTTACAACTACAGTTACTTTATGGACACAGTATTCCTATGCCTCTGCTATAATAAATCATGCCATCTATGGGAGGCTTTTCACATAGGTTAAGTGATGAAAAAAAGGAAGCTAACCTCATATTCCAACATGTTTTTCTTACTCATGTTAGAATTAAAAGTTTTGTTCCCTGGAGAATGATTCATTTCTAGTTAGTGTGGCATTATGCTAACTCAGACATGTGAGTTGTCTGATTTAGAATCCTACAGTAGATTCCAACTTGGAAATAGGAAAGACATGGCAAATGTCAAGGATTTTCTAAGGATAGAATGGCTATAACATAGTTGATGGCGACACCCTAGCTTTGAGCCTTGCATTTTGGGGATCACATTGGAGGCATTAAGAAAACAAAAAATAAAACTTATAACATTGGATAGGATATTGATTCTGGGTTGGGGCGTGTCAGGTCTGAAATATCTTTCAGTGGGCATCCAGGCAGAGCTAGATGGCTTTCCAGAAGAAATGCAGAGCCAGAGCTTGAGGGAGATGAGAATTCTGTAGATTTAAATGTGATCATTGAGAGACGAGGTCTGATTAGCTAGCAAAGGCAAGTGTTCAGGAAAAGAAAGAAACATGAAAACTCAACCTTGTGAAACAAAAGCTATTTTAGGGACTGTGAGAGGAACACATGAGTCAGTTAAAGAAAGAAGGCAGCTCTTAACAACAACTAAAAAATTCAGTGTCACAGAAGGAAGCTGAGGGATGCCAAAGCCCAGTAAATGGAGGAGGAGGAGGAGGACTGAGGAAGGGTTAGTTGATTTGGTATTTAAGAGATCAGTAGTGATCTTTAAAGGATGAAAGTCACCCAGGAGCATATGGAGGCAGACTTTGGTTGCAATAGTAGCAGCGCTTGGATGGACATAGCTATGTACTAGAGCTTGATACTTACACACTCCTGTTAAGTTTTTCACAGTCTAAAACTTGTTTAATCTTAATACTAGTCATTAAAATAAGTACTGTATCATTCCCATCTCACAGATGATGTATCCTTCATGGTACAGACTATTATTGTCTGATTACAGATGAGGAAACTAAGGCACACAGATCTAAACAGCTTGCCCAAGCCCAGGGAGCCAATCAGTAACTGGCATTTGAATCAAATCTGGCCTGAGCCTCTGTGCTCTTTGCCACCATACAACTGTGTGACAAGGCTGTATGGTAATAATGTGAACTTGCTTTTAAGACATTTGGTGGAAGGAGAAATAAGAGAAAATGAACCAGAATGTGGGTCATGGTTGGGGAGATCTAAGAGGAAATGATAATCCCAGTGGCAGGAATAAGAGAAAGCAGAAGGTTATGACACAAGGGGGTTTGAAGAGCCCAATTTGGCATGGGATGGTCACACATGTATGCATGTGAGTTCATTGGCTTGCTGTGGTCTTTGGTCATGAGCAAAGGTAACGTTGTGTAGATGGATATTTCCATGTAGAAGCAAGGCAGGCAGGATTGTGTCCTAGGGACATGCCTGGGGAACTGGTGTAAGGAAGATTTAAGGGCACCACTAAGGAGTCAGAGCAATGGTGAGTGTCAAAGCAAACAATGGCTTATTATCTTTGCTTCATCCTGGTTCTGTGATCTTGAATTTGTGAAATTTTCAATTAGGAGAGAGAATAAGGAAACATGTGCATTAGAATTTGTGTTTGAATGATCCAAGCTTTCACCCATATTGTCACCTAAAAGCAATAATATGTTCTCTAGGCTATTGAAGTTTTAATCTATAAAGGGATACCAGGAGTGGGACCATCTTTTTATCAGAATGATGACAATCTATGTGGTTAGGATTAAAGACTGCTATGAAAAACTTCTTTGGGGAAGAACGGTGGTGAGCACATGCACACATTATATTTTTGATTCTTCTTTAATTCAGAGGATTAACTAAATAAAGAGCTTCTGCCTTGATTATGAATGCCAGTAAGCAAAACGTGTTTTCATTTCTACCGGTACATTTAATTGCTGAACAAATCTCATATATTTACCAGTAAGCCAGGTTAATTCAACACTTCGATATGCAACACTTCCGTTGAAGACAGGTGTCTTAATTAAATAAACTAATAATTTTGCAAGTTTAAGTACAAAAGCATAATTATCTGATTTGCTAATTGTTCAGCTATGTTAATTTGCTTATTTGTTAGCTGCAACATAAACAAATAGTTTGGGTATGCGTGTCCTACTGTTAAAATAATGAAGCCACTCTTAGGAGTAGGATTTTCTAAACTCTGTTAGTAGATGCCACATAAGAAAGATTCCTTAGTTAAATACAGTTGAAAAATGCTAGGTTAGAGAAAATTAAATAGTTTCGTTTCTGCGGGAGGTCTAGGATCCTGGAATGAGGCAACATGCATCTTAACTATTGGATAAACTGTGCTCTGCTTCATGAGCTGCACGCGGAACCCCCATTTTTAATGGGGGAAACATCGGATACTGTTTTGGAGCTGTTTTAACATTAAATTGGTCTCACCATTTTTTTCTCATGAGTCACCCAATTCTATAATCAGCAGAAGGCAGGAAAACGAATTAAAGAAGCATATGTTTTGATTTCTATCTCTCTCTTTCTCGGTCCTGTCTGTCTCTGCCTCTGTCTCCCCCTTTCTCTCCCCCACCCCCTTTTTTCTCCAAACCTGTGCATGGGCACGCGCATTCACACACACACACACACACACACACACAATGCTCTTTATTATGCTCATGGCAAACATGCAAACCTCTTTTGTCCCCCCTTTTATTATAGGCATATTGACAGGCTTGCTACCCTTCAAAAACTACGCGGTAACCCTAACTGCTTGCACTTTGGCTGGCTGTACCGAGAGCTCACATGCATTGAACATCTCTACTCCACAAGAAGGTAAAGTAATTTCAAAGGTCTTGACTTCCACATTTCAGTCATGAATAATAAAATAGGAGAAGAGCTAAATGCTGCAAGGCCATTTGCTGGAAAACCCCAACCTAATTTGATGACAAAGTGCATCGCCAGGCCATAATTGCTCCATTTTTTGGGGGGGTGCGAAAATGAATCAAACTCCATACCCTTTAATGACATGCATCTTTAATAGCTGTAATGCAGATTAATGGGCTTTTTAATTGCTGTTACATTGTTCATGCAAGAGCCTTGTCATTAATATGAAGCATCTGAAAGATTAATGAAAGCTTCCTCATTTTACTATGGCTCAGAAGTAAATCTAGAGACAGTCTGACTAAAAAGAATTGATTGTATGGCACAGTATGAAATTGAGAATCAAACGGTTGATTTCCATGGTCTTTTTTAACTGCTAACCACCAGCACAGGCAACAATTATTTCAGTGTGATGGAACCTCCAAATGCCAATTGAGGCATTATTAATCACTGCTTAGTTCCTTCCGACTTAAGTCTCACTTTTGTTGTACTTGGAACTCACAAACTGTTGGCATAAATTAATGTTTCAGAAAGCAGACGTTAGGCAGTGAGAAGGAGGAAATATTTGAGCCCTCCAAAGTGAAAGCATTGCTCACGCCGAAGAACGCAGCCCTGCAAGAAATCACAGTTCTCAAAACGTTCGAAGCATTGTTGCTTCGTATTTCTCTCTCGGAAGAGAGGAATTGCATATTTCTTAAGCTGTCTAGTTGTAAAGTTCTTCAGGAGATTTGACAGCTTGATCGTCGAAGCCAGTCTTTTCTTTTATCTCTTTCCCAGGATCTATTCATCCCCTCAATCCCTCCTTGTCTCCTCCCCTTTCTCGCTCTCTCTCTCTCTCTTTTTTTTTTTTTTGGCTAGGGCTGGGTTTGAACCTGCCACTTCCAGTATATGGGGCTCATGCCCCCCCCCCCTTTCTCTTTTAAATGCTTCAGCAAGCACCACTCTGGCAGAAGATGTGTAAGAGAAAGGGAAGACATAGGCCCATGAAATGAAGCCAGGAGAGGATAAAGGATTTGGTAAGAATCCTTCTTCTGACCCTTTATTCTCTCGACTTTGTGTCTGAGCCAACCAGACTCCCCTCACCTAGATGGTGCTTTCACGGACCCATCTTTAGCATTTTTTTTTTTTTTTTTTTGAGACAGAGCCTCAAGCTGTCACCCTGGGTAGAGTATCATGGCATCACAGCTCACAGCAACCTCCAACTCCTGGGCTCAAGCGAGTCACCTGCCTCCCTCTCCCAAGTAGCTGGGACCACAGGCGCCCGCCACAATGCCCGGCTATTTTTTGGTCGCAGCCATCATTGTTGTTTTGGCGGGCCTGGGCTGGATTCGAACCCACCACCTTAGGTGTATGTGGATGGTGCCTTAGCTGCTTGAGCCACAGATGCCAAGCCCCATCTTTAGCATTTGCTCAATATTGTCTGGGTCTAGTCTACAGGTAATAGTGCTGTTCTTCTTAATGTGCCATTGCATCTTCTAGGGTCCATGGGGATCCTCCCCATGGACAGGTACTTCTGCCAGCCTCACTGGAGGACAAACTTCCCAGGTCTATCATTATTTTCCTGACACCTACTATATCCTCTGTGCACATTTTGCCCGGTACCCTTCTTAGCTATTTCACAGCTGTGCCTCAGACAGATCCCTACCAGTTTAGTTCACATTTCCTTTTCATTATTAAAAAAAGAAAGTCCCCAAATATTTAACTTTTCCATAGAGTTAGTCCTAATTTACCAAATTAGGGTCAATTTTAAAAGGACTTTCAGTTCTTATAATTCTAATTCATGGACCACTACCAAAAAAGGAACAGGTCTTTTCTTAAAGTCATACACAATCTAGTTAATATATGTAGTTAATTAAATTGTTTCTGCACTTCCTGGCTATTTCTATAATTACATATAGGTTTTTGAAAATATCTATAATGAACGACTCCTACCAGCATTGCCCATCTTAGATCAGAAACTCCTTGAGGCTGGGGACTCCTATCTGCCTGATTTGCTTTTATAGGTATAGCCCTACATAAAGATGATGGGGCCGTAGTATTAATACTTTTGATGAAGTAACATAAACATCAGTCAGGTGAACTAGTCTGAGTACTCCCCATCCATCACGGATACAAATTCTCATAAATTCAGGACAGTTATTCAGCACTGTTCCTAAAGCAATTACTGACAAGGCGCTCACGAGTCAGGAACATTTCCATGCATGAGATTTCAGGTTTATTTCATGATTTATTGGTTTGAGTCTGAAAAGTTTGAATTAGAAAAAGTAAACTAAAATTAGACTCTATAAATCTTTTTTTCCATAGCCCCACAAGAGGTTCAGCCACCAGTAGCCAAATCCTTTCCCAATTCTTTGTTGCTCTCCTGGAATCCACCCAAAAAAGCAAATGGCATTATAAGTCAGTACTCTTTATACATGGATGGGAGGCTCATCTACTCAGGCCCTGGAGAGAACCACACAGTCACAGGTAAGACTTCCACAGCTATCGGTTAATACCTACAGTCCACATAGAATATATACATGTAAATAACGTCTATAGGTGGTCTTCCATATTCATTGATTCTGCATCTACAGATTACAAACCACAGATAGAAGATGACTAAATAAGATAACAGTTCAAATAATACCAAATAAACCTCCAGTACAGCATAATAACTATAGCTCTTACATTATATTAGGTATTTCAAATAATGTAGAAATGATTTAAAGCATATGGGAGATGTACATAAGTTACATACAAATACTTTACCACTTTATATTGGGGATTTGTACCTCGATGGATTTTCGTATCTACAGGGTCCTGGAGCCAGTTCCGCACTAATACTGCTGATACTGAGAGAGAACTGTATATACACACATAACAGATAAATATAGCCTGATCTAAAAATGTAGTTTTTGAAATTGGGTTACATATTTTTGTCTCACAATCCCTCCAATCCCATGATCTTTATAATTATATTAGATTTGTGGTAAAGCCACGCCTGGGAAAAAAGTGGAAAACTGCTCCTATTACCTTCCCCGGTCCCTGCCACCCACCAAGGCTGCCTGTTATGTGTTCCCTTCTGTGGGTTCCATCACCTGCCCTAAATTCCCCTTGCTCAGGTGCAGAGGGCTCCTGGGAAACGCACCAGTGCAAAGAGCTCAGCACATAACATTCTGCCTCCCTCACACCATGGAACTGAAGCTGGGGCCCAGTGTGGGCACCAGTTAGGCTCACAGTCCCAGGATAAATCTATGACATCATTTCAAAGAATTTTCAATATCCCGTAGATTAACTACTTTAAAATCCTCATGAATATGCAATAATCTTAAGACTCAGAAGTGTGACTCAGTGCAGTCTGACTGTTAGACCATTTGAGAAAAAACATAGTATATATGCCCAGATCATGTAATATAGTGTAACAGCACTTAAGTAAAATGAAGACATTTGTTAAAAATATTTTTAAATGCAAGATGTCTGCGTTGCGTATGTTGTCTGAACTGTGTTCTGGTTTTGTATTTGTGTAGTACTCATAAGGGTCATATAGTTTATATTATTTTATAGGTTTTATTTGACTCTCATGTGAAATATTGTTAATCAAATGTTGACCAATGAAAAAACTGAGGCATAAACGTACATGTATCAAGTTCTTCATGAAAGGTCACAGCAAGTTAAGCATCAGTGGCAGGATTAATTATTTATATATTCACTCGTTCACATTAATGCCAAGTCCTGAAGTTATAACAGGGAATCAGCCAGACACTGTCCCTCTTCTCTTGGCACTCAAGCTTCCTGGGGACACAGATGCTGGCCCAAGTCATCTGGGGACAGGGATACATATTCATATAGTTGCTTTCTTAGGTATACATGGTTTTTGTCCTCTCTGTAGCCTGAGAACTTTAAAAGGGCATAAACTATTATTTCCATAGTTTCTTCACCCACATGGGTAGAATTCTGTAGAATTTATGCTTTAAGATAAATATTATTATTACCCCCTTTTTACAAATGATGAAACTAAGGTATAGAATAATTAAGAAAGTTACTCAAGGTCACACAGCTTGTGAATGGTAGACAGGTGCAACTCTAGAATTCTGGCTGTGTTGTGAAGATTGTGACCTTACAAGCAAGTTACTTGATTTCTCTGAAACCTAATTTCTAAATTCAGAAAATGGGGATAATTAGAATTTTCAGTATTTTGAAGAGAATTAGAGATACACATATAAGACACATAGCATGTTGTTAGCAGTCATTAAGGTGATACTAATATTTTCTGTAGAACAGTGTTCATATTATAATATGAAATAGATCATTCTTCAACAATGTTTGATGGCGTTATTTTAACTAAAATTTACAGACGATGTAAATTATTTAAAAAAAAACCACACCTTACAATTAATTTTACATATGTAGTAATGATTAATATACAAAGCACTTCTGTAGGACCAAAATATGATATTGAACATAGTGGAATATCATACCTTTTAGGCCAGGAATAGACATTTTCTCTGAGGAGCCTTCTCTAACTGGCCAAGTATGACTTACGTATGCCCCTGTATGCTCCATGAATAACTCCTTTATGTCCCATCCCCTTCTGATTTGCCTTGTCTTGAATAAGCCTGCTTGTTTTCTTATTGGTTTGCCCTACTAATCCACAAACATCATAAGAACGTGACCATATTTTTCTTGTTCATCACTGTATCTCTTGGGCCCATCACAGAGTGTGTATGGAATAAACAGGGTTGGAGGAGTGAATGAATGAAGTCGGATGACTCCTGGGAGCAATGAAAGAAGATAGCAAAGGGCGAATGATGGAGCGGGGTAGGAGAAAAAGTCATGCATGAGAGGAAAATTGAAAAGGTAGCAACCAGGGGAAGGGAAACTAAAATCTCTTCCATATGCAGAACACATTCTGAGTTAGTCTGCAGGGAAGTGGTGCAGCTGACGGCAGTTTGCAAACTGTGGCCTTTGCATGTTTTCAAAATTGCAAAATGCCATGAGTTGACATCATGCCTAGCCAGAAAAATAGCAGTGGAGAAAGGATTCACATAGATTTCTAATCTGGTCTACAAAATGATACTGAATTCTCTATTTTGTTTGATTGAATCATCTATGAAACCATAAGGCTGCAGGCTTTGCAATGAAGATGATGATGAATGCTGGCATTGTAGATTAGTACAATAGATACCCCAAAATAATATGAAGAAAAGTAAGTAGAAGATTTTAAAGTGCTCAACAACCATCTTCTCTAGCTACAGTGGTAATAAGTGCGTGGTTTTCAACCATTCTACAATATTTAAACAGTCTCATGTCAATAAGCTGCGTCAGGGACATGCAAAAACAAATGATCTCTGACTCCCACCCCGATTGGCATACGACTTAAGGAATATATCTCTGATATCACCTGTAGCATTTTTTTTCTATATTCTTGTTGACATCTCACAGCCATGTTGGAATTGCAGTATTGGTCAGTAGGGAGGAGCTCAAAAATGTACATGATTGTTCCAACTTTATAGCTAGCCAAACTGAACCCTAGAAAGGCCAAGAAACTCTAGCCAGTAATTGGAAGAACCAATTCAAATGTACATCTACCTGGCTCCAGAACCCATACTTTTAATCTCTGTATATTTCATTTATTAAACATATTTTATTTTTCTTCATCACAATTCTGGAAGTGAGACAGGCACCTGATTGTAAACCCCAGAACACCTGGCTGGGTCTGCTGGGGCTGCCATGACAGAATATCATAGGCTAGGTGGCTTAAACAAGAGAAACTGACTTCTCACACTCTGGAGGCCAAGGTGCTGGCCGGCTTGGTTTCTCCCGAGGGCTGTCTGCTCGGCATTGCAGATGGCAGCTGCTCACCGTGTGCTCAGATGGCCTTTCCTCTGTGGGAACCCAGCCTTGGTTTATTTCTCCATCTTCCTGTGAGGATACCGTCCTGTTGAATTAAGTCCCCATCCTATGACCTCATTTTACCTCATAATTATCTCTTTAAAGGTTCTATCTCCAAATATAGTCTCATTGGGGTTAACATTTTAGCTCATACATTTTGGGGGGGACACAGTTCTGTACCAGACAGCACCCTGTATTAGTGCCTTTTATGAGAATAGGCTGACTGCCCACTTTCTCAGAGATTCTGAAATTGTGCATGAGAGTTACATAAAACGGCCCGAAAGATCCCTTTCCATTCTAAGAGTTTACATCTGTGATAGTCACTACATTTAAGCCATTTATATCCTGCCTTCTAAGACTCCCACAAAAATGGGAAAGCGAATCTGCCTGTGTGAAGTCAGCCAGCGAGGAGGCTGATTGGAAACTGCTCTAGCCAGTGAGATGGGCTTTAGCTTTCATAGGTGGTGTGAGTCTGTGCCACGATACGGATGTGTACACGATGCTATGGGTACTCATCGCTCATCTGGGTGTCGGGATAGTTGCGACCTAATATCTTTTCCATACTGAGTGGTTTGTGGGGGGAACTTGTATTCATGAGGACTGGTACTGTCAATAATAGTGTCCGTGGAGAGCCGTTAAATGGATTTGTACAGAGCTGAAACACGTCTTCATAGAGAGACTGAGAAATGGAAGATGCTGTCTGCTAGATTAGGGGCAAAAATCCATGGTATTTTTAATTATAAAAGTAATATATGATGGTTGAAGATAATATAAAATGTATAGGTATCTGGTACATGATAATCCTACCTTAAAGAGAGAAACTCTTAATATTTGGTATAATTCCTTCTAGTAATTCATTTATTTTAAAGAAATGTGAGCTATAACCTATGTATTATTTTGAGGCTTTGCATATCCGTTTATTATATGTGTATAAAGATTATATCCCTAAATTATTAAGCAGTTAAATATTTTGTAATATATATATATATTTTTTGCAGTTTTTGGCCGGGGCTGGGTTTGAACCTGCCACCTCCGGCCTATGGGGCCAGTGCCCTACTCCTTTGAGCCACAGGCACCGCCCTGTAATATTTTTAATAACATGTTATTCTATCTAGTATTCATGAATGCATTTAATCATTTGCACAAGAGTTTCTAGTTTATCTTTATTTTAAATATCTTGTTATAGATATTATTCATAAATCTTAATTTGCTGGATACCTAGCTAAGTCAACAGTAGTTAATTTTTACAGAATATTCGATATACATTGCATGCTATTTCTAAGAAATTATGAGCATAAAATATTATATTCTTACATCTTTGATAATTTTATAAGTGAAAAATACTCTTTGTATTTGCATTTTAAACCAGTAATTATGCAGAATACTTTTCTGTGTGCTCATTCACCATTTATATTTTTCTTTGATTCATCTGATCACAATCTCAATGAACAGACTTTAATAGGGGTAAGAAATAATTTTGAAACTTTTTCAAGAGCCACCCTGTTTTCCTCAGTTGCAATCAGCTACACTATTTAACATTCTATTCCTTCCACATTATCAAAATCTTCCTTAATAACTTGGCTTAATGTCCCCTCTTAAATATTCAGAGGGTCAACATTTTTTTCTCACTCCTACTCCATTTATTTGTAGTTTCCTTTTAAGTTTCCAAATAGAACCAACATTGTTCCGTTGTGCTTTGCAAATGGATCTTGCTGCCATGGTGGATACGGGCAAAGTAAATGCATTTCAATTCAGAAGCCACTTAGCATCCAGGTGGTTTGAATTTTTTCCTTCTTTCTCTTAAATATGAAGCATTGAAAGTCAAAGGCATTGCTGCACCTTGAGTTAGTACAAAATATATTTAAAAATGCATACAGTTCAAATTTTTTGCCTTGCATAGGCCATAAGCTAGGAGTATGGTGGGTCATTTCTGACACTGAAAAATGAATCCAGTTAGAGAACCTCCCGAAGGCTGTTGATGTTTGCTATAATAAATAGCACACACTTTAAGTCAAACTTTTTCATTCTGTATTCAAAGGTAATGGATTTTTCGTAACCATAGTAACCTTGGTGTATTTCTGGATAAATACATGAGGTATATACATTCTAGTTTTATTTTTGAATATAAACTACCACATTATGTATTACTAATAATATGAAAAATAGGATGTAGGTTAGTGTAATGACAGCTTAAACTAGTATGCATTTTTCTTCTGCAAAAATAAATATTTATCAAAAGTAGAGGTTCAATTAATTTTTCCCCCAGTTTTTGTGGTATTCTGGTGGTGCCATTTATCTTTTTTTGCAAGATCTCCATTAATCTCTTATTTCTGTCCCATAACAGATTTTTAAGAATTTTGAGGTTAAAAACAATTGCACTTTAGCGCTTATGATTTAAAAATTAAAAACACTATTGAAAGATTGAAGGACCTCTACGGATATCGCTAGCAGAGCTATTGTGGACCACCTAAGACGTGTGTGTACATTATGCTCATAAATAGGTAGAAAAAAGAAAGCCTTTGTGAGACTGTTCAGCGTACGGAGATTGTTTCAAAGTTCAGGCTGGATGGCACCTGATTGATCATGACTATCCAAACCGTAGCCAACCAGATTATTCTCATTTTAAATGAGCACTCTACCAGAAACTGGCAATTTTTAAGAAGTTTGCGAGATGTCTCAAAAAAGCCTACAAAGTTTTTAACAATAAGAACAGCAAGGTGGTCGTAATTGGGAGACGTATACAACAGCTGTGGCAAGGAGGTTTATGTGAGTTGTGCTAGCTGGTTAGGAAAGACTAATGAATTGTTTTTGGTTAAGCCAACCTAAGCCATTGCTGGTGATAATGACTACAACTCCAAGGAGGAGAGGCCAATACAGATACCATAAAAAGTGCAAAATATTTGACACGAAATTATAGCGCATGCCTATTTTCAAGTACATTAGCTAATAATTAAATCTATCATAGTCCTACATTAAATAACAGCAGCTGATATCTACAGCTACCAAACTTGAGTTTCAGACATTACGCCTGAAATGGTGAGATACGAATAGTAGCAATGTAAGAAGTGTGCACGTGTGTGTGTGTGTTTGTGAGACAGAGAGAGAGGTAGAAGGGAGGGAGGAAAGGGGATCAGGGGGGAAAGAGAGAAGAAAAGCGGATGAGTTTCTGCTAAAGCGATGTAGGCAATCAGCCTTTATATCTTTAACCAAATAAACGACCTAAAACTTTTGGGGGATCTTATTGGCCAAGGTCAGAGAGAATCATGTATAAACAGCAAAACAGAAATGCTCATCTTAAACCTTCCAAACACTTAAGTCTTACGATGAGGAATTTATCAGAGAAGCTATATTGCTTATGGCACAATAAAAACACATTTAAAGGTTAGGTACTTCTAGCCAAGCATTATAAGGAACCTTATCAACACTCTCCAAATTTGAGCTAAATCTCATTCATTCACACTGACGGCTTGCAAAAGGTTCTTTCTTAGCAAAAGAAAACCTCACTTTTGCCTAGATGTTTTCTTTTATTTTGCATATTTGAATATCATGATGCAGTGTGTTGAAATAATTCCACTTACCCCCAAAATAATGTTACCTGGGGGGATCCTGTTAACATGCTTGGGTTCTGATTCAGGAGTCTGAGTATTTATAAGCAGGGCATGTGAGGTTTTCAGGCAAGACCATGGTCTCATCCATGAGTCACCTGCCTCTCTATTACAAAGGAGGCCATCCTGTGTGCTCCTTTTATATCAGAAACATAGAGCATTAAATTATGTAAACTCTAAGAAACCTTGAGGATACAAAAGGACCAGAACTCAAGCTATAAAAGAATCTAGAGCCTTGAGGGGCCACATTACTAAGCCACTAAATCTGTAATTAAAGACTCCATAATAGTTGTTCAAGGTTTAGCTAGATACCAGATCCTTGGGTTAATGAATAGTGGATAATTTACTCTCAAGAGACATGTTTATTTAGTAACAAAGAGTCCAATGAAATGAAATACCTTGCACAGAATCTTTAAGTATCAGCTGTGGCTTACTGTAAATAATAGAACAAAAGTTCTGTTAAGGTCCTTCTATAATTTACCAGTATGTGAAGAAATAAAATGTTTAAATTTATGTTTTAAGATGTGAATCCAAATGTTATCTGTGATCTGTTAACCTAATTGAGGATTATTATCCTCAGAAATAGTAGGAAAGAATTCTATGGTATAAAAGCATTTTGCGACAAGGATTTCAGGGGAATAGTGGAAATTCACTTAGAAAAATAGTGGCGTTAAATGCTGGAAAGGGTAATGCAAAGTGTCTTTCCACTGAGAAATTTCCAAACGGAAGCTTCCTGTTATTTTACGCATTTTGAGAGCTGTAATTATTTTTTTTAAGTTTTAAATTGCATTATAAATTCATACATAAAAGTGAGTATGTTAAGTATAGAGCATGATGAATATTTACAAACTAAACACATTCTGTGGTCTCTGTACCATGGATGTGGAACATTCGTGGATGTGGAAACACAGCATTATAAGCTCCTGGAAGGTCCCCCATTTTGTGCCATCAAATCTTGAGTCAGTTGTCTACTGATTATTAATAATATAAATTGGTTTTGCTATTTTTGTACTTAAAAGGAATGGAATTAAACAGTAGAAAGAGTCTTCAAAAAGTTTGTGGAAAATACCTATTATGAAAAAAAACTAGACTTGTCCAAATCGGCTCTAATTTGGGGACTAAGGATCACTTTGAAACAGGTCTCTATCAGAGCAACTTCAATTGTGTAAAATTGAAGGTAGAACTAACATCTAAGTTATAGTAAAACTTAGGTGGAAAAAGGGTGAAATCACTGATGTTTTATGAAAAATTTATGGAGGATATGTCCCCAAAGAAATCAGAAGTTTACAAATGGATAACTTGTTTTAAGAAGGATGGGACAATATTAAAGATGAATATTAAACCCCACAGTGGTAGACATTCCATACCAATATGTGAGGGAAAAGTTAATGTTGTTTGTGGACTAATTGAAAAAGACCAATGACTAACTGCAGAAGCAACAGCCAACACCAGAGACATCTCGATGGATTCAGCGTACCCAATTCTGACTAGAAAGTTAAGATCAAACTTTCCACTCAATAGGTGACAAAAGTGTCCACCTTACAGTCCTAACTTGTTTCCTTCTGACTTCATTTTTGTACAGTGTGCCCATTTTTCTTCAGTTAATAATGCAAAAAAGATGGTCTTGAGATGCTTGAATTCCCAGGGCCCTCAGTTCTTTAGCGGTGGACTAAATAGCTAATATCATTACTTAAAAAGTGTCTTGACCTTGATGGAGCTTATGTTAGAAATAGAGTTTATATTTTATAGTTCTTCTTTTGGTTCATTTTCCCACAAACTTTTTGACGTTCTCTTTTGTCACTGCCTTCTTTTAAAGAAGAATGTAGGAGGTAGAGGAAATAACAGAACATTCTCTTCTATTCCTGTACCTATATCGTGAACCCTCTGTCCTATAGGCAGTGGCCAAGATAGTGTCAGTTTTTAAAGTTCTTTTCTTCCAGAAAGCCAATGGAATATTTGTAAAATGAAATGTCTACCTCTTTCTCCAAGTCCAAATCTAGAAACTAATTATACAGATACTTCATCTATGCCATTAAAACTTAGCTCTTGAAATCGCTGTCCTCTGTACACTAGAAAAAATCTGAAGCATATTATTCCAATAATGTTCAAGAATATAACACAGTGTGGCCACATAGATTATGATACTGTAGAAAAATATTTAATGTGGGAAGACATTAACAACAAAAATTAGAGCAGCATGTATTACAGGAGACTAATTTAGTGAAATATATGTGTGTGTATGCATGGGAACCAATACATGGATGTGTACATATACATATATGGCTATGTGTCTGGAGGGATAGATGCCAAAGTATTAATAATGGTTATCCTTCAGTGATGGGATTCTAGTGTTTGGTTTTTTTCTTTTTGCTGAAGGGAATCTTTTCATTTCTTAAAATGCCTTTGGTCTGGATGTTTGGAAACCAGATTTTTTTTGTAAAATTTTTTCCTGATAATATGTGATAAAATTGTCATAAAGGAAGAGCATTTCAAGAATCTGACTATTTTTACTTATCTTCTAGTTACCCATTCTCTATTCCTTGACATTTAATCAGGCTGATCACCTTACTCATTTTTTTTTAGACAATATGGTACTTGTATACCACTAGCCCTATCCACTGCCATCAAAACATCTTATATATTTGATGGTCTACCTTAATTTCCCCAATTGCCCATCATCCTTTGATTCATACTTTTCCATGTTTTGTTTTTGTTTGTTTGTTTTTTTTTTTTTTTGCAGTTTTTGGCTGTGGCTGGGTTTGAACCTGCCTACTCTGGCATATGGGGCCAGTGCCCTACTCCTTTGAGCCACAGGCGCCGCCCATAGTTTTCCATGTTTTTTCTCTACATATCGTTATTTAAACATATTCTGTCTTGGCAATATTAACGTATTTTAAAGGGAGTAAATCTTGATTCAAAACAAGAATGTATGTGAGTTGAACAGAGTTACATCCTTGTTTACTTACATAATTTTTATAATATCTACCATAGGAATAAAGACCCAACCGTTATCTCTAACCAACTCTTGAGTTGAAACGAATTAAACTGAAAATCACTAAGAATCAGTAAAATAATATTTTAGAGTAAATAACAAATATTAATACATAATTCAGATGTAATTAATATGGCTAACTTCGTAAACAGTTTTAAGGAAGTAGGCTGTTCTGTAGCTTCTCAGAATTTTTCATTAAATGATCTATTACATAGTGCGTGTATTTATATTTATACTCTTACAAATACATACACTCAAATTGGGGAAATTTCTTGTTTAAAAGTGTTTGGACTGTCTTAACAAATTATCATAAACTAGATAGCTTAAACAACAGAAATTTATTGTGTCGGTCTTGAAGACAAAAATATCCCAATTTAAGATGTTGGCAAGGTTGGTTCCTTCTGAGGGCTATGCACGAGAACCTGTTCTATGAATTTTCTATAGTTTTTGGTGGCTTCCCGGCAATGTTTGTCATTCCTTGGCTTGTGGACATACCATCCCAATCTCTGCCTTCATCTCTACATGATGTTTTCCCTCTGTGCTTATCTGTGTCCAAATTTCTGCTTTTTTATAAGGACACCAGTTATGCTGGATTAGAGCCTACCCTAAAGACCTCATTTTAATGAATTACAACTGTAATGACCCTATTTCCAAATAACCATGTGCACTGAGGTTCTAGGAGCTAGAACCTCAACATATGAATTTTGAGTCACAAATGGTGATGTTGGTTTATCTCAGTATTCTTCTTGGAACATTCCACACAATATCCCTATGATGACACAATAATCCTTTCTCCAGGTTAGACATTTTTATTAAACCATAACATTTTTCTAGCTGGATATGGACACTCTAGCCACAGGCATTTCTTCTCCAGATCCTTAAAACTAAATAATAATTCAGCATATAAGTATGTGTAGCCAAGTATTTGATGTTGTGATTAATAGCATTCTAAGACTTCCCTCAAATACCTAGAACATATTAGTGGAGACAAGGTATGTATTCAAAATCAGTTTAAAGATGGATATGATAACTCCTGGCAATAATAAAACACTTTATAGAGAGGTAATTGATTCTGTCTGGAATGCTTCATTCATCCATTGAATATTAACATTATTGAGTACTTGCTTAATTCAACAATTTTTTTTATAAGAATGGAAGACCCAGTGGAGAAAAAAAGATGCAAAGACCCTGCCTTCATGGGGCTTTTGTTTTCATGGGAAATAATTAGAAAAGACCTCATACTGTTTGTTATTGTTCTAATACTGTCTTGAAATCTGCCTCTGTCCAGAAGAGAGTGATTCCTTTTCAGCTATTTTAAATGGATGAGAATTTTTCTTTGATGTTGCATGTATTTAGTAAATTAAAGGGCTATGGTTAGCCTCCTCTGCTTATTTCCTACCATGGATCATTCCAGATTATACTTTTCTACATTCTGTTAATATTCACTGATCATGTAACACCTATGGTTTTGCCTATAGGAAGTTTTTTCTCTGTTTTGCTCATTTTTACCAACCTCTATCCTGTATTTTTACCAACCTGTACCCTGATTCAGTAAAGACTTGAACATCTAGATTTTTTCCCTTCCTTCTTTATCCCAGGTTCTGGCAACAGCTTGTGTTGCTTTTTCTAATTTCAGAATATTATGGGGGTACACCCATTTGGGTTACATAACTTGCTTTTGTATATTTTAGGTCAAAGTTGTAAGTGTGCTCATCATCCAGGAATTATATGACATACTTATTAGGTATAATTTACCTGTTCCCACACTCCCTTCCCACCTACTTGAATTACATTGAGTTTTGCTTAAAACCAACTTTCACACGAACAATCCATTAGACAGTCAACCTCTCAGATCCTTTACCTTTCCATCTGTAGGAAACCTGGCTGTCCTTGTAAGTTACTTGCTCTCATTTCAATATCTAGAACTTTAGCATCACCTAGAAATGCTCCTTCCTAACACTCCGTTCTCTAATCAAAGTTACACTCCCAGCCTTGCCTTTCACATCTTCACATTTCTTTTTCCATGTTTCACTTTCTTTGCTTCCCATAGGAGCCGTCCTTTCCAATGCTGCTGTAATACGATACCCCAAACTGGATGCTTTAACACAAAGCATTAATTTATCCTCTCAAAGTTTTGGAGGCGAGAGAATTTATCCTCTCAAAGTTTTGGAGGCGAGAAGTTTGAGATTAAGGTATAAGCAGGGCCATGGTGCCTATGAAACTGTGTAGGAGAATCCTTCCAGGCCCATTCTAGCTCCTGGTGGTTTCTGGCAATCTGTGGCATGCCTTGGCCGACATCACTCCTATCTCTACTTCTATCATTCCATGGTATTCTCTGGGCTTCCAAATTTCTCTTTTTATAAAGATAGATGTCAGGGCCTACCCTAGTGCAGTATGATCTCATTTTAATTTCATTACATCTCCAAAGACCCTACTTCCAAATAAGGTCACATTTACATGCATTGGGGGTTAGGACTTGAACATACCTTTTAGAGGGACAAAATTCAACTATACTTCTGTTGATTCCGCAGCTACTTTGCCATTAAATTAAAACTATTCTAATGTTAGTTGTCAAAGTTCTTGTAGTCCCCATTTGGGGCAACGTGGAGGCCCTATAATTCATGGCACTTAGTTGATCATTCTCACAGCTCAGAGTATTCTTCTCTTTGTGTCAGTGACACACCAATCTCCCAATTTCCCTGTTTCTGCCTGAGCTCTGGTATCATCTCTTCTTCCTCCCCCCACCCCAAATGTTGGTGATGTTGGTTTATCTCAGGGTTCTTCTTGGAAAACTCCACACAATGTCCCTGTGATGACTTAGGAATCCTTTTCTCCAGGTTAGACATTTTTATTAAGCCATAACATTTTCTCAGCTGCCTATTCGGCACTCCTATCACACGCACTTCTACTCCAGCTCCTTAAAACTGAATGTATTCTATCTGCCACATCCCACCAATGTGCTCCCCATCTTAGGGCACAGAGAATACTATTCAGCCTTTTCCCCCAAAACAAGAACCTGGATTTAACCCAGGATTATTCTCCTTCATCACTCATATCCAATATTAAAATAAAATCCAAACTCTTTGTATTGTTCCCTGACACTTATCATCTGGCTTTTATCCGATTTCTTAGTTTTATGTCATTCACACATTCCCATTTATGTCTGCAATGCTACCCTGGTTTTCTTTATTTCTGGGTTTTGTTTTATAAAATTCAAGTCTTTTCCTATTTCCAGACCTTTGACCTTCTATATCCTCTGACTGGATATTTACCCCAATTCACTTACCCCAATTCTTTACCTATCTTAATCACTGCCTTCCTTCTCAGCTCTTATAAAACCTTCTCTATATTTGTTAGGCTAGCCCTAGATGACACACATACACACACACACACACACACACACACACAATAGTTTCTACTAGCAGGAATGCAATAGAAATTTCTTATTCATTTAACAGCACTGAGCACATGAATAGTTTGGTTCACAGACCTTCCTTCCCCTACACAGTTATTCAGACAGGACACAGGCAGATGTAGGTTCTGACATATTTCACACGTGACTTCTAGGATTGGCTGGGATTATCTCTATTACTGCAGCAGATGAGAAAAGATAATGAAAGATCATTGTTAGAGATTTTTATGGGTTAGGCCTAGAAGTGAATATGTCACCCTGCCCACATTTCAATGACTACAACTTACTCTCATGGCCACATCTAATTGTAATAGAGAGACAGTAATTAGTTGAAAGAAATACCTATGTACTAGCTCACAGTTCTGTAAGTGAGAAGATTGGATGGACATATGCGGGTTCCTAATTAGGGTCTTACAAGGCCAAAATCAAGGATTGGGAACACCTGGGCTCTCATCTGGAGACTCTGGGAAAGAATGCTGGCAGAATTCAGTTCCTTGCAGTGGTAAGGCTGAAGACTTCTGTTTCTGAGTTGGCTGTTGGCCAGGGGCTGTTGTCCACTTTCAGAGGCCACTCTCAGGCTCTTTCTCACAGCCCCCTCAATCCCAGTGATGGAGAGCCTCCGTGGTGTGTGGTGTCACATCCACTCCATGCTTCAAATCTCTCCGAGTTCTGCCTCCAACTGGAGAAATCCTCTGCTTTTAAAGACTCAAGATTACTTTGGGCCCACCAGGTCTGTGTCCCTTTTCGTATATAAGGCAAGATAATCATAAGTGTGAGATCTCAACAAATTTATTTGTTCTGCCCACACTCAAAGGAGAGGAAATGTATAAGGGTGACAGTCATCATGAGTGATTTTTTTAGAAATATTTTGGTCATACTGTTCAGAGGCAGAGTTATTCAAGCATGGGTCTTACCTGCTAAGGGACCTTGCTAAGATTTGGTTTCCTGGTAGAATGATAATAACCCTGTCTACGTCTGGGATTTAGTATGAGAATTAAATGTGATCATGTACAAATGATTAGCATCGTGCTTGCAACTCTTTGTAAAGATGATGAATGATCAACAACTACATGTCATTAGTTGTAGAAATAAAATTACTGTTGTATTATAGACTCTTAACCCAAAATCTCCTGAATGTAAAAATGCATATCTCCAAACTACCTATTCAATTTAATTCAAATATTTGTTGAGCATGTATTATGTACACTGAAGGTTAGGTGTTACATATATTACTAGGATGTCATCATTCTCTCTCAAATCATTCCCAGTTTGATTGCTTAGGCAGAAACATATAAAACTAAATGGAATGCTATCCTGTCTATGGTAAAATAGTTGTGAGGAAAAAAAAGGAGGTGTTCAATTCAATTTAGAAAAAAAGATAACAAAGGAACTGAGTTTTTGCAGGCTTTAGAGTTTCAGGACTGGGAAACAGGCCAGCCTAAAGACCATGGTGGAACAATCAACAATAACAGGGCTACAAATGTACATTTTGTAAAAATGAAATAGCACACAGTTTAATATGACTAGGCACCCCAGGTAGAGACCAGGAGTGAGAAGCAAGGTGGGGGTCAAATGATCAAAGGCGCTAAGGTATCTTGAGACATTTGAACTTTCTTCTGAGGCAATGGAGAACCATAGAAGAATATTCAGTCACGGAATATATTAGTATGAACTAAAAAGTGTTTTGGGATCCGAATAGTTAAACATAACATTACTCCAAAATAGTCAAGGCCAAGTCTGTATAGCTGTCGTCTCCATTCAGTAGGCAAAAGGACAAGTGAGCTAGAATTTTAAATGCAAGAAGCTAATTGGACTTAACAATACAGATGGCAAAGGGATGAAGGGGGCAGGAGAGAGAAGCATTATGTTTATTTGTTAACAGCTCTATTGTATTATATTTCTGTGCATTAGTCAGTGTAAAATAAAATCTGCTTATTCTAAATCCTTTTAAATAGTGTTTAAATATTTCCTGATGACACAATCTGCTAAAGTATTTACCCTTGGTACAGATTTCCATTAACCTTGCTGTAGATACTAAGCCTAAAACTGTATTTTTTAGGGGGGGTCTCAATTGTGGAGGAAAGCCTAGTGCCATCATTATAAAACCACATCTGGATAAGCTTTAGGGTCTTTGTCTTCTAGCCGATTTAGGAAATTCAGCAACCTATGGGAAAATACTACTATCAGCGGACCCTGCTTTCTGAGATCGTTAAGGTGCCATACCCAGTACACAGACATCGGGGATAATAGGAGAATTCAGTTATATTGGACATACAAGGGGAAAAAAAAAGAAGAGGCAGAGAGTAAATTCAAAGTACTCTTCCTCATATCTTTTGTCAATATTTTCCACTCCTTTTAGAAAGTCTATATAAATCCTTTGGTTCCCTAAGGATAAAATTCCCTTGAGATTTTTATAAATTCTCTTCAAAATAGCATCTTTGTATTATAGATACAAAAAAATGAATGCTCAGGAAAGCTTAGGTTACTTCCTATAATCGAGGAATGACTCACTGATAAAAATGAAAAGAAAACATTACTTTTGCATTTACCCAAGTACTTGGTAGCTATCTTAAATTGAAAATATATTTTATAATGTATTTGGTTTGCCCACGGCAAAAGTTTGAATGCCTAAAAAAAAGGGATTGTTATTCATTCTTATTTTTACAAAGTAAATATATTTGTTAGTTCCAAGTCCTAACTCTTTCAGTTGCAAATGATAGAAATTCAACTATTCATTTTCACTTACACTGGGCTCCTTTCTCGAGTGTAACATGTGAGCTTTCACCATGGGCTGGGGTCATGGTCAGAGCAACGTGAATGCACACCCCAATGGCTGGGAAGCTGCCGCCATAGCTCCAGATTGAAATGTACTGAAGTGGTCTTGTTGGTCCAGCTTGGATCATAGCCCAACTTCAGTGCCAGAGAGGCAGAAGCTGACAATCAGAAGGAAAGAAGAAAGTTACAGCCTGTGTGGAAATTAAGAGAAGAAAGAAAGATACAGCCCAGCTAAATGTTGATTCTTACTGTTCGAAAACTAGGCTCATCGTGAACTTGATGAATATTACAATCTTACTGCTAATAAAGCTCAACTTTATAATTATATGTATACACATTTATCTATGTATATAAATACACACACATATAAAATTTTTGAATGCACTTTATGAACATGCATGAAAATGCAACTCTGCTGTCTGTGTTCTTTCTTTTTTTGTTCATCAGCTTTAGGACATCATCCCAGAGGCCTCCTAATAGCATTAACATGCGTTATACTCCTGGGAATAATTTTATAGCTAAAGTCTAAATAGCTTAGATATCCTATCTCAACTTGTTTGTGAGTATTCACCATTTATATTTCAAAATGTCACCTGCTATTTTCTATGTACAAAGAGTTACAAAGATACAGCAGTAATTTATGGAACCTATAAGTCCTAAGTTGTGCATGGTCTTATTTTTTGTTTCAGTTGCCTAGTTTAAACCTTACGGTTGTGTAACACTAATAAAAATAACCAAAATTTAGTAATCAATAGCATCCCAAACGTTTTGTATACTTTTACATTTTATTGGGCTTGATATTTTTCAGAAGTTATTGATTTTTCTGGCTACACACATGTGTGCACGCCACACACATACAGTAACATAATATGTGTATAATACAATCAAAAAACTAATGAGCATCTATATACATAGTAAAATATTATGTAGGCACTTAATGGAATGAGCAGATCTTTATCGATGGAAGAACATCTTCAGCATATATTATAAAGCACTTGTGCCAAAAAGTATATTCTATAATCTGCTACCATTGTATATTTTGTTATATATAGGATGGGCATAAGGTTCGTGTTATGTCCATCCTGTATATGTAGCAGCCTACCTCTGGAGGTGTGCATATAAATTTAATAATTGACAAGCTCCTCAATAGAAACTGAGCATTTGGGAAATAAGGATGAAGAGAAATTTAATGATCATTTATTTTGTACATTTTATGTATTTACTGTATTAGTGCATTGTCTATTCAAAATGATGTCAAATTTAAAAATAAAGTATTTTCATATATACTAGCTTCTAAGTCTTTACTCAATGATGTACAAGAGTTAAAACGTGTATTCCCATTTTATAGATAAGTAAATAGAGATTCTTAAAACTGAATTGATTTTCCTGGAATCATAAAACTAGTTAATGGCATGGCTAGGACTAGAATTTGGTACTCTGATATGTTCCGACTCCCAAATCACAAATCTCTATTAGATGTTTAAAGAAAAATAAGAAATTCCATTAAATTACTGATAATTTTCAATAATTTGAAAATATTAATATAATATTGATATCTTCCTTACATTATCAATGTATTTTTATTTTTTTTCACTTTTTTTTATTAAATCATAGCTGTGTACATTAATACTATCATGGGGCACAGTATGTTGTTTCTATATACAGTTTGAAATACTTTCATCCAACTGGTTAACATAGCCTTCATGTCTTTTTCTTAGTTATTGTGTTAAGACATTTATATTCTACATTTAGAAAGACTCACATGTACCCCCATAGGATAAACCATAGACATGACCCTACCAATTGACTTCCCTGCACCCTTTCCACCCCCTCCCCCTCCTCCTCTTTCCACATATTCTTGGGTTAAAATTGGGTTATAGCTTTCCTATGAAAGCTATAAATTAGTTTCACAATATGGTTGAGTACATTGGATACTTTTTCTTTCATTCTTGAGATACTTTGCTAAGAAGAACATTCTCCAGCTTCATCCGTGTAAACATGAAGGAGGTAAAGTCTCCATCTTTCTTTATGGCTACATAAAATTCCATGGTGTACATATACTACAGTTTATTGATCCATTCATGGGTCAATGGCCACTTAAGCTTCTTCCTTGATCTAGCAATTATGAGGGCTGCAAGGAACATTCTGGTACAAATATCTTTATTGTAGTGTGATTTTTGGTCTTCTCAATATATACTTAGTAGAGGGTGACCAGACATCCCGATTTTGGCGGGACAGTCTCGCTTTTCAACAATTTGTTCTGTGTCCCGCGGCGTTTTAAAAAAGTCCCGATTTTTGGAAAGAATGCATGAACGGGCTGGAGAACAAGAAGGGAATATATGGTTTTCGGTTGCCATGTGGCTATTTCGCCAGAATATGAGTTTTATGTTATTTTTGTTAATTTTATAATGTTAAACTGTAATAAATAATTGCTGAGAAGTGATTATCGAGAACTGCTTATCAAAGTTTGCCTTGTTGTCAGGCCCTGCCCTGCGTGGTCCCCTGCCCCAATCCGCCCCAACTCCGCCCCCCGGCCATGTTGTCCCGCCTTACAGATGTTAGAATCTGGTCACCCTAACCTAGTAGAGGAATTATAGGATCAAATGGCAGATCTATTTTTAGTTCTCTAAGTGTTCTCCAGATGACTTTCCAAAAGGGACATATTAGTTTGCAATCCCACCAGCAGCGCAGAAGTGTTCCCTTTTCTCCACAACCATGCCAATGTATTTTTAAATATAACTTGTCAACTAAATTGTCTCTTATTCAAATATTAGCTTCAATTTTTAAAATTTAAAGGAAGTCTACTGACTTTAAATAAGAACTATTTCACATTGTATATGTATTAATTGAGAAGATAAGTGAAAAAAATATAGGTCTGAAGAGTGTAGCATTGACAGGAGAGGGGCCATGTCTTCCATGCCAGTAAAGAAAAGTGAGGCAACGTAAACTGGAATGTTTCTACTGCTGCATAACTGCCTATCATCCCTGTTTGAATTAACTCTGGACATGAATGAGTAATATATCCTTTTATCACAGAAACAATACACCTATTAGTTAGCTAGGCCTGCCATGGCAAAACAGCACAGGCTGGGTGGCTTAAACAACAGAAGTTTATTACCAGGCATTTCTAGATGCTAAGACTATAAGACCAAGGCATCTGCAGGTTTCATCTGAGCCTCCATCCATGGCTTGCACACATCTTCCTTCTCTTGGTGTCCACACATGGTCTTTCCTTTGTACACACATATATAACATATATTCCCATTTTATAGATGAGTAAATAGAGATTCTTAAAACTGAACTGAGCTCCATCCATGGCTTGCACACATCTTCCTTCTCTTGGTGTCTGCACATGGTCTTTCCTTTGTACACACATATCCCTAGGGTCCAAATTTCAATGTCAGATTTTCTTCTTATAAGGATGCCTTTCAGATTGGATTAAAGCCCATACTATTGCCTTTACTTTAACTTAATTATCTCTTTAAAGGCACTATCTTCAAATATCGTTACTTTCTGAAGTACTGGAGATTAGGGCTTTAAATGATAAATTCTGGAGGGATGCAATTCAGTCCATAACAGTAGATATGCTTTGCAGTGACTGTGCATGATTCATCAATGAGAGAGTAAAAATTAAGCAAACATTTATATATCTGAGCCTTGGGGGAATAAAGTCTATGGAATGTTAGAACAGAATATATTCAGGAAGGCTGATGTGCTTCTTTTGTTAATTCACTTATTCATTGATTCATCTTTCTTGAGTATTCTGATGAGGTTGGGACAATACACATATCATAGTGTGTGACTAAGGACTGAACTGGTGCATGTAGGTATATGTGGCTTATAATTTTCCTCTCTGTATACCCTTTCTCGTATCCATTAGCATACTTTACTGGAATTATTGATTGACTTAGTTGTTTTTCTTACTAGACTATGAGTGCCTTCAGGGAAAGGACTAGAATCTTTTATCTTTCATCCTGAAGACATGGAAGTGTATACCATGTTTCCCCAAAAATAAGACACTGTCTTATATTTATTTTTTCTCAAGAAGACACATTAGTGCTTATTTGCAGGGGGTGTATCTCTGCGCCGAAATGTATTATCGGGTAGGGCTTATATTTAACAAATGCATAGAAATCCTGCTAGGGCTTATTTGGGGGGTAGGTCTCATTTTTGGGGAAACATGGTATCTATATAGCAGGAGAACAATAAATATTGTTTTTAGAATGAAGGAAAGAATCAAAATTTTTTCATTCATGTGAAGACTAGATATCATTTCATGGAGGATTAACCAGACAAACAGACTAGTAGGGCTGTTCAGAGATAGTAATTTATCTGAGACTGACGTAAGTCTTTTAGTATCAGAGAAGTGACTGGTGTACCTCTGATTGACATACACTGAATAAATGTTTGCTTCCTATTTCTCTGTATTACATGGCAACATAGGCTTCAGCAAAGCATAAAGCACATAATTTGCACATGACACAATTTTATTAAAGAAAAAACTGATCAATTATTTTAAATTTTGAAAGTAGTTATATGACTAAATTCCATGTAGTGATAATCACGAAATGGGTGCATATTTTAAAAATAAATTCTTGTTTTACTGTGAGTGGGGAATTCCGATAACATAAGCAAGATCAAAACAAAGTCATCCTGCTTGTTGCCTGAAAATTCTATTTCCACATTCACTATTCTTCTCACCCTCTCATTCTCTTCAAATCTAGAACAGAAAAGTCCAAGTCCAAAAAAAAAAATTCAGCCAAGCGCGGTGGCTCACGCCTGTAATCCTAGCACTCTGGGAGGCCAAGTTGGGTGGATTGTTTGAGCTCACAAGTTTGAGGCCAGCCTGAGCAAAAGTAAGACCCCATCTCTACTAAAAATAGAAAAACTGAGGCAAAAGGATCGCTTGAGCCAGAATTGGAGGTTGCTGTGAGCTATGAAGGCACAGCACACTACCCAGGGCGACAGCTTGAGACTCTGTCTCCAAAAAGAAAAAAAAAAATTGAATAGCGTTTAGGGAACTTTGTCCCATATATCCCAACTTTTAAAAGCTGTTTTGCAATGATGATATTCATGTTTTGCCCTCTTTATTTTCTCCCTTCTCTGTTGTGTGAGTGTATACAAAGCCGAGCAACTCCTAAGAATAGACTACCAAATATGCAAATATCTGAATGTCTATTTCATGTAGGGACATTAGAAAGTCGCTTTCTGCCACTTGTGTAGCTCTATTATGCAAAAATCAAGAGGATGCAGGTCATAAATTCTATTAGATTCAAACTCTGGGTGTTGAAAAAACTATATAGATAATTTTAAGAGATTTCTCCTTGGCTGAATCATTGCTATAAAGTTAAGCTTGATTTTTTACATATAAATCAAATAAGTAGTTTCCATAAAGGCACATACTTTTAGTGTAAACTGAACTCCAGTAAACTTTCAGTAGACATTTCTCAAATGCAGAATATACGGGACACTTATACTCTGAAAAAATATTTTATAAAAATTGAAGTTTGGCTTTCATATTTTTATAGTATTTTGCGTTAATGAAAACTGTATTCCACCGTATAAGTAAATATATGACTTGGAAAGATGTGCTATAAATAAAATTAGCTCATAAATACCAATGTTAACCAAACATTAATCATTGCATTGAAGGAGAATATCAGAGAGTAATTCAGAAAATAAAAATCTTATAAAATTACCATCATGAAAGGTCTAAGAAAAGTTCACCATAATTTCAGTGATGGTGAATCTTTATACCAAATATAAATTTAGAGACAGAAAGATGTTTGCTCTAAGGCAAACTAAATTGGTACATGTTATTTATTTTCTCTCTTTGTTTGATGGGAATAGAGGCATAAGTAAACACCTGGATTTATATTTTATCAATACTCTCATAATTTATTTTTATATGTGATTTACTCTAAAACAGAAAAAACACCTGAAAAAATGAGATTGGGAGACTAATGATGAAATATTAATGCTAATACTATCTTGAATATCATCTCTAAGTATTTTGGTGCTATTATCCTCATTGTAATTTGTTATTAATCAGTGAAACTTCAGTTCTTCCCTAAACTAATTGTTCTTATAAGTAGTTCAGTCTCCGTATTAGGAGATACACTATAATTTGTAATTTTGAAAAAATATTCTTCTCAAATAATTTATCATTTTATCTTATAATGTACTGAAGCAATACAAAGTGTCATGGAATCATTGGTATGTGTTAAATATCTGTACCAGCTAAAACACTTCTAAAGCTTAGAAAACATAACTTAAACCAATATGTAATTCAAAAGGGCCGTCCGAAAGTATTTTTAGGAATCTTGTCATTTGCTTTATCTCAGCACGTAAAACGTATAGTACATGCACATAGGAGTTGCTCAGCAAATATTTGTGGAGTGAATACGTAAATGAATGATCCACAAGCTATTTCTGAATATGCATATTAAGTTAAATACACATTTTTCTTTACAAAACTTGAACTATATATTTTGGATTTAGCTGAAAAAACTAAGGGGAAGCATTAGTGACATAATTACGTGACAAACTATTTTTCTTTTTGAGAGTTATACTTTGTCACCCTCAGTAGAATGCCATGGCATCATAACTCACAGGAACCTCAAACTCTTGAACTCAAGTGATTCTCTTGCCTCAGCCTCCTGAGTAGCTGGGACTACAGGTGCCCACCACATGCCTGGCTATTTTTAGAGACAAGGTCTCCCTCTTGCTCAGGCTGGTCTTGAATTCCTAAGCTCAAGAAATCCAACTGCCTTGGCCTCCCAGAGTGCTAGGATTACACCATAGCGTCCAGCATGACAAACATTTTAAAAGTATGTTATCCCCAGTATTTATGAGCACTAATTAATGACAGTGACATCTACATAAAAAGGATCAGTTTAGCCTCTGCTGTTTTTGATCATGTTTTAAGCTCATTATTTAAACCTGTATGAGGCATTCTCTTTTATAAAAATGCTTTTATGATAGGCTACTCACCTAATAGTAACCTGACAGCGTTTATAGGTACAGCACTAACATAAGGTAAAGTATTCCTTTTTTTTCATCTTTAACAAATGAGGAAACTGAGGCCTAAAACTTTAGTGATTCACTCATGTTTATACAAATGACTCCAAACTGACACCCAGGTCTTTGCTGATTCTTAATATTTTCTCTCATTTTTTTAAAGTATTTGATATTTTTTATTTCCATGGATGTAGGGGGTAGAAGTGGGGCTTTTTTGTTGTTGTTGCATGGCTGAATTGTTTCATTACCCTAAACTGTATTTAATGTTTCCCGGCCTGCTTTTGTAAGGGTTTTTAGCTTTCCATAATAGCAACTCCATCAAAGGAAAATAAGAGAAATTGGTTATATGGATATTAATCAATCTCAGTATGGCTAGTACCACCTTTCTCGGTCAAATCCAGCTTTACAATCTCAGTTCATGTCAGAGTCTCTTATCGTAGTGTTTAAATATATTTTTTAATTTTTTGTTTTATTTATTATTTGAGATTCATTGAGGGTACAAAGAGTTAGGTTGCACTGATTGGATTTGTTCAGTAAATTCCCTCTTATAATTGTGTCCTGCCCCCCAAGAGTTGCACTGTACGCCGTGTTCACCACCTCAGACTGCTCCCTCCTCCCTCCCCCCTCCACCCCTCTCCCTGCTCCCTCATTTCCCTACACTCCCCCCACCATGGATTAGGTCATCTACTGCCTTCATGTTAGAATTGAGTACATTGGAGTAACAGGCTGTGGTATATGAAATGAAATACTCAATGAAATACTATTGAGCCATTAAAAAAAGATGAAGACTTGATATCTTTTGTATTTACCTGGATTTAGGTGGAACACATTCTTCATAAAGCATCACAAGAATGGAGAAGCAAGAGTCCAATGTACTCAGTGCTAACAGTGTTTAGATTTTGAGTGGCCGAGAGTTGGGAACATGAGGAGAGTTTGCTTTTCATCTGGAACTCTTTTGTAACACACTAGAGGACTTTTTTTACTATGTGAATACATACAGCACCCCTAAACTTTAAACATTAGTTTCCTGTAAGAAGTAGGAAAATACAAATCACTGTACCAATGAGGGCCTCTTAACTTGTGTTAACATTAATTCTTAAGTAACAAATACATATTATGTGTGCATGTCAGGTACTATTTTTATATACTTTTAGATGTGTTCAGATACAGCCAAGGAGTCCTATATGTAGATATATTGTCTTGACATATATTGTCTTGACATATATTATCTTGACCCATTGTCTTGGGTCTATGCTGTATCATCATACCATATTCTCTAACTTTTGTAAAATATGGTTTGTGTGTATGTGTGTGTATTATTTTATTTTTACCCAAGTGAGGTTTGCTTATTTTTCTCAAGGTCAATGACCTTAACCTTGTTTGTTTTGTCTTTTATTTCTTGTGGAAGGAAGACTGAGGACTCTCTCATTCCCTTGTGAATGGTGTCAAGCTATTCATGATGCATCTGCTCCCAATAGCCAAACACTTCCCACCAAGCCTCATCTCTAATACTGGGGGACAAATTTGGGCAGGAGACTTGGCGGGGCCAATTAAAACATATTCAAACAGTAGCACTACCCAATTTGTCAGGTGTATCCAAATGAATACAGTATTGATTCCAAAAGTTTCAGGGCAAATGAGAGATTATTTTTTTTCTTCCTAACATCAAATACATTGTTTCTTTTCCAGCACTACTTCTTTAATTCTCTGTTACCATGTAGGTGTTCTACAATTCACCTCAAGTCAGGCAATAACTACTTGGAGTTAGAGTTGGATTCCACAGGCTTAAGAGCTGTGAACTATGGCCCGTCCCAAAGGGTCGCCTTCACTTCAGATGCCAGTTGCAAGAATTGGTTCCCCAGGTTATCCAAGGTTCTGTCCAACTTAGCTACAAAGTCTTAGGTTCCCACAGCACCATTCCTCGTGTTTGATAATTTTCTAGAACAACTCATAGAACTCAGGAAAATGCTATATTTACCATTACAGTTTATTATAAAGGATACCAAGGAACAGCTAGGGGAAGAACCTCTGAAACCTTGATGTTGGAGTTTTTGTGGATGTTCCATTACAAAGGAATGATTGATTAAATCATTAGCCTTTGGTGATTTACCCAATCTCCAGCTCCTCTCCCTTCCTTGGAGGTTGAGGGACAAGGAAGAGGGTGATGCTGAAATTCCCAAGCTTCTAATCAAGCTTTGGTCTTTCTGGGGACCAGTGCCCATCTTAAAGATATCTAGGGATCTTCCATCGGTTGCTTAGTTAGAACAAAAGATACTCCCATTGGCTTAGCGTCTGTAACACAGTGGTTATGGTACTGGCCACATGCACCGAGGCTGGCGAGTTCAAACCCAGCCCAGGCCAGATAAAACAACAATGACAACTACAACAAAAAAATAGCTGGGCATTGTGGTGGGCACCTGTAATCCCAGCTACTTGGGAGGTAAAGGCAAGAGAGTCTCTTGAGCCCAGGAGTTGGAGGTTGCTGTGAGCTGTGGTGCCACAGCACTCTACCCAGGGTGACGGCTTGAGACTCTGTCTAAAAAAAATTTCCTTTGAGAAATTTCAATCTTTGCTCTAAAGGCTTTCAACAGATTAGATATGGCCAACCCACCTGAGGTAGGATAATTTGCTTTACTTAAAGACAACTAACTATAAATGTTAATTACATCAAAAAACACCCTTATAGCAACATCTAGACTACTGTTTGACTAAACGAGGGAGCACCACAGTTTTACCAAGTAAACACATAAAATTAACCATCACAGATATATTATTTAAAATCATTAGCATGTTACACATCTATAGTCCCAGATACTTGGGAGTCTTAAGTGGGAAGATCCTATCAGTTGAGCCCAGTCTGAGTAAGAGTGAGACTTTCATCTCTAAATAAAATTAATTGATAAAATAAAGTTAATAATTTTTTAAAAATCAGTAAAATATTAATTCAGAAAGAAAAGGTACTATCACAGTATAAACCCTTACAAGTGTTTTTCCTGTAGAAATGTCAGTAGACCATTCTTTGAAAATTACTGTTTTAAAGGACAAAAATCCTGATATTCTGTGGAAATGATTCAAAGATAGACAATCCAGTAATAGACTTATAATGGGCCCCAATACTTCTACTTGTTAATTTATACTTGTAATACTAAATACTTTACCAGCTTTTAAAAATGAAGTGGTTGCTGTATTTTGCATTGTATTTTTGCAAGTAGGTGACAACTATAATTCTAATAGGATACTTATTTATACCCTAATGTTATAATTTAAGTTCTAGGAATCCACTGTGCTCATTTTGCACGTCCTCTTCTTATAGACATAGCTAGTAGGAACATATCACTCAACATATCATTCCAGGTTAAATTGCAAGAGCATTTTATGATGAATTAAACAGGTGATCTCACAACCTCTGTAATTATTAGAGCAAATATCTAAGAAGTAAATTTTTTTTCATAATGTTCTGATTACAATGGTACTTTTTTAAGGAAAATAAACATACAGTAGAAATTTTAATGTTAGAAAGCATCTAACACAGATTTTTCTTTCTTAAATCATAGCTGTGTACATTAATGTAGTCATGGGGTACAATGTGCTGGTTTTATATACAATTTGAAATATTTTCATCAAACTGGTTAACACAGCCTTCATGGCATTTTCTTAGTTATTGTGTCAAGACATTTATATCCTACATTTAGTAAGTTTCACATGTACCCTTGAAGGATGCATCATAGGTGTGTTCCCACCAATTACCCTCCCTCCGCCCCTCTCCTCTGTTTCCTTTTCCCCTTCTTCTTGGGCTATAATTGGGTTATAGCTTTCATATGAAAGCTATAAATTAGTTTCATAGGAGGGCTGAGTACACAGAATACTTTTTCTTCCATTCTTAAGATACTTTGCTAAGAAGAATATGTCCCAGCTCCATCCATGTAAAGATGAAAGAGGTAAAGTTTCCATCTTTCTTTAATGCTGCATAATATTCCAGGGTGTACGTATACCACAATTTATTGATCCATTCATTGGTCGATGGTTGCTAAGTCATGGAAGAGCAGTTTTCTTTTGGCAGATGAAGAAGCTAAGATCCAGTGAGGGCAAGTATTTTGCCCAAGTTCATGTAGATCGCTAAACACGGGTTTCCCAGATCCTCACCTCAACATTGGCAACCATTGCATTCATTTTACTACAAAGTTATCAGCCAGGCATCCAGTGTTATTCCCCAGCTGTCCTAACCTGTGTTGCTAGCATTACTTCCTTCATTTTTTTACGTGTTCCTTGCCCCACCTAATTTGATCTATGTTACAGTAAGCTAAACACTACTTTCCAAGCCTATACTGAATCATTCTGTAAGGTCTTTTGCCAACTCCTCTCATCAAGAATGTCTTCTCCTTCTCTATACACAGCTTTAAAATCTAAACAGTTTTCAATTTAAATCTTATTCCTTCTTGAAGTCTTTTATGGTCCTCTAGCCAGATAAAATTCTAGGAAAATGTTGCCAGTTTGGTTGTATAAATATTTGAATCATCTGTATAGCAAAACAAAACCATTATTTAAATGATAAAACAAGTGACAAACTAGGACAAAATATTTTGTATTATGCTTATTTAATAAATATTTATTGATGGCATAAGTAATAGGCACTGTGCTAGGTACTGTATCCAAAGGATATTGAGCATTGCATTATTAACAATTAGGAAAAGATTTAAATCTGTTATCCATTATCCTTAGAGAAATATAAATCAAAACCACGCTGAGATATCACCTAATCCCAATAAGAATAGCCCATATCACAAAATCCCAAAGCTGCAAATGCTGGTGTGGATGTGGTGAGAAGGGAACACTTTCACACTGTTGGTGGGCTTGCAAACTAAAACAGCCTCTGTGGAAAGAAGTACAGAGAATCCTCACAGAGCGAAAGGTGGAGTAGAACTTCCATTTGATCCCACAATCCCATTACTAAGTATTTACTCAGAAGAAAATAAAATTATTTTACCACACAGACATGTGCATTAGAATATTATTGCAGCTCAATTCACAATTGCTAAGACATGGAAGTAAGCCAGATTCCCATGAATACATGAATGAATTAATAAACTGGGGTGTATGTACACCATAGAATACTATTCAGCCATTAGAAAAGATGGAGACTTTATATATTCTGTATTTACCCGGATGGAGTTGAAACACATTCTTCTTAGTAAAGTATCACAAGAATGGAAAAGCAAGTATCCAATGTATTTGGTACTAATATGAAGCCAATAGGAAAACAACTACATGCCCACACAAGAGAAAAACACAAGTATGTTCAAGTAGGGGAGAGGAGGGACGGGGGAAGGAGGGAGGGAGGAGGATTGGTAAACTCTCACCTAGTAGGCACAAAGTAAGAGTATACAGAATACCCCCTAGGTCAGTGGTTCTCAACCTTCCTAATGCCTCCTAATGCCATGACCCTCTAATACATTTCCTTATGTCCTCGTGACGCACAACCGTAAAATTATTTTCATTGCTACTTCATAACTGTAATTTTGCTACTGTTATGAATTGTAATGTAAATATCTGATATGCAGGATGTATTTTCACTTTTACAAAGGGGTTGTGACCCACACAGGTTGAGAACAGCTGCCCTAGATGAAGAGCTCAACTATAACTTGAACTTTACCTTAGAGGCACAAACAATGTAACCTGATCATGTGTGCCATTATATTAATCTGAATTTTAAAAAAATTAATGACACACAGTGGACCTTGAATAAAGTTTTATTTATGAAGAGGATTGAGAAATGAATATCAAAAAAATTAGAAAAATGGAAATACTCCATTAGGTGTGGGCCAATTGATAAACAGGTACCTCCCAAAGGAAAGGAAAATATAAATATAGTCACAGAAATATAAAAAAAAAGATAGTACTTAATACTTGTTAAATTTGTCAATATTTTCTAAAATTAGATTTCTCTGTTTTTGTATTGATTGGAACATTTGGAAAAGAACTCCTTCATCCAATGCTGGTGTGGATGAAAACTGGAAATTTATATCAAAATATGGCCCGTTTTTGTTCTAAATGTTCATTTTCCCCTGTAAATGTGCTCTCTTCTCTTTTCTACCTATCTGTGCCTTTGCCTTTGGATTCTCTTTGGGTTCTGCTGATGGGAGCCACAGCAGAGAGACCAGCAGACCGGAGGGAGTGAGGTGTTTATTCTCAAGCTCTGTGCTCACAGGCTTCAGATGGGCAGTGGCTGTGTCCCTCCTTCCTATAGCACAGCTCTCCTCCCACTTTGATGTGAGTCTCAGCCTAGGGCAGCAATGCTTCACTCTGTTTTTAGTTACCAAGTCTGTTATCATTCTTGAATGTTCCCCTTCACCCCACCCCAAATCCTGTAATTAGTCTCTTCCATATTTCTCTTCAATGATTCCATTGAAATGTGCCATCTGTTCCCTTGACAAGACCCCACATGCTCCCCCTTGGTAAAATTCCACTTCTAAGAGTTTATGTTTAAGAAATAATGAAGATGTATCCACTACTGGATTAGTAAGTATGAAATGTCCCATGTCCTTAAGTACTAAACTTGGTGGTTAGTTGGTATCGCTGACATTTCACTTCGACACTTCTTCTTTTTTATTTTTTTAATTGGGAAGGTACATCCTTGTTCTTTCAGACAGCACATTTGGCTTATGACAATTTTCCAAAAAAATTTTAGAGCAATTTTTGTGAAACCACTGATGTCAAAATTTGTATTATTTTCAAATATGAGTTGTGTCTCAGAACCAGGGCAGTATAGACAGCTCAAAATATCAGTGAAGTGTTTGGGAAAGATTTAGCTAACAAATGTACAGAATGGTTTGAGAAATTCCATTCTGGTCATTTTAATCTTGAAAATGAGCCACATACGTGATTAGAATCAGAAGTTTAGTTTATTATATCTCAAACAAACAGCAGTACAATTACTGACCATGGTGGACAGTGAGCTGAAAGCTGTACTGGAAGAATATCCTTCGCAACCTACATGTGATTTAGCAGCAGAGTTCAATGTTACTATCCCAACAATATTGGACCATTTGAAACAAATCTGGATAGATGGTCTTTGCGTGAATTAAACAAGTTTAAGAAGAGAAATCATTTGGAAGCTTGCCCTGCTTTGCAGGCACCACATAAAGATAAATCATTTCTACACCGTTTTGTTATGCGTGATGAAGAATAGATTCTTTCTATCACAAATATTCAGTACAGTGCTTGGATAAAGGTGAAGTGCCAAAACCCAGTCCCAAACCAAATATTCATCAAAAAATGCAACAGGTGTCTATTTGGTGGTCCAGCCCTGGTGTTACCTGATACAGCTTAAGAAACTTGGTCGATGGTTACGCAGATGTCTACTGCAATCAGTTGGAGAAAATGAGGAGGTTGCTTGTAATTAAGCAGCTGAGATGAAATTGGGCAGTAGAGATAGGCCAGTTCTCTTGCAAGACAGTTCTTGTCTACATGTCACACAAACAATGTTACTCAAACTACAGAAGCTGGACTCTGAAATTCTGTATCATCCACCATATTCATCAGACCTTGAACCAACTTAGTGCCACTTCTTTCAGGCTTTGGACCACTTCTTACAAGGAAAAGTATTCAATTCTCAACAAGCTATGGAAGACGCCTTTTGCAATTTCATTAGCCCTTGTCTCCAGGCTTCTGTGCTGATGACATAAACAAGCTACTTTAAGAGAGCAAAACTGCATTGATATTGAGGTGCATGCTTTCATTAATGGTACTGCTGCTTGTTTGAGATATAAGAAACTAAATTTTTGATTCATAATTGGACGTTTCGTATTTAACGACCTATACTATAGTGAATCTCGATTAAGTGTTATAAAACCAATGCGATTGAAGCAAAGGAGAAATTAATTCAATCTAAAAGAATTTGAGGAGGCCTTTTATAGGATATGACATTTAATTTGCATCTTAAGGGTGGCATGAGAGTGCAAAAACAAAAAAATGTGTATCTTGCCACCTGAAAGAGAAATCGTGGCTCTTAAGGAAAGAGACCCATGACTCTCATGTGCCACACGCTGCCAAGCATAGGTCTATGCCGAAGTCAAAATTAAATTAATATTTAAGGATAGATTATGAATCTCCATTGAAAACCATTCTCCGGTAATTATTTTCCAAGCTGACAGTGCGTTTAACAGTGCTAGGCAAATAGAAGGTGGTTGTCAGTGTCATGGCAATTATTATTACTGAAGTAACAACATCTTCCCTTCATTAGTATATTTCATGGGGGACACTGATTCTTACATTTGCTCTTTTCCGGCCATAGGCAGATACTTATTAGGTTTTATTAATAGCATCTGTTGTTCAAACATTTGTCACATGAATGTTTTCTTGTAAAATATTAACTGAATCTTTATTAAAGAATATGATAGTTGTAAATATTTACCTAAATCGGAAAGATAAGCTGAAGGATTTGGTCCAGAAAGATTTAGCCCCGTTATATGACTAAGTTTGTTCAGATCATAACCCAGGGAAGATTTCTCAAATCTCAATGCCCTCCTTGTTAGGTTGTTTGTTGAGAGCATTGATGAAAATTAAAAATCAGCTACTGATTCCCTAATGGCAAAGTAAGGGCATGGGGGGGATAATGGCACATTGTGTCCGGGGAGGGAAGAGAGAGAGAAGAGAGATGGAAGAAAAGAGAAAAAAAGAGAGAGAAGGAAAGGAAGGAGGGATTGCTCTAGGTTTATATTTTTAACATAAAAGTAATCAAGAAGACAACCGTGGGCTCAATATACAATAATTTATTATAAATAGGGTTTAAGAGATAGTCAGGAAGCCAGAATGGAAACCAACTGGTTAAGAAAGCTGTCAGCCTAAGGAATTTGTCCTGGAAGCCTGTTATTCTAAGCAGCAAAAGAAGAAAAGAGGGAAATGAAGAAGTACCATCCCTTGTTATCACAGCTGACGGTAACGGTTCTTCTTTCCCCCCAAAATAGTTACTGACAACTCCCAATAGGCTGAGCTCCTCCACCACAAGCCCCCAACTGCAATCATGATGAAGAGACCAGGTCCTTCTTATGGTATTGCCAATTTTCATATTGCAAAAGTTCCATGTAGTTTTTAGTTTACCCATCAAGAGTGCCCAAAGTATTAGGAGTCATAAGGTGATGTGCCTGAGAAGACGCATCCTTGCTCTCAAGGAGCTTACCACACCATGAACTGGAATGAGGATGCTTACCAGGGAGCTTTATTAAAACAGCAACTCAGTAAACTATAAACTATGAACATGTGGAGAAGAATCAGGCGATGTTCAGCAGGAAATAGAAATATTAAACAGGGAGTTGATGAAAGGGCAGGATTTGGATTTCTTTGATAAGGTGTAAGACATTACTACACGAATAAAATAATTTGTTGAGTTCAGTAATGTGATTTGCATGTGGTCATATGTGTGAGTCCTCATCACAGAAATGTGAATCCAGCTCTGCAAATTAGTTTGAAAGCAAAGGAATGGATCTTGGTGATGGGTAACTGCTCACCTGACCAAAGAAAAATGCTGTTGGGAGTTAAGGCTTCTATGAAGAACAAAAGAGCGAGGATATTCGTGCTAAATAAAGCTTCTGTTTGTATTAATTATAAGGTCAGAATCTGATTTACCCGGAATCAAAAGAGTTAGCAGGCAGTTGTAGAACAAGGGCTACATGATGGCAGAGATGACTGGGACCTGTTGTCCCACATGCATCCCAGCATAGCTCGTTGCTTTGTGGGCATCTGTGGAAAGCACATCACCTCCTAGGTGTGCGCTAAGATGTGTTCTCACTGAACCATAACCTAGCAGGGGTGCTCACGTAAGCAATAACAAATGTCAGAAGAAGATGTGCTCAGTGACTACCTGTACTATTTCCAAAGTTTAAAACATCTAAGGATTTGTAGGGCGTATGCACAGAGAGGAGAAAAGAATATCAGAAAAAAGCAGGACTTTTCATTTATGAAATATCAGGAACTTATGAGAAAAAGAACCAGATGACACACATTAGGTCACACAGAAGCAAACAAACTGCCTTTTCCTTTTCTAATGGAATAAACAAATAAGTAGATAACAATTCTTCAGTTTACACCAGGAGTTAAAAAAAATCATTGCCTAATTATTGGTTCATTTTGTAAATTGAGATCAATGAAATTCTCTGAACAACAGCATGAAATCAATTGTAAAATAGCATATAATTCATGGCCGGTAGTGTAAGTTATAGTTTGCTTGACAGTAATCGGTGAGGTTCCCATGCACTGAGATGCATTTCCTTGTAACACGTCTGAGGATAATGCCTGTGGATCCATTTCTAATGCATATTAGAGTGATCTGTTTTTCCCTGTCCACAACTCCCTGTGTTTGATCTTATGCAAATGATGCAATCAAACAAATGGAAAACAAGATGTTGTTGCGAAGGGGCTCTGACAAACAGTAGCCTTATGCTTTCAGGGTTCCCCCACCCTCCATTTACTCGACTCAGATTTGTGGACATACCTGCAATTCTTTGTGTCCATTGACCCATTACATTGCCCTTGAAGGGCCTAATCTCATCTGTAGAGACAGATTACCAAATCACTTGTAGTTAAGCCAGGAGGAGAGAGTTATCATTATATCCTTCTTTGTGTTAAATTTGAAATTGTGTCTTTGTTTATGCCTTCACTCTCAAAGAATACTTCAACCCTTCCCTCCTGTAATTCTCTTTCACTTCCTTTTATTAATTTTATTTTAAGTTTCCCATTCTGTTCCTCCTGTTTCACTAAGCTACACCCTTCCACTCCACCTGATGCCTCCTTCTCCTCCAATTTTCCTTTCCCTTTTCCTCAACATCTTGAATTTTACCAGGAATTTCATTATCAAGCCATTTATGCAACTTTCTTTACCATGTTTCAAATTAGATTCTGTCCTCCTATTTTTTTTCAAGCTTCATTATTCAAAGGACAGTAGCAACACTTGGTCTTCTCATGGAAATAGATGGAGAATAATCCAACGTGGGCACAGTCCAGGTGTCAAAAATGACTTAGAAGACAAAGGGCGAGGTAATCAGACTGGGGTTCTGGGTACTATTAGATTAGAGTTTTCAGATTTTTAGAGTCAAAAGAAAATCCCTGATTTCCTATGGTAGTAGCAACATAGCAATCAGATTTTCTAAACCAGAACAGTGACCTAACAAATTAATTTTTTTTGTGAGTAAATGTGTCTAGGAAAAAAAAGGAAAAAAAATTAATACTGCGTATGTCCTAAAAATCCTGGCTGTGTGATCGTCATGAGCATAGATGAGGTGCCAGGTGAATATGCAGCCTTTATAAATCTTAGTCTCAGAGACATGTACCTCTATCTCTAATTCTGTACACAGTTTTGTCCTTATGTCCTTATTTCTATACTGCAACTCAATCTCTGACTTCACTTCCATGTAATTTAGGGAGTGATCAATGAATCACGGTCACTTTGGGGGTCCCTTCTCCCCCCAAGCTGTGAAGGCTGCTGGGGACTCACCTAGTTCCTCAGCATTTGGAGTGTGGCCACCACGCTGCTGTGAAAGGATAGCTGTTGAGACAACCCTTTCATATCCAGTAAAGAGCCTTAATACTTCCACATCACTCTTGGGGAACGGAAATCTTTGTTAGATTTTCTGTGGCCCTGCTTGCTTACAGATACCAAGGTCTTTCCCTCCCAAAGCTGGGACTGTATCTTAGAAAAAGGGGTCAGTGCCCCCACCTTCCAAAAACCTGCACTTTTCTATCGTCTTCCCTTTATTCTGTCAATGTGGGAAATCTGAACTGGGATAGGGAGTGACCAAGTATTTTCTGCTTTTGCTGCCATTACATCTGAACTCTGAATCTTCACTCTGTTCCCTAAATGACTCTATTCAGAAGGGTTTTGTTGTTGTTTAATTTTTTTGTTTTTGCTTTTTCTGCCTCCTGACTAGACACATCTTCTTTTATTAGTAATATATATTTTATAGTTATATAATTGAGGGAAAATTAGATAAGAATTAAAATGAGAGTCAGATTCAGGAGTGGGGAAAGGCAAAAGAACAAAAATAGGTTAATGTAACAACCAGATAGAGCTCAGTTCTGACTGCTCAAATCTTGAGCACTCTATGCGTTTTGAGGAGGGAGCTATACCTGAGAGCTCCAATTTCAGACCCTACTCAGCTCCTTAGGATAATGGGACAAAGCATGAAAGCAGAAGAAAAAGAAGATCAATTCAATGAAGGGATAAACAAGGAAATCCAACAGTTATTGCTGAATATTTCTGAGGGTCCAGTTCAAACTGGAAACCCCAAGGTTATGGTAGACTCTTTCAGTATGTTAGTAATGTCTGTTAGAAACATCTTAGAGATATGAGAAATATTAGAGACAAAAACTAAGGAGGTTTATCCAGAGTTGAGAATTGAGATAGACACACAGAAGAGAAAAGAGAATTGGAGAGGTGAAGAACCCTAGGAGACTGAGAGAGCAGGACTTTGTAATGGGCAATCAAAGATCATAGCAAGGAGAATAGAACTGTTGCAAATACTCTGGAAATAAGGAGGTACCAAGAGACTGGACATTGTGTGGGGCAGAGGAGTGACTGCATCAGTCTGATAAGAAGAGGTGGAAGGTAACCTGATCACAGAGGGCAGATGGTAGATTTAGAATCTTGGAAATCGTTCCAAAGATGATCAAGTAGTGGGTGTGTGTAACTATTCTGGATGTTGAATAAATGAAGTAGAGGTGAAGGGCATTGCATTTGAGGAAGTTAAAGTGAAGCCAAATTCAGAGATGAGTCATTATTGAGGATGTTAGAGTTGCCAGAAAAGGGGATTATGATTGAAAAGAAAACTGAGCCAATGCTGAAGTCATTGAGGAGAGGAGAAGTATGACTGGAGCTGTAATGGGGCATTTGTTAACTAGCTCTGGGGCACGCACTCTTTTAAATAATGAATTGATAAACTATAGCTGTTTTTCCTCCAACTACGATATAAAAGTATATCATAGAAAATTTGAAAAAATATATGAAACAAATATTAAATCATCTCCAAGGAAAGCACTGTTAACATTGGTATACTTCTATCTTTTGGTGTGTGTTTTTGTGTGTGTTAATGAAAGATTAGCACTTGAAAATCTTAAAAGTTACGCTTTGGTGTTCAGACAAGTACAGCTGAGCCTTTTGCTTGTATTAAAGAGTAACTCTCCTTTAACTTCTAATTACAGATCCCTCCATTTAATCTGACCATGGTATTCATTATATTTTTATGGTTTTTAAAACATTCTTAGATATCCTCACTATGTTTCTGTGAAAAAAAAATGGCAATTTAAGCAAAGAACACAGAGGTCTCCCTTTGGTCTGACCTATTCATTCAACTGATAAAACTATGCTAATTGGTCATCGCACACCAATCCTGGAGAAATTGTGATCAGCATCACAGATAACAACTTTATGTACTCAAGGAGTTTACATTGTGTCTTGGGAGGGACATAAAGTCAAGAAATAAACGACAGAGCAATTTCTAGCTTGTTGTAGTAATTATGACATAGAAATAAACAAGGCATCATGACAGAGAGAACCTGGGAACGGTGCTGACCATGTTGTTGAATGGTCAAGGAGGACCACTCAGAGGAGGACGAGCCTGAAGGATGAGAAAAAGTCAGCCAAGTATGAAGAAGGAAAAATACATTTCATGTAGAAGGACAGTGTGAGGCCTGACAGTGTGAGCTTGTAGTATTAGAGAAATAGAGTAATGTCTAGTACATGAAAAAACAAACAAACAAAAGAATTGGGAAGTATGAAGTCAAATAGGATCTCATGGACCATTATCAGATTTTATCCAAGGAGTGATAGAAGGCCACTGCAGGGTGGTAATTTGGGGACTCAAAGGATCAATCTTGATTGATGATCTTGCTTCTTTCTTCACAGAGAAAATTAAAGCAATTAGAAGCTAAGTGCAACAGACCTACCACTGTCTACCTACCTGCTGGCATTTGTACCCACGTAGTCTGCATTCCTTCCTGGTACTATAGATTGCCTATCTTAGAGGGACTCTGTACCCTCTAAGCCTAACTCTTCCACTTTTTAACTAGATTCCACTCTTCAATATATTCAAGAAAATATTAGAATTGAGTCCCTTGGATTCTTGCTTCTCAATGGGAAAGAAACTCAGATCAATTCAAGGTGAGGGGTGGGGGAATGAGCAAACAAGGAGAGGGGAGGAGAGAGAAGGGAATGGGGGGGGGTTACAGTGTATGGCACACCTCTTGAGGACAGGACACAGTTATAGGAGGGGCCTTACCTAGTAAATGCAATCAGTGTAACCTAATTCTTTGTACCTTCAATGAACCCAAACAATAAAAAATATAAAATATATTTTATATATATAAAATAAAACTCAAATGTGTGTGTATATATATTTTTTTAATTTTTTTTTCCAAGAACAAACCTCCAGCAATTTTTGCCTCTTTTTCATCCACTATCGATTTTTTATTCTTGGCTGGACCTTCCCATCATCATACAACATAAATTTTCTCTTTAAATTATTTTTTTTTGTATTATCCTTTTAATGTTTCACTACATTTTATTTGCTAATGTTTTGCTTAGTATTTTTCCATTCTGTCTGTGGGAGATAGTGCTGTGTTAATTTTCATTTCATTTTTTTTATTAAGTCATTCATACATAGATCATAAATACATTTATGACATTATAGGATTCAATGTGTTGATTATTTGTACATGTTTAAATTATTTATTTTTAACTCTCTTGATCCTACTTACCTTCTATCTATTGCTTCATTTCTCTGCTTTCTCCTACAACAAAACTTCTTGAAAAAGTTGTTTATATTCACTCTTTATAACTACTTTTCTCCCATTTGCTCAAAAATCCACTCAAATCAGTATCTATGCCCACTAGTTCACTAAAACTTTCATCACACAATTATCAATGGCTGCCATATTGCTCAATGTAGGATTAATTTTTAGTCCTTGTCATACTCGACCTATAGCTCTTAAAAATCTCCTTCATTTGACTTTCAGGACACCATAATCTCATTGTTTTCTTCATAACTTACTCGTCACTCGGTCCTGTTCTCTTTCATTGATTGCTGCTTTACTCGCTGTCATCATAATGTTGGTATCCCAGGGTTTTTGCCCTAATGCCTTTTCTCTTTTGTCTGTACTCGCTCCATTTGTGTTCTTTTTTTTTGTGTGTGTGTTTGCTTTTATTTCAGAATATTACTGAGGTATACATGTTTTGGTTACATCATTTGCTTTCATACATTTTAAGCCAAAGTTATAAGTGTGCTCTTCCCCCAAAATGTGTGCATTGTACCAAATAGGTGTGAATTAACCCAACCCCACCTACATGACTTCCACTGATTTTTGCTTTCAAATCTGCACCTAAGTATTGATCTACTAGTTCCAATTTAGTATTGAGTATATGTGGTGAGTTTTTTTTTTCATTGTTGTGATACTTCACTTAGAAGAATGGTCTCTAGTTCCCTCTAGATTGTTACAAACGATACTAGATCACCATTTTTGTTTAATGGATGATTAGTACTCCATTAAACAGAAATATACATACATATCACATATGTATAATATTTGTAATCTAGTTATATATTGATGGGTATTTGAGTTGTTTCCACATCTTTGGTATTGTGAATTGTGCTGCTATAAACATTTGAATTTAAGTGTCTTTTTGATGAAATATCTTCTTTTCCTTTGTGTAAACACCTAGGAGTGGGATTGCTGGATCACATGGTAGGTCTGCTTTTAGTTCTTGTATCTCAAGCCAGGAATTCCAGACTTGTATTTTAATTGCCTAATTGACAATCTCCACTTGATTGTCTAACTAACATACCAAATTTGCCATGTCTAAAATATGAATTCTTCATCTGCCTCTCCATGATAGCCCTCAACCAAATAAATGTTTACTTCATCCTTCTCTTTGCTCAGGCCAAAAACCTGGAAATCAATTCTTGCTTTTCTCTCTTGTACTCTCCCAATATACACTGGGAAATCCTATTAGCTTTGTCTTTAGAGCAGATCCAAAATCCAACCATTTCTTACTTGATTATTACAAGCATGCACCTACTTGATATTATAATATCTCCTCTAGTGGAATTTATTCTTACAATCTTATTCACAAAAGTTTGAACTCCACCTGTCAGCTAGGGTGATATTCATACTGTCCATAGTTTGATTGTATAACAGCTCCGTTCATAATTCATAGTGGCTACCAAAGGAGATATTAGAAGCCAAAATTCTTGCAAACACCTGCAAGGGGCTATGTGATATGGTCCCTCATTAAATCTCTGATTTCATCTCTAGCTTCTTCCTGCCTCATTTGCTCTGCTCCGGCCACTCTGGCCTCCTTGCTATTTCTCAAGCTTGCCAGGCCTGCTCCAACTTCTCAGCCTTTGCGTTACCTGTTTCCTTTCCTGGCATGCCCCTCCCTCTGAATCCCCACAAATTTTACCCCCACTCCCTTCTGGGCTTTGCTTAAAATGTCACCTTCCCAGTAAGGCCTCTACTAACTCTTTCCTGTGAAAATTATCCCTGATCTTTCTCACTCTGTTTTGTGTTTTCTGTAGCACTTTTCATATTATTTAGCACTAATACCTTTAAGTGCTATGAAAACATTTAAGTTTAAAGCCTGGCTGTCTTCTAAAATGCAACACCTTTTCTCCCAGTAACTTATGCTATGTTAAACAGTCTAAGAGTAAACACCTACTATGAATGCAGGACTTGACAAGGTTCGGTGTTTTCATTTCAAACCCAGCTCACCACTGTCTCAGGCCTCTTAAGCAACATAACCCTTCCAGGCCTGCTCATTTCTCCATTCTGACCTCCCGCCATCATGGCCAGCACAGAACTAGATGCCTCCCAGTCCATGGAAAAATCTAGGCACAGGTAGCGTCTCCTGAACTGCTTTCTTCAGAAAGCTACTCTCATCTGATGCAGATATTCTGGCTAAATTTTGGACCTAGGTAATCAAGTTCACCTTCAAAACATGGAGTTTGTAGTGTGAAAAGGAACATGGCATTTTGTTATAAGTAGAGACTATGATATACTGATACTCTTATGATTCATTCTGACCCCTGAGCTGGACATGCCTAAGTGCCACGTTTGAAGTCTGAACTGTGGAAACATACAAGCAAGCAGCAGGCCTTTTTGGAATGGGGTGACTTCTTCACCACCTACAAATTGCATAGCCAAATCCCTGCCCCAGCAAACTTGAAGAGAAATTTCCCAGTCCAAAGAGTTCACCAGCCAAAGAATTCTATAGCACCTAGTCTCAGTTGCAGCTGAACAAGACGGTCAGATATGACTATGAGACATTTCAAGTTCATGTGGAATTGGCTACAGGGAATATAATTTCTGGCTGGGGAGCATTCTTTCAGAAAAGTTACATGATTTCCCACATTCCATTGCTTCAGCTTTTCTCCCACTGCCCTGACTTAGCCATCGAGAATCCCTCTAGGTTCCGTGACCTCCTGGGTTTTGCTCTTGCAACTAAACTAGACTTAGAGTCAAATCCCCAGCTTCCCTTTCCCAGGAAATACAGAAAATTCAGACAAATGGGAGAAATGAGAGAAAGAAAGATCACCACAGGGAGAATGGCGGGCATAAGGAGTCACCATAGAAATGCATAATTTTGGCCCAGATTGGCCCTGCTGGTGGGAGTTGTTCCTTGTATTAAGTTTTCTAACAGTAAGTAATTGTCTCCTCTTCTTTGTTGCATATGAGACCACTGAGCTCATGATTTGTTTTTCTTAACTTCATAAGAGTCACAGAACATCGGTCCAAATGAAGGCAGCCCAGTTCTGCCTCACTTACATACACATGGTGCAGCTGTTACTGTCGTCTCTCAGTAGTCTTTGGCAAAGCCACACTGCTTTGCCACTAGCTTCAAGTGTGCTAGCCACATCTCTTCTAACCAAATTGAGTGGGGTGCCTCATCTCAATTTAGTACCGTTGGACCCCTGTAGGGTAGAGGTTGCAAAGAGAACAAGGTTTAACCAAAAGCATTAAGAGTCTCCTCTTGAGGACAACCTTTTGTTCTAAGTTAACTATATTTACGGTAAAAAAAATTTTTTTTTTGCCTTTCTTCTGGTGACCTACATGTTTAACCAATTGATTATCTTTTGCATGAAAATCAAAGTGTTCTTTTCCTAGTTTACTTTTGTTATCAGTGTAATGCAAAAATCTATTTGCCTGAATCAGGTTGCATTTCATTAATCTTTTAAACATGAAATTGTAATGGTTCAAGGTTAATGATGAATTTAAGAATATGTGTTTCTTAAATTGTAACTTATTTTAAAAACATTCCAGATGATAGTGATTATTTCTAGTAGTGTAAATGTGCGTAAATCTTGGTAAACTTGATTGAACTTTGGTTAGATGACTGAGGACCTTTATAAAAGAAGCGTTCAGGGTCTTTATGAAATAGCAAATCACATGTTAGTTTATTCTAATACGAGAGAGTATGGCTTCCATTAAAAAGATAGACAGTCCAAAGTATGAGGGAAGTTCAGAAAAGGGAGAGACTGTTTCTGGCTAGAGTACTACACCAATCTCGTGGGGAATCTTTCATACTTTTCTCAACTGTATATAGATCATCTCATTTATTAGTTCTTTAGTCTTTTATTCAAATACATGTTCAAAACCTACAATGTGCCACACAGTGTGCTGGACACTGAGGTTGCAGAGTAAATATACCACCATTCCTTGTCTCGAGGTATTTAGTCTAGTGTGTCAAATAGTCATGTAAACAAGTCATTATGCTTCAGCACTGCAAATGTTAAACTAAAGGTCTGTGGACTAAACAAAATACCATGGGAGAAAAAGGCGGGGATAGTCCTGGTGGCTCTCCCTTATGCCAGAGTGACGGCAGGAATTGTTAGGCACATCTTAAGAAAGAAGCAGGTATTTGTTCTGAACTTGGAAAAGTTGAAGGTCAAATGACAGTTGTTCAGGTAGACAGGAGAAGACAGAAATCTGGCACACAGAATTACAAGCTCGGAGTCAATGTTACAAGCTAGTATTTGCATTTCAAAAGCAACTCCTGTTGTCTTCAAATATGCTTTAAAATAATTTAAATATCTCATTTATTTTTAAACAGAGCCATTGAACTAAGACTAAACTCAGAAAATGATTTACCTGGTCGTGGACATTCAAGAAAACAGTCAAATTGTTAAAATTGAAAGATCAAACCAAAAGTCTGATTGGCATTTGTCTATTTAAACTTAACTATAGTTTATTTAAGGAATAAAATGCTCCATGTTTTACTGCTACTGATTTTATAACCACTGATTCTTATTTTAAGCTTTAGCAGTTCTTAGAGATAGGAATATAGAGGAGTGAGAGCTCCTGAACAAAAATTCCAAGGGTGAATAAATTGTTGTTTCTCCCTCCCACCTAGATTTAGCTGCATTTTCGCCCCACCAGTTTCTGCTCAGTGCCTGCACACATGTGGGATGTGCAAACAGTTCCCGGGTCACACTGTACACAGCACAGCTGCCACCGGAACACGTGGATCCCCCGATTCTGACTGTCCTGGATGCTAGAACTATGTCCGTACAGTAAGTAGACATGCTGTCTCTGTCACACGCCGGAGGATCCAAGTGCGTTCAATCAGGGGAAGAGCTTGTGACATAAAATTAATTTTATTGTGATTAAATGCATAGAAGTGATTAGTTCGGTGGTTCTGGGAACCTTTGATTATCACTTGCCAACTTAATTTCCATTTTGTCTTCATGCAATCAGGATGAGCCACATCTATACACAGAGTCTATGTGAACTTTAATAGAGGAACAGTGACCATTTACTTGACTGTCTCGGCCTTTTCATGTGTGGGATATTATTTGCAATGATTTGAAATTGGAGGCTGTATATATGTGTGCGCGCATGTGCACAGAGGTGTATTTAGATAAAGGTGCCAAACATTTTTAAGAAAGGAAAACCTGTACTGAAATTGTAACACTTGAGTCACTTTTGACTTCTGCGATTATAAGAGATGCAAGATACAATATACAAGACAACAAGCATTATCAGTGTGTACTGAGTATTACAATGTTAATACAGGTTTTGTCTACCTTAAAATGTATATTCGTTTTTGGCACTCTCTGTATAGATATATACATATATATATCTCAGAACCTTCTTACTCCATTATCCCCTGCAGTTGAAGTCAGAAAGGCATTTTCACACATGAGCCTGTTCAGATTTTTCCTGATGTTAGTGGTTCTTGTCCCTTTCCTAATACGTGAGGGCGAGGGTGTACTGCAGTACCGAGCTAAAGTTCAATAGGCCTCTCATCACTGGTCAGTACTCGTTCACATTCATCTCTCTTGGTCTTAGCTTTGTCATCTCTAAGAGTTTAGACTGAATAAATTATGACGTTCATGCCAGCTAAAAATATTATGATTCACATTCTATTGTTCCGTGTCCAAATTCTCGATTGTTTTTCGATGTGCCCTTAAGCCCAGCCATATACATACTCAAAAAGACTTCCTACTCTAAGTATTTCTCAGTTAAGCCATTTCTTTTCTATTCTATTATGTGCCCTTCTTGTTCCCACTGATATATTGTAACCCTCACCTGGAAAGTCCTCCGTTCTTTCTTCTACATATCCAAATCCAATCCATCTATTAAGTATAAAATCTATGGCCCTACACAATGTGTCACCTCATCAAAGAAGTCCTTCTTGACTACTTCAGCCCTTCCGATTCTCACCTTCTTTGTACTATCCTACACATAATTTCATATTAACTCTGTTAAATATCTGGATTTTTCAGGACAATCTTGTTATTTTCTCTCTCCTATATCTTATAAGATCTCAGATATTCTGCCTCTCTGGATTTTTGTTCCTTGGCTTAAAGTCAAAAGCAAGTACTCACATATAGAGGGTAAGGACTATGTCATGTTTTCTTTATGACATTCAGAATGGACATTTAATAACTACTTAGAGGTTTTCTTAAAGAAGGGCTTTTGAGATTTGTGGGGTTTTTTCTTTTTGTTTTTTTGACAGTGGCACAAATCCAAGTTCACTTATGTCTGTTGAAAGTTCTGCACATTTCTGTTTTGACTTGACTGAATGGTGGTCATAATGCTCTATTTTCCCATTCCCAGGTGGAAACAACCCAGGGAAGTAAATGGAGTTCTGGAATGCTATACATTATATATTTCAAATGACACACACGATTTTACAATTTGGAATGTCATCTACAATAGTACAGAACTTTTCCAGGACCACACGCTACGAGACCTCATCCCTGGTAATAAATATCGCATCAAGCTGGAGGTAATTTCACTTCATTCTCTCACTTTCTCCATCCTTCCATTTCTGCTTCCTTTCTTTTTGTCCCATCTTTTCTTTCTCCCTCAGTTAAAAAAAGCAGAAAACCCCCAAACCTCATGTCTTGATAATTATACTAAAAACTTACTTCACATCCTAAACAGGAATCGCAATCTAATAACTACATCAGTGTTTTTCAACTTTTTTTAAAATTTCACAGCTGTTTTATCTCTTTTTCAGCTGTTTTATCTCAGAACACTTGAACCTATAGTTAAACTTCTGTGGCACACCTCAACTATGTTGATTAAAAAAAGGGGGGAGTAAAAAAGGAATATACTGGGCAGCGCCTGTGGCTCAAAGGAGTAGGCGCCGGCCCCGTGTACCAGATGTGGTGGGTTCAAACACGGCCCTGGCCAAACAAACAAACAAACAAACGCCAAAAGAAACTGCAAAAAAAAAAAAAAAAAAAAAAAAA
>NW_003852563.1:3091545-3106948 GCF_000181295.1 Otolemur garnettii
TTTTTTTTTTTATGGTTGGGGATTTATTGAGGGTACAAAGAACCAGGTCACATTGATTGCATTTGTTAGGTAAAGTCATTATAATTGTGTCCCACCCCCAAAGGATGTGTCACACACTGTGACCCCCCACACCCTCCCTCTCTGCTCTCCCTTTCTTTGCTCTCCCCTTTCCCACCCCCCCACCATGTCCTAGGTCATTAATTGTCCTCATATCAGAATTGAGTACATAGGATTCTCCATTCTTGTGATGCTTTACTAAGAATAATGTGTTCCACTTCCATCCAGGTTAATATAAAGGCTGTAAAGTCTCCATCTTTTTTAATGGCTGAATAGTGTTTCATGGTGTACATATACCACACTTGTTAATCCATTCCTGGGTTGGTGGGCATTGAGGCTGTTTCCATATTTTGGATATTGTAAATTGAGCTGCAATAAACAGTCTAGGGCAAGTGTCCTTATGGTAAAAGAATTTTTTTTTTCCTTCTGGGTAGATGCCCAGTAATGGGATTGCAGGGTCAAACGGGAGGTCTAGCTTGAGTTCTCTGAGGGTCCTCCATACTTCCTTCCAAAAAGGTTGTATCAAACTGATACGGTCCCGCCAGCAGTGTAAACGTGTTTTCTTCTCTCCACATCTACACCAGCATGAACTACTTTGGAAAATAATTCAATTAATTATCTTTATTTTATTTATTTATTTATTCGTTGTCGCCATCAGTAAAGTGCCATGTGGCATCACAGCTCACAGCAACTTCAAACTCTTGGGCTTGAGTGATTCTCTTCCCTCAGCCTCCTGAGTAGCTGGGACTACTTGTACCTGCCACAAAAGGTGGTTATTTTTAGAGATAGGGTTCTGTTTTGCTCTTGCTCAGACTAGGCTCAAACTCCTGAGCTCCGGCAATCCACCCACCTTGGCCTCCTAGAGTGCTGAGATTACAGGCGTGAGCCACTGCACTCGGTCTAATACATGATCTTTAAACATTTTTGCAGCATTCTTCTCAGGGCACACCAGCGTGCTGCAGCACACCGGCTGAAAATCACTGGCCTACATATTTATTTTATATTGTGCAAAATGATCGAATAACAATCTGAGTTGGTAGATTTTCTGGAATCTAAATTGAGATTATCAGAATTTTTTTTTTTATTATTTGTAGAACATAATAATCATGAAGAGCTGTTTCTAAAATGCCTGGATTAATAAGCTTATATCCCTGTGGAGCTTGTATTCATTTGAAAATCAATCCACAGTATGAAAATGGAGAACTTATATTTTTAAATGAAGGTTTAAATGACCCCCCAATATTCTTGATTGTTATTGTATTCTGGTTTACATTACGTTTCTGTCGCCGAAGAACAGTCACTTAATAAAACCCCAGAATCAACATGGTTTAAAGGTTTCTTTAGATAGACAATAGCGTTTATGTTTTTAATGCAAAATAGAACTTTTATACAGAGGTCTTTTAAAAGACCTTGATATTGCTGGGGAATTTATACTCAGTACTTTCTTTTGTTTTTTGATGAAATATAATCTTTTTTAAGTTTAATAGCACATCTGAAAATAACTGAATATAAACATGAGATTGTCCCTATTTGTTTTAAACACACTCTTCATTTTATAGCAATACCTATATAAGGATATTTGCTTTGATAAATGCCATAGAAAATATTCTGCTCTTGATTATGAATAAATTTACATTTATGTAGACACTGTGTATGCATTCATTTTACTTAACATGCTCTTGAATGCTCTAAATATTATACCATGAGAAAATAAACTACATTCCACTATTGCTAACTGTCTAACTTGACACCACAAAACAAGGGCAATCAGGCAATGTTAAAACTCCCGCTTCAGCCTGACTCCATGTGCCTAGGTGTGTGAAACAGCATCTTTGGTTCCTTACACTTTTATTATGCAAGAAATAAGAAATATACTAATTTGATTTTTTAATACTAACAAGATAGTGGTAATATCAAAAATCAAGAAAATTCTTAATTACTTGGAAGCAACCCAAATTAAACAGACATTGTTGTGCTCTTGGCTTTTATAATAAGGAGGCAAATAACACAATACAAAGTTCTATTCCCAAGGCGGTTTTTAGGATATGCTGTGCAGTCAATAAAATCTATATCAGTCTCTGCCATATTTTATATACCTGTAATATCTTGAAAAATAAATGCCACTAAGTAAGGAATTCATTCCTCTGAGTTTTAATTCATAGTTTGCTACTAACTTTGGGACCTACAGCAAATTCACTTCTCAGGATTTTATTTTTGTCTAGTTTAAATTTAGAACATTGAACTAAATGCTTTTTAATCTCGCCTTCAAAAAGTTCCGTGATGCCAAACAGTCTATGGAGTCAAATGATATCTGTCAGCCATTGAATATTGTTGGTGCAAGGTGTCATAAAGATGTGAAAATCCTTGGCTTAACTCTTGTTAGGGGAATAAACTCACTCATGTTATTTTCAATTTCATTATATTTATTAGGGCAGAAAATAATGTATTTTCAGGAAGTATTCAACTAAAAGGTTTTATACTTAACTCTGCTAAGCAATAAATTAAATGAACCAGAACATTTTAGGTTCATCCTGGTTAATTGAGGGATTATTGCATATTTCACAGTTTCAATATAATGACTACTTTTCAAGGTCATTAAATGAGTAGATGGAGATCAGGTTCTCAGCAAAGTAGAGTTGCCTTGTAGAGCATCTTGGCAGGTTGAGTAAAGGATGGAAAACAAAACAGATATCAGAGCCTTTGAGTGGCTTTTGGAATAGAGAGGGTTACAAAGGGATTCGAACCACAATGATTAACTTCATTCTTGGAGCAGATGTGTTACTTCACGTGGCCTCGTTTAATGTTCCCATCTGACTAGATTATAAACTTCTGAAACATAGAGGCTGCATCTTTCAGAATTCTTTCTGGGGTTTCAAGCCCAGGGCCTGTTGGAAACTGGAAGCCCAGGAAACAATTCTTGAATGACCATCAAGTACATTTATTTCACAAAAAAAACTGAGACTTTTGATATGCATTAAATAATTTGCATATAAATCAGGGATGGTGTCATTCCAAAGCATATGCTCTTTCCACTGCAAGAAATAGAATAGCATTGCTACACTCAGCAAAGGTGATTCTGAAGAACGAGGAAGTGTGATGGCTTCTAATAAAGACAGTAAGTGAACAATAAGATAGACTATTAATAAAGGCAGGTAGCCGAGGTGTTGTTTGATAATTTTCACCCTACTGCTAGTCATTTATCACTTGATAAATGTTAAGTGTTAAATAATATATATCCTTGAAAGATTCTTGGAAGGGATGAGCTTAACTTTTTAAGTAATCGCTTATGGTTAATGCAGACTTGTTTTTCTTGCTTCATGCTTTAAAATAGACTATTCTTAAAAAAAACATAGACTGTATTCTTAACACTACCCAGTTCCTACTTGAAAAACTACTGAAAAAAAGGATAGTTTATTCCTAATAGTCATGACTTCAAAAATGCTTGATATAATTTTATTATTTATGCATTTCATTCTACTCATATTTAATCCCCTATTTGGCCAGCCACTACTCACATTTCAGAATAGTATTTTTACTGTGACTTAAAAAAAAAATTGCTGTAATTGATAGGCTGAAACAACAAAAATAATTTTTTTTTTTTGAGGCAGAGTTTCATTTATCCTCCTCAGGGAGGTCCGTGGCATCATAGCTCACAGTAACCTCAAACTCTTAAGCTCAATGGATCCTCTTGCCTCAGTCTTCCAAGTAGCTGGAACAATAGGTGCCTGCCACAACTCTGGGCTATTTTTTTTTTCTTCTTTTTAAGAGATGGAGGTCTCGCTCTTGCTCAGACCTCTGCTTTTTTAAGAGAGGCTGGTCTCGCCCTCCTGAGCTTAGGCACTCTACCTGCCTCAACTTCTCAGAGTGCTAGGATCACAGGCGTGAGCCACTGCACTGGTAGAAACAACGTATTTTAATAGATCACAGGCTTTCAAAGACTTGTCATTTCATATAGGAATCTTCAGTCAATTCCAGTATTTTGTTTAGTTTCCTAAACCAGAATTTTAATCATCGTTCAGTTTCATTAAATTCAATGGCCTCTGGTATAGGCTGATCAAACAAGATAAGGGTTGGTTCCATTTAATTTAGATGATGTCAGTTAGATTAGACCAATCAGATGCAAGTTTAAGAACATTTATTTTCTCGTCAAAGGAACTAGGATATTGTGCTGCTTACTTCAGTCCACTAAGTACATGCATAAAGAATGTGGGGAAAACAAAATAAAATAATTTGCGTGGAATTCTGTTATTTCATCAGCCTCTTTAAAACTGTGCTTCCCAACACCTGGGCATGGACCGGTACTGGTCCAGAGCTTCTTAGGAACCAGGCCACACAGCAGGAGGTGAGGGCCTGGTGAATTAGAAACTTCATCTGTATTTACGGCCCCTGCCCCTTGCTCACTTCACCACCTGAGCTCAGCCTCCTGTCAGAGGAGTGGTGACCTTAGATTCTTATGGGAAGGCAGCCCCTGCTGTGAACTGCACATGTGAGGGCTCTAAGTTGTGCACTCCTTACAAGAGTCTAATGTCTGACTATCTGAGGTGGAGATGGAATGCACTTGAATTATCCCACACCATCTCCACGCCCCACCCCAGTCTGTGGACAAATTGTCTTCCATGAACCCGGTTCCTAGTGCCAGAAAAGTGGGGGACTGCTGCTTTGTAAATTGTTTCATTTACAAGGAAAATTTTTTCACAAGTTTTTTACTTTTTAACAGGGTTTTTTTTTTTTTTTTTTTTGTCAAATTACTGATTTTCAGATCCTTTCAAACCAGAAGATGTCTTCATCTGTCCTAGAAGGCATCATAAAATTCTCAAAACAAAGTAAATTTTAATTCACAGCCTGTTTTTAAAAATACAAAATTATATGTCATGTCGTGTACAGAATTTATTTAAGGGAGAGTTAGCAGAGGAAATTCTTTAGGCCATGAATAAAAAATATAGCGATAGACGATCAGAATCAAATCCCAGAGTGTTGAAAGTTTAACAATACGGTGTGGCAACATTTTTCCTGAGTGAACAAAAAGAAATCTGGAAAATGCATGTGGATGGATTTTCTCTTTGAGAACTGGAAAGAATGTTCTTTACCATTTTTTTCTTTCATAACTCAGCTGTCTCATATGGCCTTTTTATCTGCCACATTTTCTGGTGGACTTTTAGCACATTTGAAGTGTGTGTGTGTGTCAAATTTTCTATTTTAATCTTTAGGTATTTATTTCTTGGGCTACCAGTGACATATCTTAAAGCTTTGAGTCAGGGTTTAGCCATATGCTCGACTGATTCCCTCTTTATTTGCAGACTCTGTGCTTGGGAGGAGGATGGCTTCCCTCTTACACATGTCGGCACATGCCACAGCTGAGGATTAGAGGAAACCCACAGAGGTTAATTAGGTCCATAATCTTAATGCAATTTCATGCCCAGGCCACAATTTAACCCATCTGATACTCGCTTAAGCTCTCGAGAAATTATGCTGAGGCCATGGGCTACTACTGTTAGATCCTTCCGTGAAGAAATGAGACGGAGCTCTACCTTTGTCAACCATAAACTGGTATATATATTTCTAATGAAGAATTTGAAACTGGTTGCAACACCTTTGCAAATAACATGATACTTCAGTGCGGTAATTATCTAAAAATAAAAATATGTTTTTTCTTTCTTTAGGAAAAATAATATTGACTCCTTTAAGAATCACAAAATCATTCCCTCAGTATCACACGGTAAATTAGAGAGGAGACCGAAAGAAATGAAGAGCTGCTTTAATTTTTTATGTTAGGAATATCTGTCTTCCGTGAAAAGGCACTAAATAACTCTCTGCTCTTTACGTTCACCTACGATTTTGCATCATTTTCTCACTGATTTTGCTTAAAATGTAGTGCTTCCTAAAATATTTAGTGCTCCCTAAAATATTTTTTAAGTTTAATTGTGTAAATTGCAGTTGCAAACAGAAAAAAATAATGAACACAGTTTAAGTAGTTTTCAAATATCCTTGTTATGTAGTGATGTAATTGCCAATATTTGCTGGGAAACACAGACTGAAATGCCCTGTGTATCTGCCTCAGTTTCCTGAAGAAGTCCTCATGCAATAAGTTTAAAAAGTGTTTGCAGTTTGTTATGAAGTGTACACAGAAGTTTCTGAATATCTTTAACATTCATATGACTGTTTGTGGCATCAGTGGTACTTTATGATGTAATGCGGGTTCTCAGATCATTTGAAATTTGTCAGCCATGTTTTACTGAAACTCACTTCCTTTTATACATAAGTAAATGATTTGACCCTTCAAGCCATTAAGCATTCACTCGACAACTGTTTTATATTTATTAATTTATGGGAAACATTCTCTTATTTCATTGTGCATGGTATTATACTGTAAGACACTGATCACATTATAGTAAATAAAAGGTATTTATATTTGCCGTACATCTTTTTCTCCCCTGGAAGTCAGTTGTTCTCTCCTACGTGGTCTCGCAGTTCTCATATTTCCCTCGTGTTGTATGTATACCTGCTGTACCTGTGTGTGTGTGTGTGTGTGTGTTTCATTCATTTTGGGAACTTCCGTGCAGTCTGAGTTCTGCAGGGCTCTTCACTCAATCAGCGCATGCCCTATATCTCCAGGCCCCAACTCAAAATGGTTCTTTATTTCATATATTTGTATGTTCTGAATTGCTTTCACATTATTGGAGATGACTGTTTCCTAAAAAGCAAATTACTTAAATGTCTGACATTAGCATTGAAACAAACTTATTTAGAGGGTAAAAGTAGCACAATTTAAAAGCATCTGGAACTCCTATTAGGAATTCTCGTATATATATATATATTTTTCAATGCTCATCAAAACTTTTGGGACCAGGAGTGAAATGTGCTTTTTTGTATCTCTATTAGGCTTGCACGGGTGGTGGGTGCACCGTCAGTGAGGCCAGCGAGGCCCTAACTGACGAGGACATACCCGAAGGCGTGCCGGGCCCCAAAGCCCACTCATATTCACCTGACTCCTTTAATGTCTCCTGGACTGAGCCTGACTATCCGAATGGTAAGTGAACTCTTTTAGCCTCAAGTTAAAAAGATGATTAGCAAAGGTAAATTAATATTCTAAATGGCAGCTTATATGTGGTGCTTAATTTTTAATGATCATTTTAGCCCATAAAATACCTGAGATAGGATCATTGTCTGTAGTTGGGGAGATTGTGGTTTTTAGGTTATCACACAATTTTGGTGGCTCAAAAGTGCTCCCTTTTGATAGTTCTTGTGTACTGCATCTTATTGTTTAACACACTTCGGGAGAGGTGGGAACAAACGAAGACGATTCCCAAAGAACGCTGGGCTCGGAGTGACATTGTATTTTCAATGACTTTTTGTTTTTAACAGCCATTAGTTCTCCCTTGGAGACGGAGAGAGGTGGAAAGTTCATGTACATATTGTATATCAAAATGCTTTTCATTTAATAAGGGTATCTTAAAAGAGGCCACTTGGAACTCGGGATTTTTAATATACTATTTATAAATATTTCAACGTGCAGGTTTTTAAACACTGCATAGATTAAACATGCATACATTTATACTTATTTAACTTGAAGCAAATTGTGGGTATCTCTAAGCAATATATGTCTTTACACAGTGAAATTTCACTAAAATAAAACCTCAGTGTTAAGACTTCGTAATAATTTGGTGGAAATTGCGTTTTACATTTAATGGAGAGACCTCTGAGGTTCACACAACATCGTACATTGTTTCATGCTGACAGAAGCTTACATAACATCAAATTTCATTCCTCTTTGAGTAAATATCGGGAAGACTTCTAGTATCATAGAGACTATTTTAAGTAACTCATTACTGAAAATTGAAATGGCTTTTTCTAGTATAGTTAAAAAGAACAAAGGAAAAAAGTTGCAGTTTTATTAGTTGGTCTTATGTTTACTATGATATTAATTATTCCAGCCATCTCATTTTAATTAAACTTTTGGCAAATGCGCTAGATATATTTGAGGTAATGGAGAGAACTCTGATAATTAGAGTGAGTGATTATCTCTGCTATTGAAGTTACTGCTGTATTATTGTAAATTTCCTAATAAAAAATAAATGGGTACCTATTCGATACCCATATTAAGCCGTCAACAATCTTGGCACACTTCCACCTCCACAAAGAAATCTAGTCCATAGGTGACAATGAAAATGTTAACGGTTTATAACAATTGAATTGTTGTGGAATGCTGTTATAAGATTTGCATAGATGAACACGTCCCTTCAACCAATTGGTAGTTGTAACCAGAACTAAAATTGAGGTCAGTATCTTCAGTTGTTCAGGGAAATACTAAGTTTACACATTTAAAGGATCTTTGCTTCTTATGTTTTAAAATATATTATTGAACAAAAAAAATTAAATTGGGGATTTGGGGGATTTTTGCTGAATCGTCCATGAAACACTAAAATCTTGTGTTTAATCATAGAAGAATTTTCAGAAATTTTTGGTAGTACAAGAGTTAGACATTTAGAAAGTAGTTTTTATTTAAAAAAAAGAAAGAAAGAAAACTATTTCTTTCCACTATTTCTCTTTCCCCAATTTTTACTGTTTCATTTCCCTGATCAATTGTTTAGGGAATGATAATCTGATTGTTAGAAAACCAATTGTCCCTTTAAATGTTTTGAAGGCCCCACACTTCTCCCAAATACCCAAGGACAAAGACTAATTCCTTAGTCTGGTGTTCAGGCCACTGTACACTGGAGACTCAACCTGAATTCACACCGTCTTGTAACACGTCTTCCTTTGCAGCTGCCCCGGAATATTTAGAGCTTCATGCAGGCTTGAAAGACATGGGTGTGGAGTCAAATAAGCCTAGACTCAAAAATTGTCTCTGGAATATAGTGATTGTGTTACTTTGGGAAACTTACTACATCCTGTAACCATGATTATAACATTGGTATTAATAATCCCTACCTTTCCTTGTAGAAATCCAACTTGCTCTTCCAGGCTTCACTCAGCCTCTTACTCCATGAAATCATTCCATTCCTTCTACTACCAACTGCACTCTAATTAAGCTCTCTATCTCCTCTTGACCACGGGGCCTGTGTCTTCTCTGCCTTCTTACCGGCACTCGGCAATCCTTTCCATCAACCTGGGTTTAAAGTTATTTAGATACGTGTTCAACACTCCAACCAGATAATAAGAGCCGTGAGTCATGCGTTTCCCAGCCCAGAGCCTAGCACAATGTGTATGTTTTGTTAGTAGCCAACAATATTTAGTTCATTGAATTGTTTATTGTGGAAATTGCCTTTGATCAGTATATACTTTAAAGTCTTGGCTCTTTAATGACACCAAGAGACACAATGGGAACACTGACAGTCTAGTTTCTAAAATGTTTTTGTTCAAATGTGTTTTTTCCTAAAATATATTTTTCTAGTTTTGTAGGGTCAGGGGCCAGATTACTCTTTTAGAAGTTTGGATTTTGTATTTGGTTCAAAATACAAATTAAATTTTTAATTTCCTTTTCCAGATTATACATAGTTCAAATTTAGTGGAACAAGGCCTTTTTACAATAGCAGCTGTGATCACTTTCTAAGTTTTGCTACAGATGATGCATAAGCGACAGATGAGTCATACAATTTGGGGAGACAGACTTCATCCTGTGTTACTAAAGGAACCCTTTCAAATGAGTGAAAGTGGTATTTCTCAAATTGCTCTGATCGTGAGGGCACTGCAATAGTAGATTCTAGGGCTCCACCAGAGGTCTTCTGAGTAATCAGAATCTTCCACCGCCTTGGTTGTCAGCAAAGTGCTGACGACTTCTAATATACTGTCCAGCTGAGACGTTCTCCTCAGTTCCCCTCTGGAGACTTCCGTGTGGACTTCCATGACATCATAAACTCAGCCTATCCAAGTCGATTTCTCTTTGTGTTTTCTGCCTCTCTACCCGCCCTTTGTTCCATTGCTCACTATTAGCAGTACCCGGTTATGCCAGCCAGGAACCTGGGTGGTGGTGCTTTTGACTTCAGCCCTCACTCACCCTGACTCCTCTCATCAGACAAACCCTCAACTCTACTCCTTATAAAGCCTACTGATACCTCTGACTCTGATAGTCTGAGGGGCCTCCCTATGCTCTGTAAAACAATCTGAGTTTATTCATTCCAAGCATATTGTTTGATGACCTACTAAGTGCCATCATTCTTATCCAGAAATACCAAGATGAACTCCCCTAAGCCTTGATCTCAAGGATATCTGAGTCCTTTAGAGTAATCTATATGTAAACAAATACTCACAAGACAGGGAAGTGCAGAAGAAGCCAAGTGCAGAGAAGCAGCTCTTTGAGGAAACCCACAGGTGTGGGAGTGACATCCCTCTGCATCTTCAGTAAGAAGTAACAGGTCCAGAGATGGGCATGCATTTAGCCTTGAATAGTCTATAACAGCTTTTGATTGCCTGGTCTTGCATGCTCAGGCTCTAAAATTGTGACTTTCTCAGTTATATAACTAGATCAATTTTTTCACTAGGGACTTACAAACATGAAAAAAAAAGCCAGATTTGTTGAGAAAAATCACACCAACTTTCTACAATGAGTACTATGTATGCTTTCAGGGATGCCTATATTTGACAAAATAGAAAGATACAAAGAAGTATATAAAGGATATAAATTTCTAGCTCTTGTCCATCAAGAAACTGGGCGACTTCAGCCAGCATGGCATGGGAAATGCACTGCTGCTATCGTCAGTGATTTTGACTTAATCAGCCCATACTCATTACAGTCTGATGATAGTGACTGCTGCCTTTGCGCTTTAAGTTCTGTGTTAGAACGCTTGCTACTTGGTCTAGGACAGGGTTAAAAGCCCTAAGGGTTTTTTCCTGTTTCGGCTCCTTTTGTGTAGTGCTATCCCAACATCTTTAACCACAGTGCCCGACACATAATAATTAAAAATTTGTTGATTGCCACTATCAAAAAAAAAAAAAAACCCAGAAAATATCAAGTTCTGATGATGATATGGAGAAATCAGCATCCCTAGGGAAGGTTGGCATCTAGTTAAATGGAAAAAAACAGTATGGAGGCTTCTCAAAGAATTAAAAATAGAATTGCCAAATGATCCAACAATCCTACCTCTTGCACTACATCCAAAAGAATGGAAAACAGGATCTCAAAGATGTATTTGTACACTCATGGCTATTGCGGCATTATTCACAGTAGCCAACAGGTGGAAGCAACCCAAGTGTTTATGGACTGATGGATACGTAAACAAAAGGTAGTGTGTACATACAATGGAATATTATTCAGCCTTAAAAAGAAGCAAGTCCTGTCATACACTACAATGTGTATGAAACCCAAGGGTATTATAATAAATGAAATAAACCACTCGTGAAAGAATACTGGATTATTGCACTTAGGGGAGTTACCTGCTGTAGTCACACACACAGAAACAGAAAGTAGATTTATAGTTACTGGGGTCTGGGTGGAAGGAGGAAGTGGAGAATTCCTCTTTAATGGGTAGAGAGTTTCAGTTTTCCAAGATGAGAAAGTTCTAAAGATCTGTTACATAGCAATGTGCATGTAAAAACACAACTATCCTATAACATATAAAAATGGTTACGATGATAAATTTTATGTTATGTATTCTTCATCATAATAAAAAATATATGATATAGGAAGGATGTAATAAAATGCTATAAACTTTTAAACCAGAAGAAAAGGATCAATGTCTGTGTTAGCTTAAATCATACAAAAATTTGTTGATTAATAATCACATAAAGGCATGCATAAAATATACATTTGTGAAACAGAGGTGAGATCATACTATTTTGTTACAGTTTCTCTCACTTCACAATGGGGTACAAACATCTTTTCTTGGCAGTAGTGTAGCTTGACCTGGTTGGAAATGCAGGATACGATGCCCCTGGATGAAACTCCAGTTTATATAACACATCTTTTATTGTTGGACATGTCAGTTTCTGTGAGTTTGCTATTACAAACAATGCTCCCTGATATTAACTGCCTTGGTCTGCCAAGTACAGTCATTAAGCGCTGAGTCATTATCACTTGGTTCACACCTACGGCATTGCTCGCCTTCAAATTTGTCCTGCTTAATTCTAGTCCCTTGCTTCCCATACCTGCAAAAATCTCCGTATAGCACTCGAACTCTGTTTTTCTAATCAGACTCCTTTGCACCCACATTCCCTCTGGCAAAGGTCTTTTATAGCCTGCGATTTCAAGCAGGATTTTAAAACCTCTAAAAGGTGCTACTTTTAGGTCCAAGGTAGGTGAGAAGCCTTTATTATGTTAGGACCTTGGCTCTTCCTTTGTCATGCCATTAGTCATCAAAAAGAAGTAGCACAAAGGATTACTGTCTAATAAATTTATGACCCGTATTTGTGGAGTACAGCGTAAGCCTTAGAATCCTGAAATACGTTTTCTCCTCTCACTTGAAGTCTAGCTCGCCAAAACACTGTAGTTGTCTGACTATGCCAAATTTATTACTCATTGTCCAGCATAACATGTATAGTGACATTTTAACCTCATTAGAATATGTTTTTAAAAATACTAACCAAATATAGAATATGGAATTTTTGTTAATGGTTATAATTTCATGCCTCTATCCCCTATCTTTACCTAAGTGAATCTATTCAAAATACTTTCTTCATTAGACCGTGAGCCGTGTGAGGGCAGGAATCATGTGTACCTCGTCCGCGGTTCTAATCCCAGCCCCTTCACAAGGTCACAGAGGAGGTGGGTGTTACACAGCTGTGGAATGAATGAATGCTTACCAATGGTAGGGACAATAATAAAATGGTCGTGGTCTTGACGGGAAGAGCACATGCGTGGGCGATCACACAGTGTATACAGATGCACACTGAGAGCACATGTCATAATTAGATAATATAGATGGGTTGATTTCAAAGGCAGTGGCGAGAGTCTCCCTCTGGGCTGACTGAAGGCTTCAAGTACAGAGAGACCCGGCCCTTCAGCTTGAGACTTCATCAGTTGGGTCATCTGCAGATATTCTAAGGGGAGAGGGCTTGGAGAGCTGGATCTGCTTCCCGTGCTTCAGTATAGAAGGAGAGATTGTTACTGCCCTCAGGGTTTGCTAGTGTCCACGCGAGCATGTTAGAAAGTGGCCTGCCAGCTTCTTAAGAAATGAAGGGCACTTGGGGAGCCTGCCGAGATATTTTCCTAATCCACTCTTTTGTCCTAGCCCGGATTTGTGAAAATGTATACATGGATATATATCAAAACAGTGGCAATTATGCCAATAAGAATAGAAAAATTTTAGGAGGCTGAATTTTTTTTTAATACTTATACATAGTACCTTGTACTTCAGTATTTTGAGCATATATATTAGTTCAGGAATGGGTGGTAGAGAGATCTTTTATACCTACTGTATACATATTATCCTTAATATGAAGAGTGATGCTATAAAACAATTTGTTTGTAATGTATGTACATGAAGGTGTGTGTGTAAATGCTGATTAACTACGCTCTCCAGGCATAGAAAGAAGTACTTGATGTCCTGTTATTATTAATAATGGTAATAATAAAATAGCAATAATTTATAATTATTTGCCATGCACTTCATTCTCATACCTACCCATAAAATAACGATTGTTATCTCACAGATGTGGAAACTCAGATTTATGAGTTTAAAGCAACTTAATTACTCAAAATGAAGACAGTTCAGTAGGAAAGTAATACAAAATGACATATCAGGGAAAAATTCAAGGTACTGTGATGCCTTTATTATTTCTAGAAATGCTCATAATGTAAGATTCTATCTAGTCATATAAAAAAAGAGAAAGAAATTTACTTGTTCATTGTCTTGTTCTCAGTGTCAATACTCAACATTTGTGAAATCTCTAATACTCTCATGTTTTCCTGGTTTTAAAGAAATAACTGTTTGTTTTTTTCCTTTTCGCTTTCTATTTTGAAATAACTTTATTTTTAAACAGTCAAAATGCGATTCTACTTTCTTTCCTGGAATGGTGGTTTTAATAGGCGGGGTGGATTATAGAATTTCGTGAATCACTCAGGAAAACTGCTTGACAGTTTCGAGCAGACCTTGTGTAACTTTTATGAAACACCTCCAGTCAGTTTGTCAGGTAGAATTTCCCAAGCACAGTCTTTTTCAGATTCCGTTGATTCCATTTTTAGGAAAGCTTAGCAGTAATAAGGCATTCTCCCCCAATGTGAAAGCTCTCCTCTCTTTTCCTTTTTAATTGAAGGATCAAGTATTCACATAGGGAGCTCTCTGCCACATTCAATCATCGTCCAGACCTCGGGGGGAGCCCTCAGATGATACATACTGCCTTGCCGTGCTGGAAAAGACAAACAAATATGTTTGGAGCATCCCTATTCACTACCCATGTTATTTTTATGACACACTAAAGCATTGTTGTTTAATTCTTACAGTAAACAGAATTCTTCAGTGTAAATAGAGATACCTTGTCTTAAATTTACCTTGTATTGTACTCATATTGAATTCCTTGGTTATGTGTGACAACCTACTGAGCACCTCAGGAAATACAGCCTGACATAACATGATGAAGAGGCACAAAGATACAGACCCCAGTGGATGTGCTTTATGGACAATTATGATCCTGCGTCCCTGTGAAAATTAAACACTTTAAAAATACTATCATTATGGAAAGAGAAAGGTGATAAATTTGAAACTGCTTATGTCAGATAGCCAATAGGAATGTTGTATCTGTTCTGTAGATGATCCATTGAAGAATGAAGGTGTGGGAACTGGATTAAATTACACTGGAGCAGGTCAGAGCCTGATTCCTACACCACACTGGATGGTATGGTTTTATTTTGTGGTAGGTACCTCACTGGTCATTAGCACACGAGAAGAAGCATGTGAAAGCATGAAAAAATGCAGTACAGAACAACACGATAAAAAGAATGGCAGTGATTTTTTTGTGTTGGATGTTTCTCTTTGGCCTTTCTAGACTCACTCTCTCTGTTTCCACCTTTGCACTTCAAGGCCGCCCCTCACTCACAGCATCCGTGGGCCTCCTCTCTCTCTGGCTTCCTTTTGAGGTGTCCCTGGGCAGTGGCAGCCAGAGATGAGGGGGTGACAGGCACGTGTCAGAGTTTATTTCCCTTGGCCCCCTTTCTTCATGGGGTGCATTCCAGGGCTTCATTTCTGTACTAAAGGCCTTGGTTCCTGTCCAGTGGCCCTTCCTATAATTCAGCCTCTTCCTCCAGGTTCCTGAATCTGTTCTCACCCTTTCCCCTACAAACGCAACAATGGTTACTGGCTCCTGGCCAACTGGTTAACGTGGTTTCCTAGGACTCCTAGCTGTTACTAGCTGGAGGTATTTTATTATCATGGTTTTCCTTAACCCTACTCTGGTCCATCTTTGTAAATAGTTCTCC
>NW_003852563.1:3107167-3111869 GCF_000181295.1 Otolemur garnettii
TAAGAGTGGCAAAAATAAGTTAAGCCAACAAAAATTCCATCCCCTTTAACATGGTTCTGACTCAATGGACCTCTTAAAAGCAAATGAGGAGAGCGATGTGCAAAGGTCCTAGAGGCGGCTTGTTCACCTAATAAATCCATGATATTTAATTTTTTAAAGGGTTATCAACTTACTGATATCTCATTGAAATATTTCCATTATATTATGAAATCTCTTTACTATAATTAGTTAAATATGGTTTATGGTATTTTTCCTCTTGATGAAGTAGCTCTGAGTGCCAAGTTTAGCTTAAACATCAGTCTCTCCAATAGGCCTTACTCTCTAACCCACCCAAACTAGTTTAGCATCCACCTCCCCATTCCCCCTCCCCACCCCCATTTTTCCTTCCATGCCATCTGACTTTTGAATAAAGTTAACACACACATAATGCACCTCCAGTTTGTCTTCTCAGTTAGAGTCAACATTTCATGGTGGGTTAGATAACATCTGCATCCCCAGTGTGTGGTCGGTACTCCAGACGGAGCTACTGATGCACCGGTTCCCTTCCAAAACCAAATCTATTACCCAATTATGGCCCAAGAAGAAGGGGAAAGAGGAGAGGGAGGGGAGGGGAAGGGGTGATGGGTGAAGGGAGAGTAACTGGTGGGACCACACTATGGTGCACCTTACAAGGGTACATGTGAAATTTACTAGGTGTAACATATAAATGTCTTCACACAATAACTAAGAAAATGCCATGAAGGCTGTGTTGACCAGTTTGATGAAAATATTTCAAATTGTATAGAAAACCAGCATATTGTACCCCATAATTACATTATGTACACAGCTATGATTTTTAAAAAAATCTATTAAATCTGGCAGGTTTTTTTTTGAAACATATTTTGCATTCTTTAGTAAATCCTGTTTCTCTGTACTTTCTGGACTTTATTGGAGTAGGGAAGAAATCTTAGGAAAGAGAAAACAAATATGAGAAACTGTCAGGTAATTACAGATGGTGTGCCAGGGAGGCATACAGACCTGTTGGAGTTTGTTTTAGAGATTAGTTTCTAAAAGAGACTTGTATGACATAGGTCAGAATAGGAGGGAAGGGCGTTGTCCAATCTGCGGCCCATGGGCTTTATGAGGGATTTTTGAGGACTATTTTCTTATCTGTATTACTGGATATAGTGAAAAGTATTCACAGACCTTTTCTTTTGCTCATTAGCTTTTGTTAGTGTGACCCAAGACAACCCTTATTCATCTAATACACAGCAGAAAAGAATTCAGGTTGGACACCCCCAGCCTAAGACAAGTTTCCCTTTGCAACTAAGGTTTTAATTCACCCTTGAGGCAAGTGACCACTCTAAGTTAGTTCCTTTTATGTGCATAACACTTAACTCCCAAGGCACATTTGTATATGTATATGCTCACCCATATTCTCAGATCAACTCCATAAGGCTACCAGGACATAGAATATCCCCACTTTATTGGTGAAGAAATAAAAGCTTAGAGAATATTAGCTCCCTGATGGGTTTTAAAGGTATGAGGTCATGACAGAAAGGTAATGGTGGGAGGAAGATCTTGGAAGCTTTAGACTCCTGTTTTCTGGTTTTGTTGTGGAGGCTTACACACTTCTTCACCAGCATGTAAAGTAGTGTCCCGAACAGAGTAAGCACAATAGAGCCAGTTGATAGGCTGAATGAATAAACATTTACATGTACATGCATAGAGCTGACACTTCAAAATAATTGGCCGTACAGTTTTTACTGTTCTGTAGCTTACATTTATCTTTTTCTTTTTCACATGGAATAGACATTTTTCCATGTGGGTTTATACAGCTCTTCCTCATTGTTCCTAGAAGCTTAATAAAACGCCCCTGAATTACACCACATCTCTCATACCATTTGAGACTACCAAGTAAATGACTAGTGTCCATTTTTCAGTATAGCTGCATGTCATCAATGCCAGGTGACCATTAACCATAAATACTGTAACCATAAATGATGTTGACAGTGTGGTCGGGGGCTTGGTCCAGTGGACGGTCCTCAGATGGATTCCCATTTATCTTGGATCTGCTATCCTCCTAGAGTTAGGGTTGAAGGGGTGTTTAGCCAATAGGTACATCCAAGGCTAGAGGAGGGGCCCTGAATCTTGAGCTGTTCATGTTTTGCTTCTAAAACAAAAGTGCTCAAAAGGCTTGAGGGTAAAAGAATGAAACAAGAACTAAAAGTTAGTGTAACTATTTTAATATCAGACAAAGGAGACTTTAAACAGTATTATTAGATATAAAAGGGGCAATTCATAATGACCAAAGCATTACTAAAATTAACATTTATTTATATCAAAATGTGCTATAAAATAAGTGCATGCAAAGATAAGTAATAGAGTAGAAGATGGTATTCACAACACAATTAACTATTACAAGACTGTGTCCAGAATACATAAACATTCCTGTAAGTCAGTAACAAACTGGGGGAAAGATCTGACAAGGCATAAAAAAGGACAAAACTTGAATGGCTGATAAACATAAGAAAATACGGTCAACCTCTTTAATGATAGAAGAGATAAAAAATAATATCAGAACACTATCATTTGATACATGTAATACTGGCAACAACTAAAAAGTCTGACAATGTGAGATCTTTTTGAGGATATAGAACCCTGAGTACCCGCATGCACCCACATTCACTGCTGGAAACTGATGCACTAAAACCAGCTGGGCACTGTCTAGTCAAACCATCCCAGCAATTCCACTCCGGGATACCTTCCCTAGAACTTGTGTCTATGTGTCTCAGAACACATGTACAAAACTGCTTATACTTACATTTATGTAATAGCCAAAATATGGAAACAATCTAAATAGTTATCACCAATAGAAGAGATAAACGTTTAAATTTTGCCCTGAGCAAATACTACACAGAAAAGAAAATGAATGAAGTATGACTGCCCTCAACACGGACAGAACTCAAGAATATTATGTTGCACAAAGGAAGTTGCAAAAAATCTGCAACATAATTCCATTAACATAAAGTAGAAAATCAACTTAATTATTTAATTTGGGGATGCATTCGTAGATAGTAAAGCAAGGAGAGAGCAGGTCTCCCTCTGGCTCAGGCCGGTCTCACACCTGTGAACTCAGGCAGTCCACCCGCCTTGGCCTCCCAAGTGCTGGGATTACAGATCTGAGCCACCACACCCTGGAACCACACCAGGATGTGGTTCTTAAAAAATTCCACGTAGTTCCTTATTAGTATAGTGGTGAGTGAAGGAAAAATTCTACGTATTTATATGTGAGGGAAAGAAAGAGCTGAATTTATGGAGATAGGGGAGATTTCTGGGGTGCTGGTAATATTGTATTTTTTAACCTGAATGATAGCTCCTGGTTTTTGCTTTTAAATTTGTCATTACAATATAATTAACGTTTATAAATTTGTATTTATATTTTCTGTTATATTTTATTACATGCCTTTTTAATGGAGAACAATAGGTATGTTAGCAGCTGCCACTTACAATGTTCTATGTAGTGTAGAATCTGAATGCTTCGGTACCAACACAGCTCTCTCATTTTCTACCTACAGGTAGAGATGTTGGCCAAGTTATCAAATGTCCCTAAAAGCTGTCTGACAAGGGGAGAGAAAAAATAAATAAATAAATAAAAGCTGTCTTACTCACCTGTAAGGTGAAAATAAAACAAAACTCATTCTACTATCAAGGGTTCTTCTGAGGATTAAAGGGTACCCGATTAAAAACACTAATACAGTTGTTATTTCAACGTGAGCATCGTTGTATTTTTAGCTGTTTTTTTCTTACCTGGCGTGCCTCCCTGCATAATTTTATGTTTTTTAATTAAATATCATAGTTTGATATAATTATAGATTCTCATGCATTTGTAAAAAATAACAGAGGTCGGGCAGCGCCTGTGGCTCAAAGGAGTAGGGCACTGGCCCCATATGCTGGAGGTGGCAGGTTCAAACCCTGCCCCGGCCAAAGAATAATAATAATAATAACAGAGGTCCCCGGTATGTTTCCCTTTATTCAATTTTCCCCACTGTCAACATCTTTTAAAACTATCGTATAGCAACCGTTACAAGATTCTGACGTTGATTACAGTCATAATACAGAACAGTTCTGTCACAAGACATGGCTTTTTTATCTTTAAATCCACACATTGAAAAAGAGTTTTCTTTTTAACCAGCAGTATAAGTCAAGTTAACTTTTTAGTAGCAGGTTTTTATGAGTTTTTATTACTGACTTCACAGTCCAAATCTGATCAAGGTGGACCCTTCTCTTTTCTGACTAGTGAGTGACATTGTCTAATGTCATCCTGCTGTCTAACACATCCCAGCCCTAAATGTCATAAGTTGTTTTTTTATTAAAGAGAAAGTGAATAAAAGCATTACATACATTTCTCCCTTGAAAGATGCCACAGACGACTGCAGAAATGTGGCATCCCACCTCCTTACTTCGGTCACAACTGGTTACTCTACATGGACAAAAAGATGTCTTTAGGAATATATTTTTTCTTGTATGTATTTTAACTGTATCAATTCTTCAAAATATTTTTAACTGTATTACTTCTACCTACCTCTGGGGTCTCTCTGACTCCAGTCTATTTTATATGTGATTATAGATTAATGTTTCCACATATGACTTCATTATACCCCTAGTTAGTTCATAAAAATGCCAGTGGTCTTCTGTGAATCATAAAATCCCCTCCTTGTGT
>NW_003852563.1:3112586-3122586 GCF_000181295.1 Otolemur garnettii
CAATGCAAATAACAGTTCTTATTTTTTAGAATTGTCATGTTAAAAGGCGTAATCCATATAAAGTCTGTAGTCTGTCTATTGTCTCACTCAAAGTAAGTGATAGGAGCATTTTTTAAATAATTGTTTCTAATTATTTTAAGTGCTCTACGATTTTGTGTCCATCTTCACCCAGCATGTCCAGACCTAAGCATCTTACCTTCCCCAAAGCTATCCAGATGGCCAGGCATGGTGGCTCACACCTATAATCCCAGCATTCTGAGAGGCTGAGATGGGTGGATTGCTTGAGCTCAGACCAACCTGAACAAAAGAGACTCTGTTTCTACTAAAATTAGAAAAATTATCCAGCCATTGTGACAGGCACCTATGGCACCTGTGGTCCCAACTACTTGGGAGGCTGAGGCAAGTGGATCACTTGAGCCTAAGAGTTTGAGGTTGCTGTGAGCTGTGATGCCACTGCACTCTACCAACGGTGACATAGTGAGACTCTGTTTCAAGAAAACAAAAACAAGAATGAACTAAAAAGGCTAGCCATTAACGTCCTGTATTCTAATTTAAAAAAGAAACCAAAAAGGAAATCATCTCCTTAGATTTCAGTTTAAAATGTCCACTCTATCATTCATTAGTTTTTGTTCCTCAGTTTAGGAATCTGAGGCCAATGAAATGAAAATTGTCATGTTAGCATGGTTTAGACGTATTGCTTACTAAACATATGGTTTAGAATTGAATTATACAAGGTTTCCTATTATACTGATTTTATTGATGTCAGAATCAGTTCAATATGAGATAGATGTGTGTATATTACTGTAACACTTGTCCTACAGTTTGATTTGGCAGTTAATCCTTTAACCCTTCTTATATACGCTGTCAAATACTGTTTACCTCCAGAACACTGGGTAACTCCTATGTGTCCAAGTGGCATCTCCCATGTGCAACTCTGGACTTCATTCTCCTCACCCTCCCAACTCAGATGCATCTTAGAAAGTAAAAACTTCCTGAGCACTTGAATTAGCTGTCACAAATCTCACTTAATTTCATTCTCAGCTCATTTGCCATCTACTTGCCTTATTCCAAGCCCTTCTTTCTATAGCTGTCTATTCTTTCTATAACCGCGGTTCCGGATGTCATGGGTATCTCCTCTCAACATAGATTTCTAGGGACTGACTTGCTAGCGTCAGGTAGACACACAAAAAAAGAACTAACTTTTGAGAGACTGTCACTGAGGGAGGATGGAGAAGAACTCATAAAACGACATCAGAATTGGTAAGATGCCATCCCTGAGTGATGTTTGGGATTATAACTAGGCATTGCTGAATTAGAGAATGTAGGCTTGGCCGACCGTAAGCACAGTTTGGTTCTTTACAAAATGACTCTATTGTATTCATTATATTTAGTGAGAGAAGGTGGGTAAGTGTGTAAGTATTTGCTAGAAAGATTTCCTTCAAAAATGGTTAAGATTTTTAAAGTTCATACGTAAAGGATGAGATTTAGTTATAATGAAAATTAACGTCTATAAAATATCTCATTTCCCAATATGTCCGATACACGATTAGGCACATAATCCTAAATAAGAGAAATTCTCTGTACCCCAATTATGGAAGCAAAGGAAACTATTGATTCAGATACTTTCTATCTCAGTTGAAAAACAGGTCAAGTAGATAGCATTTCAAGAATTTTACAGTTTCTTTAAAAGCTTCTGCAAACCATTATTTGCACATAAGATTTTTTGGAGAAGATTAAATGATCGCTTCACAGCGTGCTGGCACGTAATTTGGGGGAGGTCGTTATTATTTACAATATCCATTTTTTCTTGCCTTAAGTTTTCTATTTTTATGTATACATAGGTGTTTTTTTCACTATGTGTCTCTCATTTCTTAGTCTTAATTAATTTGTGTTTTTCTTGTGTCAAGAATTAAATGGCCTTTAATCAAACACTTTCTATAGGTGTTCATAAAGTTGCCATAGATGATCACACCAGAAATAAAGGACAGATGCTACCAGCCATAGTTTCTTGGTGGAGCCATAAGTAGTACATGATAGAAAAATAGAATTCAGAAATAAGGGTAATGGACTTACGGGAAAGAAAAATCATGTAAAGTTAGCTTCTGAAAGGAAAATGTATCGGGGCAGTAGGGTTTGGGAAGTATTAAGTCATTTAACTTAAAAGATCTTAATCCTAAGAGAACGCATTGGCCGAGATCTAACTGGTAAAAGAACAAATTGCTCGGTATTTAAGACAGAAGGTATTTTACAGACAGAGTTAGTTTCTAAGGTGTTGGAAGGGCTGGGAGAATGAAAGGGAAAAGGTGGTGAGTACTGGACTAGCCAAAAGGACCACTAAAAGGAAGTGGATCCCTGCTGCTGTGTTTGCTGACCTGACATTTGAATCCTTATGGGATGCTGCGCCACCCAGAGCTGAGATGCAGCAACATTCCGCTACTGAAGAGGCTGACCATGTGGAGAGAGGTTCCTGCTGCCTGGAATGCTGGAGGCTGCATTCCTTGGATACAGCAGCTCTTGCACGTTTTCTCCTTCCTGGGATACAGCAGCTCTTGCACGTTTTCTTCCTTCTTCCTGCTCTGTGTTTCTAGGGCGCCTCACACTGGCAAAACCTAGTAAATAGAAAACCAGCATGCAGGAGAGTTAGTTGCAAAGGTACCTTGTAGGCTGGCTGCTCAGCAGCACAGAACAGGGTATGGAAGTGTGGATGTGGGGCTGTGGACATTAAGTGAATCATCACGTTGGCTATTCAGCATTCATGCTCACTCTTCTTTCCACCGCTTTGCACTACCAAATGGAATCACCCTGTGCTTCCACCTAACATGACATGACGTGCTTTGTATAAATAAAGATCCTTTCATCTTCACCATCACATTTATATATCTGGGTGATGTGAATTCCCCTTTAGTTCAGACACCACCCACTTGGATAGTCTGCAACTCAAAACACTAAACTGTGACTGGGTGTGGTCACTCACACCTATAATCCCAGTGCTTTGAGAGGCCGATCTGAAAGGACCACTTGAAGCCAGGAGTTCAAGACCAGCCTGAGCAACATAGACCCTGTATCTGCATGTAATTTTTCAAAATTATCCAGGCATGGTAGCACGTACCTGTGGTCCTTACTAACAGGAAGCTGAGACAGGAAGATCATTCAAAGCCAGGAGTTTGAGCTGTGATTTCACCACATTCTTCCCAGCTGGCACTCCAGCCTGAATGACAGAGTAAGACCCTGTCTCAAGCAAAACAAAACAAAACAAACCACTTAAAGTATAAAGTAAAACCATTGTAGAAGTTCATATAAACTTTCTTTACTTAAATCAATGGAGAAAAGGAGGAAGGAAAATTAGTTATTATATACAAATCTCTATATAATCAAGAAGTAAAACATAATTTTTGTTTCTATAGTTAGTTGTGAGGCCAGACTTAATATTTAGCGCTTTTTCCCTTTGTCCTCAGCCAGTGGCTCCCAGATTTGGGATTTTTTACCTAGTGAAGCATCCAAAGCCTCATTACCCCAGAGTCAGTGTCCTTAGGGGTTCTGTCATTATTGGGCTGCAGACTTTCAGTGCTAATGTGGTTGGTGGCCCTGATCATATAAACAGATGCCCTTTTGCCTGTCCCGAGTGTTAGCATGCCCAGGAACCCAGCTCCTCCTTCCATACGTACCCTTTCTTTTCACCTATAAGGATAGTTGCCTGAGGATCTCCAATGGCCTGGGAATATTCTGTTTCTAGTTTCTAATTAAGCAATGCCTTTGTTGCAACCCATGATGTAAGCATTTCTCTGCGTGGGTAGAGAAAGAAAACACGTTCTGAGTAGGTGATTAAATATGCTAGTGGGAAAAAAATACATTTACTTTCTCCCCTTTCTTCCCATTCCAACATTTTCTTACCATATAAAAATGAGCATCAAATATGTGTCTTTAGTTCAAAGCCCATGCGGTGTTCTGTAAGAACCTCAAGATAACAGGGTGTTGTTGTCACTCAGCTCATTCTGTCGTGGAGACTTCAAGAGGACATTCCAGCAACCTCTCAGGCTTTGGGTTGGTAAAGTGAATTTCAAGATGCGTAGCATCCATGGATGTTACCTTACTGCCCTACTTCTCCTGCTGTAAGCAGATTTTTTCATCAAAAGCAACACTGTGAGGGACATCCCTCATCCCTTGCATGAGTCAAGGCATGCAACATTCTGTACGTTCACAGGTGATGGTGCTGCCAGATGACTGTGAGCAGGTCTGCAAGGGAGCAGTTCCCTCCCTGGAGAGAGGGACACTGGGAAAGAGGGCCTGACGTTAGATTTCCATGATGAATATTATCCCTAACGTGATGATAGATAAAGGTTAAACCAACTCTCAGGTCATCAGTAAGACAAAATCTTTGCATTCATAAGGGAGAGTCAGGCTCCTGGCAGACAACGTACAGGGACTTCCTTGATGACCTTGACTTCTCTAGAGACTTCTATTTCGAACTCATTCCTTCTCCAAATCCTCTGTCTCTGAGCTATTCTTTAATACCATGCTTTTAGCATCTTTTAGGTATGGAGATGTCTCATGTCCCAGTAGTCTTAAATTCTCACTCTGTCTTGAATGTTGACATTATTACTATGCTATGTGTTAGTCAACGCATTAATTTGATCAATATGTATTATGTGCCCACTATGTTTTAGGCATGATGCTAAACTCTAGAAATACGTGGGTGAGGAAGAGTCACGATTGCCTTGGGGACCCTGTAGTCTACCGGAGAGGCTGGGCAATTAAACAAGGAATAATACTACTAATAATGTGGTAAATGGATAAATGCTATGTACTATAGGGGAACAACCCAATTTCTGTCCTGGGGGAAGATTACCTGCCAGAGGAACATTTAAGATAATTCCTCCAGAACACATTCAGGGAGGCCACTGTAAAGTTAATTTTCCTTTGAAAGAGGTTCTAATTTAGCGTGTATGCAAAATCTTGTTTCCTGCAGGATTATGTTTAGTCAGTTTAGGGATCCTATATTATACTGAACATAAATCCGTGGTTATGCTAATCTCTAACTTTTCGTGAAAATATTTTGAATGAATACATCAGATGATTATATTCAATAGCTGTTCAATTTCCCCTATCTCTATTAGTTGACTTCGTGAAGATTCACATGACTTTCCTTGTGAAATAAATTTTAATTCATCACTGAAACTAGCAAATCATAGTTTCTTTAGCCCATTCACGGGTGCTTCAAGAATGTGATCTGTACAGTTCATGGGAGCCTTTGTATTAGGTGATTTAATTTTGTAGTTGAGAACACGGGCTCTGGAGTCAGACCACTAAGATTCAAATCCTGACTCAAACACTTGCTAGCTATGTGACCTTGAGCAAGTTACTTAATCTCTATACTACAATTTCCTCATCTACAGGGTGATGATAATACTGTCTCTATGATGGGAAGGCTGGGAGAGAGATTTTCAAAGGAGTCAATATCTGCCAAGTGCTTAGAACAGTGCCTTAACAAATAAGATCGCATTTCCTCTGGAGCACATCTATTAAGAATGTCTTTTTTAGAAAGCAATAAAAATTATAAATGTGCCCACTTACTCATTTTTGATCTGGAACACAAATGGCAGCAGTTAACATGATACAATAGGAAGATCCTATACTGGTATTACAGGGTTCTATTTCTGTCTCTATTAATTAGCTGCAAGGGTAAAGCCTATTTTATCCTTGGAAAGAGGCAGTATTTAGACAATGGGAAATACCAGGTACTGTGCTTTAGTGATTGAATGAATCTAAAAATCACATCAAGAACTGTTTGCTTGCTTAAAACATTGTTTGCTATTGTCTAGTAGTAGTATTAAAAGGCAGTTATTATCTTCATAGGTGTTATCACGAGTTACGGATTATATCTGGATGGGATACTACTTCACAATTCCTCAGAACTCAGCTGTTTTGCTTATGGATTTGCTCCTTGGAGCTTACATTCCTTCAGAGTCCAAGCATGCACAGCCAAAGGTTGTGCTCTGGGCCCACTGGTGAGTGTGTGAATTTACATTCTGGGAATAGATTAGATGTCAGATGACACTGAAAATCAAGGAGGAAGTCAGCGGTGGTAACTCACTCCGCACAGCTAGCCTTTCCAGCAGGATGGGATATATTTTTCTTTTTATAAAAGTTCATTTAATAGTTACTAAGATTTTATATTCCACATAAATTTCGAGACTGCACGTAGGTCTAGTGAAGGACAAAATATATATTTTACTGAAATAACGGTAAGTTGGCTGGTCTAGTAGGGAGTCATAAAATGTTGCCTCATTTAGTGACATATTTAAGGTGGATGTTTTTCTTCCTAATAATGGGTTCAACAACTAACTTTAAGGTTAAAAAGTGAAAATAATTGACGCTCCATAACTGCTACCATATAGCAATACTGGTCCCCAATAAGAAGGTTAATCAATTAAAAGGTCGAGTTTACTTCATCCATTAGAATAAAATAGTTGTATTTTGTGAATGTGTTAGAGCTTCGTAAGAACGGTATTTAAAGTTACACTAGTATCAGCTTTTGATATTCACATTTCAGAGATTCTGAAATGTATATCTATATTAGCATTTAAAAGCTTGAGAAAATTATGCTTTTTATTTCTGCTATAATTTAGAAAACCCAATTAATAGTACATAACTGTCATAAAGTAGCAGAACATTCCGTAGTATCAAAACATCAGATAATGCTTTTGTGAATTTTTCTTGATTAATTAGTTTTCAGTTCTTTTAAGGGAAATACTTATTAGTTTTAGATATTTTTTGGCAATGTTTGCTAATTCCCTATCATTTTAATGCACCCTGTCTTCACTGAACAGTGTATTATATAAATATTACCTTGAAAAACAGCCCTATGGATTAATTTTTGCCTCCTTACTTTGGACCACTTCTCCCATTTTGTTTCAGAGCTTGGTTGCTTTCCAAGCAGCGAACATTATCCATGGGTGGGGCTGCGTCTGTATTGCCATTAAACGTTTTATAGCCCAGACCCCTCTGATGGATACTTACCCTTAAAAGCAGGAATGGCGGAAGGCCAACTTTTCCTCTCCATTCAAAAAAAAGGAAAGAGAAACAAAAGCACATGTGACATCAGCTTGAAACTTACACTTTTTCAAAATGTAGCCTGCAAATTGTGCTTCTGGCTACTAATTGGTTCCACAGTGTCTCTTGATGTTCTGGCAACTCTGAATAAGGGGGACACCATGATCAAGCCACATCCTGCTCAGATAGTAGCAATGTTAACCTTAAGAAATTAAATGCCACAGTGCCCTGATGGGAAGGGAGAAAACAGAACTGCCGTGTAAAACCTTCTCTGCCGCAGCCTCATCCATTCTAGACTCAATCCTGACTTACAGCACAGAGTTATTTTCTCCCTTGATACTTTTCTTTATCCTGTACTCAGTATGCAAACACTTTTCCCCAGTCAATGATCCATCTCTAATCGCTGGGATTGAACAGCAATGTCTTTATTTAGAACAAGTCAACTACAGGCTGCCAAGAAGTTAAAACTCAAGGGCTTCAACTGGTTTCTGAAATATTCTTGTGCCAGTTACATTACACATGACGCCCTTAAGCGATTACTTATGTTAGTTTTCTAAGTAGCCCTGCATATCTATCACAGTATCATGAGGGGTATAACAGACTCAGCTCTGTTTTGTTGGTGATTCTATGTGTCCTTATTGATTTTAAAAACCTATGAATCGATCTTAAAAGGCAGACTTCCCTATCATGAAATTATAATGTGATATTCAACAAAATTCAGCCAAATGTAGTAATGGTGTATACGTGCTTCTAAAGCTGTTTTTTATCTAAAGCCCAATGCTATCAGATTTTTAAATAAAACATTTCATTCAAATAAAAACTTCATTTCTGTATTTAAATCTTTTCTTAGCAGAAATCAAAGAACCAATTATTGAAAGAGTCTAATTTTTTGTTCACCCAACAACATCTCCTGATGATAACTCTTGTTTTTTAGAGAGAAAAGCCCGTTTATTTTACAATTTTTACATATTTACTACCATTGTTACCCATGTGTGCAGGGAAATACTATTTTCAGTGTTTTTTATGAGAAATGTGTGCTCACACTCTCCAATGTAGTGTAGTTCATCTTTAAAACTGGCATGTTGCTTATATATGAAAACAGAAAAATGTAAAAAGAGAAAAAGATAATATAGAGTATTTTTAAAAGGAAAATATGTAAATTCTGCATTCTTATTTTAATGTAGAATTAGCTCAATATGTTTGTCTAACCTGACCAAAATTCATTAGTAGTTCAAAAAGAATTGCCTGTGGTTGTCCAGCTCTCATACATTTAAACAATGCACTAAACTCTTAAAGATATTCTGATGTAAAAAACAGTTTACGATGCCTTTGATCCTAATTTTAGGCCTCTAATATTCATTGTGAAAATTAAATCTAGTGATGGGGAGTTTCAAAAATGTTTGAAATAGTAAAATAAATTAACATAGAACCCACTGGGAATTCTCCAGTGCTTTTTTGGCTTTGGTTTATAGGAGAGAGGAAACCCTTCACATTGTGCATTTCCGTAATAAAAACACAGTTTTTTCATAAGCAAATCCCTTTGCCATAGTTACATAACAGCCGTGGAGTTTGAGATTGAGAATGTGATGACTGTGTCTGGCCTTGGAACATTCATTGGATCAATTCTCCAGAGGCTCTCTTAAGAATGAGGTGTAAAACTATAGGTTACTGCTGTGTGATAGAGTTAAAAGCGGCCCTGGTTTCCTAGTGATAGCACCCTTACATGGATAAATAAATACACCCAGGTACATGTGCGTGTACACACACTTCCTTTTATATTTGTTTTCAAAGAAGGAAATAAATGTATTTAAGACGTCTTAATCTTAATGGCAATATCAAGAAAATCCTATATGAGAAGTTTGCCCTAAAACTGCTGTTCTGCTTCCTTGGGAAGTATCCTACTAAATCACGGATTTCCAAACTATCACGAAGGGAAATCATGCCTGCCTTAGGAGGGCGGGTGTGAAAAATTAAAGAAAATGTCATTTATCTAAGAGTTTCTGAGGCACGGTAAGAACTTTGTTAAAAGTGAAATTTTATCAAAATGTTTGTGTGTTTTTATTGCAAATTTGTTCTCAAATATTTTTTATGTGTCAAAAGAGTTTTCCAGGGCAAAGGCAAGCCAAGTTTATACTCCCCAAGTGCCTTTTTCCTTAAAATTCCTTTTAAGGCAAGGTAGGGGGGGAAAAGTGAAAGAAAAAATAATAAAAATGGAAAGACTAGGTCAGGGCGGCACCTGTGGCTCAAAGGAGTAGGGCGCCAGTCTCATAAACCAGAGGCGGTGGGGTTCAGACCCAGCCCTGGCCAAAAACTGCAAAAAAAAAAAAAAGAAAAAGAAAAAGAAAGAATAGGTCAAAGCATAATAAATAGTATGATTGCCAAGCCTAATTTATAATAAGGACAGAAAAATATACTTTCTGATTTTGAACTAACCAGGTATTTAAGTGTTGTAATGGAGTATCTGGAATTGGCCTTAAGTTTTCAACTTTTTGAGCCCCATTTGACTTGAAGCACTTTAAAATCATTCTATAACCATTTGAACAATACATATGGACACAACAAAACCAACTGCATTGTTATGAAATATTAAAATGATAAACTGATATTCTTCTAGTCATTTTAGCATTCGTACGTAGCTAATTAGACTAAAAAAAAAAAAAATGAGTAGGAGTTATAGACCTAAAGAACCTCATAGCTTTTCTCTGATGAAAATAAAACATGTTGTGACCTCAGGCTTATTAAAAATTAACACTCAGTCTTTTTCACATTTATTTTCATAATTGGGAAAGTGTCTTCACCCTAAGAAATCAAGGTTTCATAATTGAGAATATTTGCCTGCCTAAGGATTTCGTGTCTGATCACCGTGGGAGACATGGTCCTGTGCTCTAGGAACAGGTTGAAATTATCAACATAATAAATTCTTGAAAGGGCAAATATTTATGAGCGATGC
>NW_003852563.1:3127586-3173884 GCF_000181295.1 Otolemur garnettii
CATCTGTCTATCGGATCATCATCCATCCAACTGCTACCAAACATCTGTGGTCTTTTTGTTACTAAGATTTGTTGTCATTTTCCCTAAAGCACAGAAAGTTCACTAGAGAATGAATAAAAAACTAATTATTCTTGCAACTAGCTTTTAATAAACTGAATCTCTGGTATATAAAGTGGCATCCAAGGTTGGACTCGTACTATCCTGCCCTGGTAGAATTTGCAAACAGAGAAAACCGCCCAAGCAAACCTCGCCAGGTCACTGTCAAGGGTGGGAGGCAAAAACAAAACCAGGTGTTGGCGGGACCAGTGGAACCGCCAGCTGGGGGAAGATTTTAGAAAAACTGAGCTTTCCTCTTGGATGTAATCATGAATTAGAATAGCGTGAGTATGAAAACAGGGAAAGAGTGACAGAGCGCACAAACGCGTGTGAATGGCCAAAATTAACAGATCAACCAACACGCACTGGGGTATGGTAGTGTATGTTTTCTGCTATTTGCTAATGTCTGCCACAAAAGCAAGGTTAGCGCCAGTTCTGTGAGATTCTGCCTGCTGTGAAACAAACATAGACTCAATTATGAGGAACATCTGATGTAAATTAATTTTTCTGGAGTGTACAAGTGTCACTTACTGACCTGGAATAAGTGCTTTGCTCAATGACTCTCAAGAGTGCACCATTCACCTCGCCTAAGTGAACAGTCAGCTCCCAGGGATCAGTTTACATCTTCCGTATTTTTTTCTCTTCACACGTATGAATTAACTAACAAATTATAAGTAACAAGTTTATATCGCTCTTTACAAAGCATATTGAATGGGTGAGTTTTTTTAAAAAAATAAAAGATGCATGTATATTTAGGAATACAAATTCATTATGTGCAGTGTGGTAATAGGAACCTAGCTTATGTGAAACCGTTTTTAAAATTTTAAATCCTCCTTAACTTATAGATGGAAATGATGTGTGATGAGAATTTAGGGCGACATAATTATGTTGTCAAGTTTCGAAAATGTTTTCAACTACAAAACCATCTACTTGTCAGGAAGGAAAATAAAACATAACTTTAGAGGAAAAGAGAAAGAAAATATTCTTCTATCCTGCAGAATTTTTACAAATGCCAGCCTCGTTACTGCTAGCCTTCCTTTAGATTCTTTGCACTGGTCCTGTTCTTAGCCGACAATACCAATACTCACGTCCTCCATAAAAGTAAGGGTGAGCACCAGTTCTGTGAGATTCTGCCTGCTTTGAAACAAACATATAGTCAATTATGAGGAACATCTGATGTAAATTAATTTTTCTTATTGTATAGTCCCCTGTGAATTGTTTAATTCTTCGTTATCCTTCCTGTTGAATGAATTAGGAAGTGATTGTCATTGCTTGATAACCTGACAGATTGTTTTGTGTCTGAGTTTCGGAGGCAAAGAGCCACAATGTGCTAATGGCCAAGGCCTTTGTGCACTGGTAACTCTCACCTGCTCTGAAAAACTGGATAGTAGCTTAGTTTGTATCGTCAAAGGCCTCTTTCTCCTAATCCCCTATTTTGTGTTGTGTCACAGAATACATATATTTATTTGTGGAAAAAAAGATGTGGATGACTGGGGGGGGGAAAAAGGGCCAATGAAAATGATCCTTCAGCATTAGCAAAGAGAATTTCATTTTAGTAAAGAAAAAAAGTCAGATTGATCAATTTCGATAGGTGAAACGGAATCATTTTGTGGATCTTTAAAAATTCTGCCTGATTGTGGATAAGGAGAGAGCTTTGGGGCGATTTTTGTTTTCTAATTAAAAAACCAATTAAAAATGAATCTTTTGAAAGAAAGAGTAAAAGGAAAGAACAAGGAAGGGAAGGGAAAGGAAGAAAAAACAAACAATTTCTAAAATTTAGCATCAGTCAGATGCTTTTCTTGCTTGTATGAGCTAATAGTCCTGGCAAAAAAATTATTAGTTTTTAAAAACAGAAATTTGGAAGGCATATATATAGTATGTTCACATATATATTATCTCTGGGTATTAAGAATGATTTATCTTGTCCTTTTCCCTTTTTTAATGTTCTCAGTTTTTAAATTTTCTACAATAAATACCAATTCTCTTTGCAAAACAATCTTGAAAAAGTTGACGAGAGAGGCAATTCCAGAGCAATTTGGAGTGAGAACAGTGCCCTGGCTTGAGAAAAAGGGTGTGAGTGGCAGGTCAGGCATCCTGGGTCGAAGCTGGCAGGAAAGGGGAAAGACATCCCCACATAAATTGCCATGATTAGCCGAGGAAAAGTCTTCTGGTAACTCCCATCATGTTAATTTTTCCTTGTGTCTCATATTCTGCCTTTATTTCTTGAATAGTTGCTAGGAGTACTCAAACCAACAAAACCTCTGAGGATATTGCAGAACCTCCAGTGAAACTAAGACTGATCAGAATAATAAAGCAGGCTAGTTCAACAGCTGAGGCTAAAGTGGGTGTGAGGCCGGAACCAAGACGTTCTGGCTTCCCACCCCCCATTCTCTGGGCATAAACTTTTCCTTCTTTTATAATTGCCTTTAATCTCATTTCAATCTTTAATTGCCTATAATCTCATTTCAGTTTCCGTTTCAAGTGTTTTCCCCATCTGGAATCAAAAGAAAATAAAGGGAAATTGAAAGTTTACAAGTGAATAAAACATCTACACGTGAATAAACGGTTTAAACTCTCTGAATGCATATTTTTAACTATAGGACCTTCAAATCCTAGACTCCAGAACGAGCTTACCTTCTCCAGGAGTTGCTAGTTACCAGCAAGAGTGCTTTAGAGCATAAGGATAAAGTGCTATAAATCTCTCAAAAAAGAAAAAAAAAATCTTGCAAACCCAAGAAAACGTCCATCTTTCAAGGTGACCTAATTCAGAGACCTTTGCACACAGTCTGATTCTCAGAATGCCTTTCCTCTCAAAATAAACTGTGTTTTAGAAAAAGAATAAGGGGGAAAAAAGATACAAAAGCATCTGTTTTCTTGGGAAAGTAAAGAAAATATGCACGGGAAGCGGTTAGATTTCCAAGGAGTCTGTCGGAAGGCTAAGGCTGTTAGGAAAGGGACAGCTTTGTTTTATAGTCCCTGGTGTCTGTTTTTTAGTGCGGAGGGAAACGCACGGTTCCAGAGCTGCGCTTGCCAGCCAGGCAGTATATCTGACACACTGCCCTCTGGGAAAAGCCGCTAGTGGGGGAATTGTTCCAGTGATGCAGTACAGCTTGTAACTTGGAATCCCGTCGGAGAACTTGGTAGTTACTTGTCAGTCAGTGCGAAGATAAAAGAGGCAGCTTCTCTTCAAGCAATTTGAATTCATTTCCCCATAATGAGTTAGAGGGTCAGGCAGCAGGAGTTCACCTGCGATCTTGTAAAGCGTATCTCTTGGTGGAAGAAAACCGTGGTGCAAAGGCAGGGGAATGTCTACCTTGCAGGTGTAGAAGCAGCGTGACATGGCTTGTCGTTGGCCTGCTTCTTTATAGAGCCACTCATCCTGATCTCAGGGCACGTATTTTTAGAATAAAAAGTCAAAGAATGCACAGCTTTATTTCATTAACAAAATAAAACCCAAAGCATGAAAATTGAAACTCAGTAATGTCTAAAGGAGCAAGTGACAATATTCCACATATAAACACTCGTGGAGCACAGCCTGGTAATCCTAGCTATTGTAGAACGTTCTTTTTTACATTATGTAATTATTGACAGTACAGTTTATTTTACAGATATAAAAGAAATTAAATGGGTATCGCAATAAGAATTTCTTTTGTTTACCAAGAATAGCCTTGCCAGACCTCTCCCTGACTGGTGCAGGTTCAGATGTTGTTTTCAAATAGCACAAGAAATATTAGGAATGATGGCTGTGGAGAAAGGTTCTGTGTTCAAAGTACGTGTGGATAGAAAAAGCAGTGAAAATAGAAGAGAAACAGGGAACGTTATTCTCGTCCTATTTGTTTGGAAAGCAAATATTCCTTATGCAAAAAAGAAGTTACAGTTATTACAACATTACATAAACTTCAACTCCTTTCTATAGGTGTAAATATACGCAAATATAAACGCAAGAGAAATGGCTAAGCATTTTATCCGGATTAAAGTCATTACTGTATTGTTAATGGAAATATGAATGACCAATAAGATAAATAAGATAAGTGTCATTTGAAATCATTTGAAATATTTAGTTATAGAATGTATGCCCATTGAATCTATTGACACTTCTGATTATATATCATGTCATGGCCAATAAAGCTATAGAAATGTGTAATTAGGACATATTCTTCCACAAGAATGGAGTTAAGCATTAATTTATCAAACTTGTTTAAGAACTCATCTGTTCTAAACACTCACACAGCAGCTTATTGAGTTTGTGTCTGGTATCTAATTGGCTATTTTCTTGACATAATGAACAAGTGCATACTCTGTGCTGTTGTGTTTGTCTGTTGAGGCAGTGACATAATGATGAAATGCAAATTGTTAACAGTGGGCTGCACACGGAGGAATGCAGCCACCCAGGCGTGTTTTCGTGGCTTAAGTTCATGTTTCAAGCTCTGCGTCTTTGTGAAAGAATTTCCCTATTCTAACTCTTTGTGAAAGGAGCTGTTAGAAGTACAGTGCCATCAGCAGATCACCTAAATGGTGTATCTTTGGCTTTGGAAAACTTTGCATAGGAGCAGAAGGGAAGATGGCCGGCTAGAGGCAGCTTTCTCCAGAGGCTTCTGTCCAGAGGGAGAGATCCTGGACAGAAGTGGGCTCAGTGAAGCTGAAGGTGGGAGCTGAGCTGAGAAAGAAGATAGACAAGTGCACATCATCTCTGCTGAGGCCAGCTGCGCCTCCAAGAAAGAGCATCCAAGAAAACAAATCCCAGGTACAGAGCCCATTGCCAAGAGGACAAGAGACCCCTCCCCCAAGTGGGGGGCTCCTTGTGGGTTCTCTGCAAGTGAACAGGGAAGAGAGGCCCTCTCACTTCACCCTATGGAAGAGAGCCGCTAAACACTGGGCCTTCTTCTCCAGGGAGGTCCCCCTGTGAGCCTAGGCATCACCTGGCCTGGCATAAAATCAAACACACATTTTCCCTGCAATTCTGAACTCCCCGTCCGCTCTTCCCCCATAGCCTGGCGGTCTGCACCCCCGTCCCCCGAGCCCAGAGTGTTTGGAAATTCCCTGAGAGGCCTGGACGTTGTGTGGGACACTGGACAGCAGCACAGAAACAGTGACTCGAGTGGAAGCAGGGCTGCTAGGGAGAGAGAAGCTGCACCCCTGTTCTGACTTTGCCGGTGATCTCTTCTGACCTAGTGGCTCACCAAAGGGAACCAGGCTCCAGCCCCTCAGGGCTGCCGGTGTAGTGGCAGGGCAGAGGTGCTGACGCCCTGGTCTGACATTGGCAGGTGCACCTTCCTGACTCTGTTAATCCCTGGTGGGAACCAGGCTCCAGCCTCTCAGGTCGGCAGCAGGGAGGAAACTGCCTGTGGTTTCCTACTATTGGATCACTGGAGACCTTTTGAACTCTCCCTGTTGAGGAGTGAATGCACTGCCCAGGACAGTACATCCTGACTATAACTGATTATATTGGTTATAATCAGTACAGCTGATTATAACTCTCAGTCTGGGCTGTCCACATGGGGACCCTCTGAGGTTGAACCGTGGTTGTTTTATAGTGGGAGGGACTGATTCTCCTCTAGTTGTCGCTGGTTGCGGGCAGATGCCACCATTGCTTCTATCTCTCTCCAGAAGAGATTTCAGCCCAATACCAGTGTGACTTGTTAGGATTGGGTAGAGGCTGGCTGACTACAAGACAGAGCTGGCTAGCACTATCTCACCAAGCAGGTCCTCAGAGTCTCCAGCTGCAGCTCTGAAAGGGACCATTGTAAGGCTGTAGGAGAAAAACTACAATTACCAGCCCCAGCTCATTGGTAAAGGGCTGGTTAACTCCACTTCCTGGGGTCCCCAAACCAATCTTACCCTACGAGTTTTAATTGCCAAATTGTGGAAAATACTCATGGGGCGGAACCAGCGGAAGAACTCTGGCAACGTGAATAATCAGAGTAAATCAACTCCCCCAAGGAATGACAAAGGAGACACAACAGAAGATGCCATTCATAGACAAGTGGCTGAATTGTCTGAAATAGAATTCAGAATATGGATGGCAAATAAAATGAATAGAATGGAGGAAAGATGGAAATAGAAATCCAAAGAGTAGTTTAAAAGTTGTCTTAAGAAATTAATGAATTCAAAGACAAAGTCACCAAGGATTTGGACATAAAGAGAAAAGTTACAGCAGAGCTAAGGAAGTGAAAAAGTTATTTGAGGAACTTTGAAATTCAGTAAGAATAATTAAAAAATAAAACAAAATTCCCTTTTTGAAAGAAGTATTTAAAGCATTAAAAAATGACCAAACCATTTTCAAAGCCATGCCAGGGCTAATTTGAGGGTTTCTTATACATACATGGGGAAGTTTACATGGAGAAGCCAGATTATAAAGCAGATACACAATATTTTGAACCAATAGTTGTACACCACTGATAGACCCAGCTGGTGTCGATTTTTGCACCGTTTGTTGTGACAAGACTTCAGTCTTGTTGAATAAATAATATTCGAGTCAGTTTTCAGATATTTGTGGACTGAACATATATCCATTATGCTTAGGACATTCTCATAGGTAAGTGTCAGCTATGAATTAATAAGAGAGGGAATTGGAGGAAGGGATTACCTATGGAAATAACAAAAGAATTTAGTCAACAAAAACCAAAGTCCTTTTCCAAGATCTAAGATATACCTAAGATATATTATGGGATTCTCTTCTCTGATTCCTAAACTTTACCATCTATAGTTATGATGATAACAAATGTTATGTTTGATCCCTTACAAAGAAATAATAGATGACTCCTAACCATTACTCTATATACTAGGAACAGCCCAAGTAGAACTAATATTTTCCAACTTTTATATGAAGTCCTCATGATCAGGTAGTTATTTACATAATTATTGTAAGATGCAGAATCAAATAATCCTAGTAGATTAGGAAAAAACAAATTTTTATAGTTTCCAGAGAATTGGCATTCTTTATTTACAAATAGGGTTGAAAATAAATTTTTTCTTTTCTTGCTTTTTCTTGTTCTATATTTTTGGGGAGATACCAAAGGAAATTTTATACCTATGGGGCAGAAATCTGAAATTATACAATTAAATTTAAATATTTCATTCATCCCTTCATCTGTTCAGCCAACAAACATCTATCTAGTTTATTTTATGGAGCAAGAGAGAAATAATAAAGATTGGTGGGAGGGGTAGAGTGGAGACCTTCTCTTTAACCAGAGTTGAAACATACGTTGCTTTACTTTGCTAAATTTATCAGAGATCGAAATTACTATGGATGATGGTGCCTGTTTATGGACTATTTATTCCTTCCATTTATACATGTTTCTCTGAATCTTCACTCTGGTCCCAGTCTTTGTGCTTTTCAATATCTTAAATATTTAGAAAATACCCCAAAAATCCCACAGACATGGTCTCTGTGTTGAAGGGCCTTGTGGTTCACAAAGGAAGGTGGACATTAGCCAGATAATCACATAAATATATGTGCTTTCAAACTTTCATAATCATTAAAGTAAAATTACACATCACTAAGCTATTGCACATTTGGGAAGTTAATATAAATTAGAGGGTCAGGAAGGACATTGTGAGGTGATGACATTTAGGGTAACTATGACAGATGATTAGGTATCAACACAGAATAAAGAACAGAGGATTCTGGAGAGAATGGCATTCATGAAGGATATAAGGAGGGTAACTTGGTGGGGGTGGGGTGAGTAAATGAAAGAAGGCCAGTGTGGCTGGGACAGAGTGAATGAGGAAAAGACGGCAAAGATGGAACCGGGATGCTAGTAGGAGCCAATTTGTACAGAATCCAGTTGGCTATCTTAAGGACTTTATCCTAGAGTTGTAATAACTACAAAGAATTAGCAATATTTTTCAATTGTTACATAGATAATACTTAACTTAGAAGCTATAGGCTATAGTCTTAGATTGTAACACTATATTTTTCTTAAGAAATATTTTTTTAAATGATACCAGTTATAAAGGTGTTATTCACTTGTCCTATGGAAATACATGTGGGTATATTAATGAATGTGTGCGTAGATCATGTATTTGAGAATATTTGAGATCTTACTAACCCAGCTCGTGTCCCTATTTACACATTTAGCATTATATCCTGAATATGTCTCTTATCACACAAAGTCATTCTCCATAGGTACGTCACAGGCCACTGTATGGAAATGTATTTGCATTCCCTTATTGTTGGATATTTTAAGTGTATCATTTTCATTGTTAGAATATTGTTAACACACGCTACTTCAGCTTTCCTCAGTATGTATAGCTAAAAAGGAGTTGCAAAATTAAAGGGGGGGATTTTTTTTTTAAGACACTTGATATGCCTTGACAAAAATGCTTTCAAGAAAGATGGTGTCAATTTGCATGACTCCTAACAGTATATAGATATGTTCATCAGCCTGTAACTATGCTAATTTGAGAGGTAAAAATGGTAGGTTGCTTTAATTTGTGTTTCTTTTCTCCTTATGGAGATCAAACATTTTCCAGGTGTTTTATTCCCTATTCGTCTGTCTTTGATTTTTGTCTGCTCACACATTTTGCCCAGAACATTTTAGAGGTTTGAAAATTTGTTTTGATATTATGACAGCTTAAATATTATGGATAGTCATTATAAGTAGTTACAATTTCAAATTCAAATATGTATTTCAGTTTATCTTTTGAGTTTATTGATGAGGTTTATGATGTAGTGTCTTGAGTTTTTGATAATATAAAATCTTTGCTTGTTTATTTTTGTAAAAAAATTTTCTCCATCCAGAGTTGAAACATGTTATTTTATTTTGCTAAATTTATGAGAGATTTAAATGTACATGTGAGATGGTACCTGTTTCTGGGCTATTTAGTTCTTCTTTATAGCTGCTTCTCTAAAGCTTTGTATCTTAAGGGTAGAATTGCTATTTTCCCCCTCCAGCTTATTATTCATTTTTGTTAAAAGGTCTTGGTTCTTCTCATATGTATTTTATTCCAATTGAACGTTAGATTGAGTTCAGAAAATGCATTTATATTTTAATGGACTCTTCTTATAAATTATTTCTTGGAATATTTACATCTTCAAATATTTTTCAGCTAAAAATGTACTATGATTCCATATATTTAAACATTTTGTGTCTTGCAGCAAAGTTTTGTTATTTTCTTCATAGAGACCTCATACTCCTATTTTTATTTTATTTTATTTGGAGGGGGGCCGGGGCCAGGTTTGAACCTGCCCCTTCCAGTATATGGGGCCAGTGCCCTACTCCTTGAGCCACAGGTACCTCATATGACCAAGACCTCATATTTTTTATTAGGGTTATGTCTGAATATTTTACATTTGTGATTGTGATTGCGTTCATTTATTTTTATTGTAATATTAAAAGAATGATTGGTATTGTATCTGTGTTTTAAAACATGCCATTTTGATTGACAGTTTCTTTCAATATTTACAGATCTCTGGGTTAGCAATTTCTTCACCTCTATGAAGATACAGAGGTCCTTATATTAAAACAACATGAGTCTAACCCACTGGGTTAAGGGAACTTAGCTGTATACAACACATTAACAAATAGAAAGGACACTTTCACTTTGAACAAAAAGAGCTCGAATTCAAGTTCAATGTCACAAATCTAGCCCAAACAATGCGATTATTTTAAGTCATACATGACCAAACTACCTGACTAATTATTTGTTACCAGTAATTTTAGATTATTAAAATAACTTTGTAAAGTAACTATTAAGAGATTTAAAATATTCAGATCCATTGAGAAATCCAGAAATTCTACCTGGAAGTTTTAGAAAGAAATAATCAGGTAGGTAACCACAAAAATATTTATAAATTACGTTCCTAACTGAATTCATTTGTACAATAAAAATCAAGGTAATAGGTGTTTCAAAATGTCCGTCTATATAGATTGATGACAGTGGTAAATCCATTAAAAAGCATACGTGGATTTATATTAATTAATAAGGAAATGTATTTATATTAAAGCTACGATAGAGTGATCTTAATAAAATTCTATAATTGCAAAATATGATGGTAGGTTTTCTAGAGAGATATGAATATATATGTGCATATCTTTGACTAAAAGCCATCAAACTATTAATGAGATAACAATAATTACCTTAAGACTTCAGATACTTTTGGCTTTTCTCTTCCTCGTATCTGATATAGTCTTAAATTTACAATCAACATTTCTTTGATAATCTGACGAACAAGGACTGTATTGAAGCCAAAAGACAAAAAGGAGGAAGGGGATTTGTGGCATGTTTCATAGCAAAACTGTTGGAAGATTTTAGAAAATGACACATCTTTGGACCTCCACATTTCTTAAGAACTCGGTTCCAAAACTTGAATTCATTAGATAAGGAATGTTAAAAATCTTGTGCCTCAGTTTCTATCAGAAGCCCAACTGATTTCAATTACTGTTTGGTGTCGTCTTCCTCTGACTTCAGTCCATTCAACGTAAAGTGGTTCACTTTCACATTTCTCTAATAATTTACACCTTTATGATAATAGAGTTTCTTATTATCTTTTTGATTTGTGCCCTGTTTCCTATTTAATGATTTACTCTGTACAGCACGCATGCCAATGTTACCCTACTAGAAAAATTATTATGCTATAATAATTATGGTACCATCAAACTGAATTAAATTATGTTTCATTGTAAATAGTGAAATGTATTAATTTTTTTAAAAGCCTTTTTATGCCAGTGAGGATAAATAAAGTTACCTTTACATACTTTCATTAAACACTGTGATAGTACAAGCCAAATTGACAGAACCAACAAATCAACTTACAATACTCCCTTTCAAGAAGTTCCAAAATCAGCTTTCTTAGGACTATAAATTAAATGCATCATGTTAAATAGAATGTGTACATTCTGTGAGTAAAAATTCCACCTCCATCTTGTGTGAGACTATGTAGGCAGATCTTGGGACAGTGAGATTGTCTTCCATTGGTTTAAGATGAAGATGAGCCTCCATTTTCAATGTGCATTCTAAGTTTCTGTTTAGCACATCAGAATAGTGCTTTTCACTGTAAATATATAATGTGAAAAACATATGTGACTTTGAATTGTTTAGTATGAAAATTAAAAAGCACCAAATGAAACAAGAGAATTTAATGTTGTGGTATATCTTGTTCAGGTCAACAACATATCCTAATTACCATCATTCTCCCATCTAATTCTTAAAGTTAACAATGAGATAGTACATTATTTTTTATACTAAGTCTACTTGTATATATTTTTTACATGTATAGGACTCTCCAATTCAGATGGCATTTTTAAACCTGTATTTAGATTTCACAAAGTTTTCAGTTGAGAAAGTATATACACGTTCCAAGTTGTTCCAAAAATATTTAAAAGTCTTCCAATCAATTATCAATCTTTAATTTAAAGATATTAAAGTTAAATACAATTGGAAATTTAGTTCCTCAGCCATACTAGTCCTATTTCAAGTTCTTAGTAGCCTTCTGTGGATCCTGGCAATTGTATTGGACATCCCAGGATTAGAGCACGTGTATAAGAAGTTAACTCAGTGGGAAAGTTTAAAGTTCAATCACTGAGAAACTACTGGGAGTGTTTTGGCTCCTGGATCTCAAGGGACATGATTTGATTTTTGTGGTCACTGAATCAACTGGTTGGCCGGTTGGCTCAACTGAGAAAATTAAACAGTCACTTTGGTTTTATGCTTTTTTTCTAGGTCCTCCAATTTTCTTAGCAAATATTGTTCCCAAATTATGTTGAAAGCACTCTCTCTCCTGACTATCTCTGCTATCCTTGGAATAGCCCTTAACTTAACTGTCATACGCTAACTTTGGAGTAGAAGAAAGAACACCTATATTAGGAGAAAAAAATAAATTTAATTCATGTCATGCCATCATATTTTGTTCTTGCTTCCCAACTGTTCCATAAGTCATATAAATAAGTATAATATATATTTACCGAGTGATTCCAGAATACTTTATATTCCAGGTCCATCATTTGCGATGACACATTGAAGTTGGCCCAGGAAAGCTAAAAGTGTGTCAAACGTCAAATCACACCTTCCATCAGGGTGAGAGCGGCAGTTCTGCCCTCACCTCACAACTTACGTGATGGGACTTGGCAGTATCGGCATTTCTGACCTGACTTCTTCTGGCCAGCTCAGCATTCTTATAAAATAAATAGTTTTCTCACTCTGTGATTGAAAGGGTTAAATAGTACCAATACATTACACTCACAAAAGGATTTATTTTGTTCTCATAAATCAGTTTTATTCCACGTTTTTATTATTCCCTTGGGTGAGCTACTCCAATGGAAATCAATACACATGAAGGGATACAATCAATCTAGGCATTTGATTATGGATTGGAGATTCCCAAGTCTTCTTTGTAGCCAATTTCTTTCTGATCATCTCCCCAAAGAATGGAATATTCTTATTGGCAACCATGAACTAACATAGTGGCAAACATAGTTAAGAAGTAGATCATAATTTCATTTGTATACTGATGATGGGAGCCCAAAAGGTAAGCAAAGATTAAAAGATAAAGACTTAAAATATGTGACTGTATTTTTCTTAAAAAATGTTTAAATGTCTCAATATTTTTCTTAACATGAACTCAAGTTTTAAAATTATTCTTTCTTTACAAAAAAGGGCTATTAATACAATTGGTGGCAGTAAACTGAATTCTTTTTTTTTAATTAACAAACTGAATTCTTAGGATGCTATTAGTTAAGTGATTTTTCTAATAACAAAGATGTTATCTGTTTTTATATATTTATTTTAAAGTTGATCCACATCAAATCTAACTGGTCTAGGTACAATAATAAAGCAGTTAAGGTGAATAAAATGCCTTTGAAGGGATTCAAGCTGGTTCTTTTCATTTCTATAATTATCCAGACTGGAAAGCCACCATCTGGGGGATTTAAAAGAGAAAAACAGTTCAACTTTAAATTGGAAACATTGATTAAGTTGTTGCTCAAGAGGCCAACATTTATATATCAAACTCTCTTTGATTTACAAACAAATTTATATCTTATGATCCTTTACATCTTGAATGCTTATTTGGGGACTCATGGTACCACATTACAGTTCTCTTGCTTCTGACTCAGCCACCTGTTCTTGGTTCTTAAGCCAATTTTTTGGCATAGGCACAATTAAGCCATTTAGTAATTTGTTTCCTTATACTTAACATAAGGCAATACTCGATGTACTTATCTGGTTATTTTGTTAAAACAAATTCCAAGATAATATTAACACTGTATTTGCTAATTTTAGCAATTGTTTTAGTCTTATTTTGCCACAACAGTATCGGTTGTGGGAAGGGCATCTTTCTTTGGGGGACACATTACCTACTTCTGTCTTTTGTCTGGAAGGTGCATACTTTGAAAGTTGTAAGGAGTCTTTCAGAAGCAATTGAAAGAGTAAACCCATCCTTCTTTCATCTAAAAAGTCATTAATTATACTTTAGTTAATTTGAACAGCAGCTATCAATGCACTTAGATTTCCACTGGCAAACTTTAGAGAAATGTGGAATTAGGGAAGTATCTGTGCCATATTTTCTTTCCGTGTCTCTCCTTTCCAGTAATTTGCTGAAGAATAATAAATGCTGAAGAATGAAAGACATTCAGGGCTAGAGGAACAAAAAGACCTTCCCACATGCCCTGTTCTACTTTTTAAAAAAGAGTCTATTTGTGGCTCAGTGGAGTAGGGCACTGGCCCCATATGCCATGGGTGGCAGGTTCAAACCCAGGCCTGGGCAAAAACTGCCAAAAAAAAGTTTATTCAGATAAGTAATCTAGAAATTGGGAGCAGCTCCCTTTAGTTAGGAAGGCAGAACATTTTGAAGAGGTGAGATCTCTGATTGTTTAATTCAAAAGATGGCAAACGTTTTCTGAAAAGGAATAGAAAGTAAATATTTTAGACTTTGAAGGCGACATAATATTTGTCATAACTACGCAGTTCTGCAGCGGCATCCTGACAACACCTAGAAGTGCAAGTGTCTTTATTCTAATAAAACTGTATTTTTAAAAGCCGAGGGCTAATTTAGCCCTTACAGGCTGTAGCTTGTGGACCCTTGGTTGTATTATAATTTGTTTATAAACTAAAATATAATTTTATGTGCTTTCCTTTGGTATTTTCATCCTCTCAACAATTCAAACATTATGAATGCTTATCTAAAAATGCAGGCAGTACAAACAACAGCACTCAATAGAGACACGTGTTATGTTGCCCTTTCAGGCTATATTTCAGGCTTCCTTGAACTCTTAGCCCCATGCCGTCCTCCCCCTGCAGCCTTGGTCATCTGGTCTTTCTGTCTTAGAATCTTCTTTCCTTCTGGCTACTGTGGACATATTTAGGATGTGATTTCTTCCTTCCAATTCATCCTGCCCGTGCCTTGTGGGCTGCTCTGTCTAGACCTTGCTTTTGTTCCCAACTTGGTCTACTTCTTTTCCATTCTGGTGCTAGTCAGTCTTCTCTCCATCTGAACTTTGGGGACTGGACTGGGTGTTTGCTATAAATGTACCTACCTGCCACCTACTGGGGATGGAGTGGTGTGGAGGGTGTGGCAGGGTGCAGAATCCTAGGGAATCTAGTTTTTTGTCTCTGCTGAGAGCTAATCACATGTCCTCTGTAGCAGCACCTGCTCCATGTATCTCCCATTCCTGGGAACATTGGCTTCTTCCCACAACTAAGCACACAGGTTAGAGCGTGGCCAGCCCTAACTCTCCCTGCCATCTCTACAAGCTGTTCGTGGTTCATTTCTCTTTGGTTCAGACAATATTTACCTTGGCTTCTATTCCTTCCTCTGAGCATAGACTTAGAAACTATGCTATACTAAGCAAGAATTTACCATACATTTCCTTTTGTTTGTTTTTTTTTTGCTTTAAGTTTTTTTTTTCATTTCTTTTGCTTTAAGAGTTTCAAAGTTAATTTCATTAATTTGTTCCTTTGACATTATACATTTGAACTTGGAGAATTTTTAGCTAAAATTGATAATCTCTCTCTCCTGTTTTGTTTCCATTTTGTTAGGTATTTTGGAATAGTGATTCCGTGGTGCTACTTAATCTCAAAACTTTTATAAGTCCACAATTTATTCTATAATATCTTCCCAGCAAGGTGATTCAGGCCCACAGTTGAAAGACTGTAACACATGGACTATAAGATGATGTCCAGTTGTCAGCACTTCCTAGAATTCCTGCCTTTGTCTTCTCCTTGCCTTGAATGTAGTCACAACCTGTGCCTCACTTCTAATCCACAGATTACAAGGGAACAGGGTGTCACTTCCACATGGTGGTGTTACATACAATTGGAACTCATCTGGACAGGCTACTCTCTCCTCTTGATACAGGAATAGCCGTGTTGGGGAGGCTCACATGGGAAGACATGAGGGTGACCTGCAGCCACTGTGCAGGTGTTAATTGAGGGCAGCCACCAGCTAGTAGCCAGGAAGAAACTGAGTCCCTCAGTCCCCATAACCTTCCAACAACCACCAGAGCTTGGAAGAGATCCTTCCTGCCTGGAGCTTTGAGCTTTGATGTGGCCTGCCACCAGCTCCACCTTGATCCCAGCCTTTTGAGACTATGGGAAGACCTTACTGGGTGATTGTCACAAATACAACAGGTAGAAGTTACCAGAAAATGTGACATAATTCTCACTCAAACAGTGTGCTCCTGAAATGGGAAATGTCTCAAACAACTAGAGTTTAGTAATAAAAAGGAGATTTGGAACATTTCATTAAATGAAGAATGGCTAATAGGCTCTGCACTGGGATCACTAATGGCTGCCACGTTGCCCACTTGGGCAGTGAAGCACTGAAGCTCGGCGTGTTTGGCATGTTTAGCAAACCTCTTCTATAACTCTGGAAGGAAACATTTTTTTGGTAATAAAGTCGTCGTGTTTATGTCCAGTGTTTTGTGCGGAAGCTGAAGACCATTTTCTGTGGAAGTGCATCTGTCCAAATAGCTCCTAGGTGATAGAGATAATGGCAGTAGTTTGTTCAGCAGGAAAAATAACAGTCTGCCTAAATGTGGAATAAAATAAGTCAAAGCAGAAATAAAACCTCACATTTCAGAGTATGACATGATTAATAAAAATAGACTGTACTTCTCTAATTTACCATAGTCATGTTAAATCTCTGAATCCACTATGCGTATTAAACTATAATGAACTTTATATATAAAAATGTGTAGTTAACTATATGTGTAACAGAGATTACATATGTAGCCATCTAGATGTCCATAAATATTTCCTTTTTATAGACATGTTTTGATAGCAGTTTTAGGTCTATGGCAATATTGAGCAGAATGTACAGAAGTCCTGCTTATCCCCCTGCCCTATGATTCCGGTCTGATATTAATAAAATGAGATTCATTTAGAACAACACTATAGCTCATAGAGCTACCTTGCTGAATAATAAAAAAAATGCTTCAGAACACTTTAAATAATGATTTATCATATTAAGAAGGGTAATTGTGCGACATTAGGCATACTCTTGCATACGCATTAAAAAAAATCAAAACAGAATAAAACAAAAATCTTGACTATCCATAGCGCGGTTCTAACTTCTGAATGAGCATACTTAGGGCAAATGTTCCTGAAGCGTATTTTGAGAAGTTGATGCAATGCTCTCTGTGCTTATTCTCTGAACTACAATTGTCACACTAGCAGAATGATGAATTTAAAGAATCAGAGAAGTACAGCTTTTACTAGCTGACAATAAAAATCACTCTTACAGAAATTACAATAATGGTAAGAAACAGGATGTGTTAACCAAGCACTGTCGTCCTCAGAGGCCTTAGTAGGACGACAGCCTACTTATTTCATTCCATTTTAAAACATTCTGTGGAGAAGACAATTTTGTCTATAGACATCTATTAATATTTTCTACATCTGTAAATATTTTCTACACTGTAAAAAACCTAAGACCAGGGATAGCTTTGAGCATATGTTAGTTACAGAATAAGCCCATACCCAGGAATAGCTCCCTTTGACCAGACGTTAATTACAGAATGAACCCATACCCTACCCCTTCAGATCCCTAACATGAAGTCTTTTAGAATGATGGAATTTGAAAGACACACTTACCTACAGGGTAAACTAATTGAATATATTTAGAAAGAATAAATAAAACTCATTTAAATATTAATAAGGACTATCTGGTGTGACCTGGAATTCTGAGGTCACAGTAAAGGGCTGACTGGCCACTTTGCCCTGGTCACCATTCCGTCCTGATGTGGGGATTGGCAGAAATCCGTGACAGGGACGTAGAGCTGGACAGCACCTAGAGGGGAAACCTCCGTGTGGGAAAACACAGCATTGTCTTTTCACCACAAGAAGCAGAGAAATTCGTTAACACTCTTTCTACCTTAAGTTGTAATTGGATTCAGAAAAAGGCTAACTTAAAGCAGGACCAGGCCTGACGTCTAACATCCTCACAAGGTAACAAGAATCAGTTTGGTTTGTTCACTGTCACTTCTCATTATCATCTTTGTCGTGGGAATGGATTCATGTTGTGCCATTTTCTGTTCTGGTTACAATCTTTGTCACATGAATAAGATATCAGGATGTTAATGCCTGGCATGCAGGATTGCGTGTGTGATGATACTGTGCGGGGCGAGGCTGACCTTTGCAATATTATGTATTCTGATTGGTTGTTCATTTCACCTCTTTCCTACAAGTTAATAAGGCTGTAAAAAGACAGAACGGAAATGGCCAGCCAGTCAAATTATAGAATATTGAAAAGGTCAGAGCAGTACAGCACAGAGGAAAAAAAAGATTATGGAATATATGGTGCATTAAAATCCTTGTGCCAGTGATTATAACAGGAATGGGAAAAGATACCCATTTATGTTATTTCAATCTAGAGAACCCCACAGGATGGTATCCCCGTGACAGCAATCATTTACGCATCCCTGAATCATATGTGAAAATATCGCAGTGTTTTTCTTCTATTTACATAAAAAAAAATCCTACTATTCAACAGATTATAACAGTAAGATTTTCATCTTAGAAGCCAGGCATTAATGTTGCTAACATGTCGGTAGGAAATTCTATGTGAAGCTAAAGAAAAGTTTCGTTACAAGTAAAATCTATTGTTCACATGAGGCATATTTGGGCTCTTTCCTCATTTAAGATTTTTTTTTTTCTGCAAAATACAATAGGAAATTAGGACCAAATGAATTAACCTCCCTCAAGACCCTTTAGAATGTGGAATATTCTGAAAGAGCAGTTAGGAGTTTGTTCACAAAGTTTTACATCATCTCTGTAAAACTTGTTTTGCCCTTGTGGTTTGTGGTATGGGCCCGTACCCAGAGAAGCTTTCCTTCCTTTGTGACCTCAGTGCACAGATAGAACAAGAGACACGGTTAATGCTTAAATCAGAAATTCTGAAGTTATTCATTAGTCAATTCTAAAACTTTTTGCTCATATGTTAGCATTTCCTAGAGAACGACGGTGTAGACTAGGTTTTGCAGTCGGCAAAGGGAACTGTCTTAGACATTGTGTTTACACTTGTTGGAGATGGATTATTTCAGTAACAGAGTAAACATTTTATAGTCCAAAGTCGGAGGCTAAAGGCCTCTTCAGTAAGGATGCCACATGTGATGTAGTTACTTTGAGAAGCAGAAGAAATGAATTTTGCTCAGACCAGCCTGAGTATGGATCAAATAACTTTAAAATCAGTAGTTTTCAAACTTTGGCATGCTGAAGAAGAATCACCCCATGACCTCTGGGCCAAACCCTCTGATGTTCTCATGTAGGGATCTGCAGTGAAACTCAAGTGTATGGATGTTTATGAAGTACCCCCAGGTGATTTTGTTGTAGGTGAAGCCTGGGACCCTGGTATAGATAGCCCATTCTGCAAAGAACTTACGGCAAGCTTCAGGTAAAGCTCTAACTCAGGCATCCTCAAACTCCGGCCTGCGGGCCACATGTGGCCCACTTAGGACATTTATCCATCCCGCCCAGTGTTTTTGCCGCCGCTGCCTGTCCTGCTTAGCAGCCAACTCGTCCCAGGGCCCACAGTCTGACCCTTCAACGATCTGAGGGACAGTGAACTGGCCCCCTGTTTAAAAAGTTTGAGGACCCCGGCATGGCTCAGAGCAAGCCACACAGAGAACAGAAGACAGAGACTAGACTAAAAATCATGGTGCTGGGGCAGGGGGAGGGTAAGGAGTGGGAAGTTGTGGTTCCAGAACACAGACGCTTAAAAGGACCTGCACCTTCTCCTTATACTTACAAATAGGGTCAGATGGGAGGCTGACCAGAGAGGAATGGTCACCTGTGATAGGAAATGTTTATCACTGTAGCATTTTCAAGCTTGATTTTTGAAGCTGAACCAATGGGGCTGCATTTTCCAGCCCAATGGAAGCAGGGAAGCGTGGGGAAGCACATGGGGCCCAAGAGGGGGAATCTGAGCGACTTGCATTTTAAGAATCTCTCCCCCAGACGCAAGAGCCCAAATTGGTAAAGTTCAAATGAACAAAGGAAAGAGAGAGAAGGAAGTAGAGGAAGGGATGAAATCTGCGGAACCTGCTTGGGTTTTTGAATCTGGAGATTTTTGAGCTTCACTGAGAGTTGAAATCCTGTCAATTGCTTTAGGTCGGTGAATTGAACTATACGTTAGCCGGGGTGAGGGCACATTAGACTCACTCCGCTGCAGGGTTCCTGGCGATGGGCGAGATCTTTTCTGAGCTGAGCAAAATGGTTATGTAATTGCATACTTCTCATAATTATTGAGTAATTATATACTTCTTATAATTACTGAGTAATCATTGTTCTATAACTAGAACTTAATGTTACAACTAATTGTATAATTACTGTCTATTAATGTTGTTATCTGGGAAACTTAGGATAAAGTGGTACTTAATATAGTTTTCCCCTGCCATGCCATTTTCCAAGCTAGCAATATTGTTTGTTTTACCACTCAAAATTGTCTTTAAAAACAAATAAACGAAATGCAAGGAAAAAAGAACTTTACCAATAGTACAGTCAGAGATGTTAACCCATTGATCTTAAATTTGCACCTGGCTGGAAATGTGCAAAATTCTGTTCTCGTGGCTTAATTTCAGATTTTTCATTGTTGTTTTGCAAATTTCAAGCTTTTACAAGATGAGCACAATTATGCTGCTTCAGAGTTGACTGAGCATCTGCTTGGGTCTTTGTAAGACAAGCTGACCTTTTTGAAATTTTACAACTGGACAATTCTTTTCAGCTATCTCCAAAAATGCTTTCAAGGCGCTGGATATCATGGGAAATTGAGGAGCTATTCTGATGCTGATAATGTAATTATTCTTAGGCAATGGTAGGAGGGACTCGTATTTAATCTTCACCAGATTTCTTGAGTGCGGGAACTGTGTCTTATGCGTTTGGGGCAGGTTCTTATCAGGGCTTATCAAAGTCTTCTCCCTGCATACAGTTGAAGCTCAATTATCTTCAGTCAAATAAAATTGACTACTTGTAAAGAAGTTATGAAAATTAAAATGGCAGAATTTGAGAATATCATCTTATTGCATCATAAAATCATCGCAGGATGCTATGAAGGTTTCAAAACTTCTTACTAATCTGTGTTATTCTCAATGTGCAATGAGATGGAATTTAGAACTATAACCAAAAAGTATATGTTACACATATGTAGGAGTACTTTATCTATTTCCATTTTAAGACCTTGAATTCCTTGTTTAAGCTCTGAATATGTCTTTGGCTTTACTGAAAATAAATAGAAATTATTATTCTCTTGTTTTAGCCCACAAATGCCATTTATTCCCTTTGAAATAAAGGATTCCCTTGGATGTACCAATTCCAAGTCCAAAGTAATAAATTAGTGTATGACACTATGGATTTCTCCTGTTTATGACATGTGTGTTAGAATTGTCAGCATCTTTTAGAAACATTGTATATTTAAAAAAAATTGTTTGCAACTAAGTATAAGCCCCTCTTATGCATTATTCCATCTTCACTGATTTCAGTTTGAATTCTAATCCGATGAGAGAATGACGTGGTGGTAGAAGTTGAGATTACTGTTACTTTGTTAATTGAAAAACCTTTCATTTTGATGAATTATGCGTTGTTAGGTTGAGAGGGGTAGAGAATTTAATCGGTAGGTACTTGCTACTGAGCAAATGAAATACAGGATACATAATTCCCAATCACCTGCTGGTCCTCGATGTGTAGAGTGTCTCAGTTGTATGAATGACAAGCCAGCTGCCGTTTATGTGCAGCCATCATGGTTACTGGGTATGATAAAGACATGATCTCACTTAACGTTTACAGTAGCACACCAATGGAAGTACCACATCATTCCCGGTTGACGTAAGAACTAGAGATTGAGAAATATTAACAACTTCAGCAAAGAGCACATTCCTGACAAATGCAAAGACTGGTTCAAACACAGGACTCTGACCACCAAATTTATGTTTTTTCCTTGCACTATCCTTCGTTCCTAAGCTGTATTAAGATATAAGATTAGTGTAAATAATCCAGTCATTACATTTTGTTTACTATACTATCCAAGGTCACGTTTAGTATATAACCATCTTTCATTTTTTTTAAACATTTAATCGATAAAGATTATATCAGTATCTGGGAATCTTGCAAATATGCTTGTTTTTCCCCTTGTGGTTCAGGATCTTGTGCTTTTTAATTCATTTACCTGTAGTTTTAGAATTCAGGTAGGCATGATTAAACATTTATGTAATAAAAAGTGTTTGGGCAAAGGAAGAGGGCCGTTTGGAGTAAATATTGTCATTCTTAATGGTTCTTTGTGATTTAGGAGTTATAAAATTTCTAAAATCAAGTAAAATTAAGCAGTATTTTAAGGAAACGCTTCTTGCAAACATTTTGCTCATACAGCTAATGTAGACAGCGAAGGAAGTGGTACAGTTTTCAGTTGTAACCCTTTTCTTCTTTAGCCCTAATTCTGACTCTTCTTAATCAGGACTGTAACCCAGTGGTAAAGGAGAGAGAGACAGAAGCCCGATACCGACAGTAGTCATTTCCTGTATCTTAGACAAGCTGAGATTTCCGAGTGGGTTCACTAAAGCTTTGGAAGGATGGTGGTGGTGGGACCTGGGTTAGTATATATTGAAGATACTTAAAAAACAAAACCAAACTAAACAGGTAGCTTCTGCATTTTCCCATAAACTTTAAAAAGTAGATCAAAGTGGGCCTATATTACCTCTCATCTCCAGTTGCTTTTCAGAATATTCTGACCAAGTCTTACTTAAAGTGGCATCAGATAGAAATCATCCAACCCATCTCTCAAGCAAATGAGGAGAAAACACCTCACTTGATGACATGTAATATATCTGACAAATCCTTAAGCATACTCTTTATTTGCAAAACCATTGTATTTTAGAGGAAAAAATTGTTAGTTTTTGCCAGTCTGTACATAAAAGAAAATTCATAGATTTAAAAAAAAAAAACTCAAAAGAAGTTTAAACAACTTATCAAGTGATCAGTTTACATCTGTGTGGTATTTTTACTTATATGTGTGATGCTTATGATCTGGCTTCATGTTATAGGGATCTTAGAGTATGAGTCAAGTTACTTTGATTGCACTGATGAGTGAAATGAAGATGTTAACCCAGGTAACATTTTGTTTTCATGGTAACAAGATGAAAGAATGCCCACTGATGAGAGCACAAGTAATGCTTCTTAGAGTGGTAATCCTCGTCCTTCTATTTAACATTTAAGAAGCCAAGAAGATATTCAAATAACAGCAGAGAAGAACCCTTAAATATATACCAATTTTAGCAATTTTTTTTAACCAGCAGGTAATAACTACACCCTTCTGAATGGCACAAAAATCATGCACAGCAGTGAAGAGACCAACCTTTGGGTGCTCATCGATGGGTTGGTTCCTTTTACCAACTACACTGTACAAGTGAATGTTTCAAATAGCCAAGGCAGCTTGATGAGTGACCCTGTAATGATTGCAATGCCTCCAGGAGGTAAGTCCATGAAAAATGTTGGCTATCAAATTTTATATAAATGCCCTCAAACAAAATATCCATTGAACACCTTTATTGTTGGAATTAAATTTTAGAACTTAGAGGCTTAATTGTATTTCTGGTTCTTTTGGTGGTTGTTGTTTTGTTTTATTCAGACTTTTTCCTTGATATTCTTTTATTGTTCTGTTGAGAAGATTTCTACCTTGCCTGGTGCTCATGTGCACATATATGTACTGTACGCACACACGTGGAACACATATATGTATTGTATGCACACCCATGTAACGTTTATATGTACTGACTGCAAGCACATGGAACACGTATATGTACTGTGCACACACATATAACAGGTATATGTACTGTATGCACGCACATGGAACACATGTATATAATGTACATGCATGCCTGTAACACATATATATACTGTGGGCACCCATGTAACTTGTATATGTACTGCACACACACACATGTAACACATATATGTACTATGCACACATCTAACATGTATATGTACTGTGCATGCACACATGTAACATATATGTACTCCATGCACACACGTAACATGTATATGTACTAAGTGCACACACAGAACACATATATACTGTGTACACACATATAACAGGTATATGTACTGTGTGCACACACATGAAACACATGCATATACTGTACGCACACACAGGTAACACATATGTGCTGTGCACACACATGTAACACATATATGTACTGTGCATGCACGCATATGGAACAGGTATATGTACTGTGCACACACGTAACACATGTGTATACTATGCGAACACACATGTAACACATGTATGTACTGTGCACACATGTAACACATGTATTTACTGTGTGCAAACACACGAAACACATGTATATAGTGTGTGCACACACATGTAACACATATGTGTATGGTGCATGAACACATGTAACACATATATGTACTGTATGCACACACATAACACACATATGTACTGTGCATACACATGTAATGTGAATGCACACACATAACATGTATATGTACTATGCATGAACATATGTAACATGTATATGTACTGTATGCACACATGTAACACATATATGTACTGTGTGCACGCACATGTACATGTATGTGTACTGTGCATGCACACATGTAACTTGTGTATATGCTATGCACACACACATGTATTTCTGAATTTCTTTATGTTAAGATGAGTGGGAAAAGCTTTTTGTTTGAGATTTCACTTAGATTGAAAATTTATATTTGCAACTTGAGCTTTCATTTTCTACTGCAAGTGGTTCTCATTGCTTGTGTGAGGAAGAATGAGGTGACACTGAAATCTTTCTGGTTGGCAAAAAGGGCAGGATGCGGATAAAAGAATAAGAACATTCTATTCATTCCACTGTAAAAATACTTTTAAATTCCAAGTCCTAATGATTACAGATCAGTAGTACCACTTTCATATGTACAATATGACAGAATCTGGATATTTTTATTTCAAAATGTTCTATAAAAATCGACCTAACTGTATTCACAATTACCATTGCTTCAATCTGCGATCAACCCATGTTTTAACTAATTGCAAGAACTAATTGCTAAGAAGGAAACTGTGTAGGGTTACTGTGTCTGGTCCTCGAACACAAAGTATACTCCACCACATTAAGATAATGATTCTAAATTAAGTATTCAGAATGCCTCATGTTTTCCGTAAATACTGGAGAAGGCCCTCGGACACCCCAATCTGTCCAGTAGCCCAGCTTGCAGGAACGAGTGTATTTTGGGTTAGTGGAAAACACCACTATCTTGTTATCTGTAGGGCAAGATAAATCCCTCTCTGGTCACAAAGGGTGTACGAGCAGCAAAAGCCTCATTATAGGAGAAAAATAAGGTTGAAACTGCAGTTTGTATGAGAACCATTTCTTCAAGAAAAGATGCATTACCTGTTGTATCATAAATGGCATTCACTATTATCTACCTTTTATGACTTTATTAAAATTAATGAATGGCTGTTTACTAAAATACTTAAGACTCTAAATGGCAGAAGGCACATTATCTAAGAAAATAATGCTTAAAAGAGACTTCAGGGGCTGATCAACTCATGGTACTACCATAGTTCATGAACTAATAATAAAAAGGGGGAATTGAGACCAAATCACAAAACAAAACAAACTCACCCCCCACCAAAGAAATCTTGGGTACTCATATCTTCATTTCATTATTCTAACCCACACGCTAGAATTGGTGATGACTCTAACCCTTAGCATAGAGTATCCCTCATTTACATTTAAAAATTTGAGAGCAATCTGTGGCATAATGGACATTTTATGTTATATAGCAAGACATTCTCAATAGGATGCGTGGAACATTTAATGAGTTATATATCCATTTGGTGGCATTGATACTGATTGAGATAGTTTGTAATTACAGTAACTTACATCATATTCCTAAAAGGGAGCTAATTTAATTTATTTTTCACATATTTAAGAATGTATGATCTAATAATTTGTTTATATGTGTATATTATGATCCAGCTAAAAACAGCAACTCCATACACACTGTACGAATATGTCTGTCCATAGAAGGGTTAATATTATGCACACAGGAAAAATCTAAAGTATTGTTTTATAGTGGAGCAGTAGAAGAGAGGTAAATTGTTAACTGAGACTTATCTCCATCTCTGCACTGTGGCTGCTTACTGATGCTATTATCATAATGTCCTGCAGTCCCACCATCTCTGGGCCCCATGTAATCGTCCACTTCATGTATTCAGAGATCCAGAATTCAGAAGATGGCCCTCCACCAAAGAGGAGGCAAACGTCTTTGAAGACAGGCAGTGATTTGCCAGAGTTTATTACAGCCATTAAGACATACTTTCTTTTATTATTAGATTGTTGTTGATTACAATTAGGAAACTTATAGCTTTGAAATTATCTTTTTTATGACCTTGTGGCAGTTTAAAGGTGATAGCTCATTGATTAAATAGGTTTTAGTTCATGCTTCCTTTTACTTAATGATCTGAAAACATATTATCCTGATTTACACATAAAAATCATGCTGAAAAGCATGTGGCATTCACTAGAATATGTGTGTTTAAGTAGAATTAAATTAGTACTGAGAGTTATTAAAGAAATCTTCCATGCCTTTGTCCACTGAACTGTGTTTCATACTGAAATGAATAATAAATGAACCAGTATACAGAAGTGGAGCGACTCATAGGCAGAGCAGGCCCTATATGCTATTTACTTTTCCATTACATTTTGATTGTTATCATTATGGCCATTTCCTTGATTTCAATATTAGACCTTTATTATTATGATGATGTTGAATTCCTAGTATTTTTCAGTTCTTGATTACGCAATGTTTGTAATAGTATCCCTAAGCTGTGTTTTTTCTCGGTATAGTTTAAATACATAATAACAGGAGATTCGAGCAAAATGAAAGTACTGTTTTATCTTCATCAAGTATTTGTTATCAAATGTAGCCTGGAAAACTCCCTTTATCCCTTTAGTCCAGCCAAATCCTATTGACTTTTCAGATTTCAACTTAGAAATCATTCTATCAGAAAGTCATCTCTTGCCAACAGAGGCTGAGATAGGGCCTTTCTGTATCCTAGAGTACAATCATATTATTTTGAAATTGCCTGTTTAATCTGACTGTCACAATCACTGGTTCTAAGACCTTATAGAATAGGGACTGTTTCTTATTCATGTTTTATCTTCGGTGCTTAGACCGAACCTAACATGTGGCAGGTTTATAATGAATAACTGGTGAATGAGTGAATAAATAAATCGTGCAAGATAGTTTAATAATCAGTTTTAAACTGTATGCTTATTGTTCCTAAGGCCTGCCTGAGCCTCATGTCTGCCTTCTACTATAGCCTGGTAGGGAAATGTGACTCTCTGCCCACTACTATCCAATGTAGGAACGCTGTGGCCATGTAGGTTTAGTTGGGAGCTCAGACTGCGAGCAGGGTTAGCGTATTGGAGGCAAGATGTATTCTTAAGTTGTACCTACTAATGACAATTACTCTTTGATTTTTCCACTCCAATGGTGACTTTTCTCAGGTGATCACAGGATGACCAGTTTTTAGTTTATAGGAATTTAGAAAGGAGAGATAAGAAAACACTGTATGAAAAATTTTGCCATGGTACATTAATTCTTAGTTGACAAGAAACATTATATTTGCCAGTAGCTAATCCTATTATTTTATGAGGAAAAAAGCATGATTAAAAAACCTGATAAGCCCAAGTTACTTGAAGTCAGGAATTAAAGCAAGCAAAACGATGCTTCTAATAACCTACCGTGTAGATGGCAGTAGCAAATCTGAAGTAGCACATTTTTTATTTGAAAAAAATTCACTGTAAATATTATTTGGACAAGTAAAGGAGTTTCTCCTTTAAAAAAATATGTAGCAAATCCTTGACTACTGTGCACACAGGGTTTTTTGTATTTCTACAATTACTATATTTTTAGGTTGTTTATAATAACATAGTGCTCACATTTAGGACAAGGTACTCTTAGAAATGAAGACTATATTTAATCCCAGCTCTTGAATAGCATTATGGTACAGGTTCAAGAGTTCTAGGAAAAATTAAAAAAAATAAAAATGGAATCCAAATGTTAATCCATAAATATGAAACTTTCCTCTGGCCTTTACCCCTTCAAGGTCTGGAGTTACTAATGGGGTTAGGATTTCAACGCTTAATGGGGCTTAGTGCATTAGTGTTTTGTATGCATGGAATTCAGCATTCAGTTTAATAAGTGGTTGACATTGGTGATGTCCCTTAATTTGCTTAAATCTAATTGGCTCTTTTATCAGTCAAACCTGTATGGATTGGCAATTGATCAGAAAGGGTCAGCCATGACTCTGCATGTAGTTAAATGATGGAACCACCAGTTAAAGTCACAATTGCATGATAATAAGCACAGGAAGAACAAATGAGCTTAGGGGAGGAAGGCAAAGAAGCTTAGAAGTTTTGCAGGATCTTCAAGTTCAGAACAAAGGCATTATAGAGTATATAAATTTTAAATACACTGCATTTTGCCTCCAGACTTAAACCTTTTTTTTGCCAGATGAACTGCAATCTTGTCTGAAACTGTCTTTGTTACATCAAAGAACTACTCCGAAAGCTAAAAGAGACAGAAGAAGCATAAAAGGGCATAGTTTAAAATGATTAGTGACAAATTCCATACTGACAAGCGAGAAACAGATTTTTTATGAAAGTTTTGTATTTTTCCAAAAGGAATAATTTTCTCCTGTTTATCTTTTTCTGAACTGCTTCATTTTAACAGTGAAAGAAACCCAGAGCCACCTTAGCTTGTGAGTTTAATCAAGTTTTCTTCGGATGGCAAATAACGTGTCATTTATACTTCAGATTGATGTTGATGAGAATTATTATAATCTACAGACTTTATAAAAGTGCTAGGCTTGAGACACCTGTTTATGTTCCAAAATGCATTATTAGAAAATGAAAAACGGAGAAACATAAAACCACTGTGAAGTGGTTGGTTTTAAAGAGTCTGTGCTACTGTCTCTGTTTACTCCGTACTCCTCCCCACGTTCATTAAAAAAAGGGTGGGGGGAGCGACATCCATTCAGAATTAACACTTAGGCACACTGCAAAAACGTAGACTTTGGAGTCCTGGAAACATGGATTTAATTTGTTTCTTTCACTCCCTGGCTGAGTGAGTATGAGCAATCCACAAATATAGCTGAGCCTCAGTTTCTTCATCCATAAAATAGACTGGATGGTAATTCCCACCTGATGCGATTGTTTGGAGGGTGTAAGAAAACTATATATATATAGCTTCCCACAATGCCTGTCTTGGTAAACATTGGCGCTTGCTACCTGCTTTGTTCTATGTACCCACTTTTTTGTCCCAGGCTGAAAAATAGAGAAGACAAGTAAAAAATCAGCATCTTTCACACAGGTTGGGAACCTGGGATAATTTTAACTTGTTACATTACTACCCTTTCCGACCCCTTAGAGTATTAACATAAATATGGCCAGTCCAGTAACCCTGATAAGGAGTGGTTGTGATGTGTATTGGATAATGAAGTCAGCAGGAAGGATGGGAAGTGATTTTCCTTTTGAAATAGCTTTAGCATCCTCTGCCATGACCTCTAGATCATAATTTACAAATGATTTTTACATCAAGCTCTCATTGGCTATCTTGGGATTTCAATGGGCGGAAAAGCAGTGCATTTTTTTTTTTCTTAATAGAACTTTCTTCTATGTTTATATTGAGCTACTTAGTGATGAAATTATTATGCTTGTTTTAAATTTTCATTACATATTTTATTTGCAAAGAAATGCTTACATAACTTTGTTAGCGCTGGCCAAAAAAGATGAATTTGAACTTTTATCCTACACATTTTCAAATTGTCCTCAAATAATTCAAAAGAATTAAATCTTGGAAGTCAAACTGTGCTTCATTTTTATTCAACAGGAAAACTTCAGAGAATGTGCTTTTGAATCATGAAATGAAATGTTGGCTTTTAAAAATATTAGCATATAATTTTGGTCCAATAATAATAATAAAGCTAAAAGTATAGTGTGTTAACCACTGATTTTTTTTATATATATAGCATGAACTACTGAATTAATTTTTAGATTTAGGATGCATTGAATGATTTTTCATGTATTGCTGTGTAACAACTACCTCAAAATTTAGCAACTTATATCAACTATTCTTAATATTTCTTGCATGATTATCTGAGTTGTCTGGGTGGTTCTTCTTGCTTAAGAAGGCTAGTTTGGGCTTCTTCAGAGCATGAGGAACTCAGGATTTCAAGAGTCAAACCCTAATGTGCAAGCCCCACAGCAAAATTCTTGGCCAAATCAAGAAACATGTGTATTAGAAGGTGTGATTTACTGGAGCCCATTTATATCAATCTTCTATTAGGGCCTAAATGATTGGCTTTTAGTAGACTATGTGTGAATGCATCTATACAGACAGATATGCAGGTATTATACACACATATATATAATTTTTCTTTCAAATTAGTTCTATTTTTGAAATAATGTTAAACACGCACCCAATTAAAAAAAACTTAAAGAGATTTACTAAATTTTTCCTTGAAGGAGATATAAGAAAATATTTCCTAACAAGAAAATTAATTTTGACATTTTATGTCAGTACAAAGGTCAAGAAATTTATATCAATAGAATCTTACTTACAATATTTATAGATCAATACTGAAGGAAAAATTTTGAGCTCCTCTTATATGTGGTCAGTTCTTTTAAAAGTATTTTAGTTATTTCTCAACTTTTAGAGCTTAGATATTCCAATTTCTACTTGCACCTCAGAGTTGTGAGGGCAGGAACTGTGTTTGATTTGTTTATTTTTTATAACCTATGTCTAGCACAAAGTATTTGCTGAATAAATGAATTACCAGAACATTTTGTGGTAGTGATAACTTGGAAAATAATCCTGAAGATTATCTTTGCTATTGCTGTGTCTTTTCCTTGGATAAATATTTTCCAGGGTTGAGTTCAACATTTAGGGTGAATTCATTCTAAAGTCAATTTATCTTAGTCCTTGTCAAGATTGCCATAGCAGTGCAGAAATAAATAATATAAGACCCTCCTGAGGTATGTTTATATATGCGTACATGTGTGTGTATATTTAATTTTCTGTTTTAACTACCATTTTCAATTAACTTACCTGTCATAACTGGTGATTGGACAGTTAACTGAAAATGATGGTTAGAGCAGTTTTAAAAATCCAAATATATATTAAAACTAATTTTTTATGCTGCATGATTTCCCTTATATGAAATTTTGGAATAGGCAAATCTCGTTTATGCTGAAAATGTGGAGCTTGCTGCTGGAGGGCAAGGTGGGGACAGTGACAAGGAAAGAGACATTCAGGGACTCTGAGACAATGGTGCTGCTCTATACATTGACAGGGCTTTGGGCTGCCACAACAGGGACTCACAAATACAAACATTACAACCTAATTATTTACACCTTCACCTTAATCTGAAATTAAAAAAAAAAAAAAAAGGAGAGAGAGAATACACCTGAGTAGCCCAAACAAAACTGTAATTTAGAAAACATAATCATGATATATAATTGTATGTTTACCAACCTGGGTTTTTAGAGTATGGATTTGCTATTTATAAGTCCAGCATCTTTTTTTTCTTTGGAGACAGAGTCTCACTGTATCACCCTGGTAGAGTGCCAGGGCATCATCACAGCTCACAGCAACCTCAAACTCCTGGGCTGAAGAGGTCTCCATGCCTCAGACTATAGGTACCTGCCACAGTGCCCGACTGAGGTTTTTTTCTGTTTTTTTTTTTTTTTCCCCATAGAGACAGGGTCTCACTCTTGCTCAGCTGGCCTCAGACTCCTGAGTTCAAGAGATCTGCCCATCTCAGACTCCCAGAGTGCTAGGATTACAGAAGTAGCCACCTAGCCCAGCCAAATCCAGCATCTTGGTTACAGAAACTACCCTCAGAAAACATGTTAAGATCCCCACTTGAAGCTCTTCTAAAAGGGGAACAAACACTGAAAGGTAATTAAGGAAGAATCTTATTACAGAATCTTTCTACGTTTTTATAATTTCCTCAGTCTTTTAGTTATTTTTCCCACATTAATTTGACGGCATTGTTTTATTAAGTCATTTCAAGTTCTACACAGCAGTTAATTTTCAGATAAACAGGCTTCTATTATTTTACTGGTGTTTATCAGTTTAACTGATATTTAATTAAATTACATAATTATACTGAGAAGCACATTACGGTTTTGAACAGTACAATTTTCTCTTGGTAAGGGTACACTCCTCCTGGCAGCCTCAGAATTTTGCCCTTGAGCTAAAGAGTAGTCAACTATCAGCCTTTGTTCAGAACAGAGTAAATGGAAATTTTTTATTTATCTGGCAAGTCTGTTAAGAATAGGCAGAGTGCACCTACTTTTAAGAAAAGAAAGATAGTGGCATGGTCCACTGGCAGCTGACCCCCGTAGGAAGGGCAGGAGAATGCTACCAAATTCTTCTCTCAGGTTAAGTGTTATAAAACAGCTCTACCTTGAAAGAAAAAAGAAATCACTCTTTATGTCCCTTCAATTGATTAGAAATTGAGCCTGAAACTTTTGGCATGACTTGCTCAGTGAAATTCTTTTTCTCCTTTGATTTTTAAAGGAAAGTACTGAAATACTTCTCCTATTTCAACCAAAATCTCTTCCTAAGGCCTGATGCAGTGGCTCACAGCTGTAATCCTAGCACTCTCGGAGGCAGAGGTGGGTGGATTGACTGAGCTCAGGAGTTCAAGACCAGCCTGAGCCAATCAAGACCCCGTCTCTACTAAAAACAGAAAAGCTAGCCAGGCATTGTGGTGGGGGCCTGTAGTCTCCGCTACTCGGGAGGCTGGGACAAGAAGTCTCCTGAGCCCAAGAATTTGAGGTTGCTGTGAGCTGTGATGCCACAGCACTCTACCCAGGGCAACAGAGTGAGACTCTATCTCAAAACAAAACAAATCTCTTCCTAGCACCTAACAGGAACAGACAGGGGGTAGAATAATCAACTAGCCCTGGGGAGAAAAGTAACATTTTATTTCAAGATCCCTAAGAGAATTAGGAGCAATTAGAAACTGAAAAAGCAGGGATAGACCAAAAAGCAAAAGAATAAGTAAATCAGAAATCCATGTGCAAACCCCACTCTCCCTCTCGCCTTCCTCATCCACTAAGGCATTGAGAATTGTACAATATTTGTATGCCTTTGAAAGTCTACTTAGTGCAATGTCAATATGCTTCTTTGGAAAATAAAATTAATCGTTCTCAAAAATGTAAGTTTGCTTGCCAGGTGCAGGTCCAAAACTGCCCATCAGGGGTGTTTTCTATTTTTCATCATCTCTGTGTCCACTTTGATTTATTTAAGATATAAGTAGAAACATTATCATGCAGGTGGCATGGCTATCTCAAAAAATTGAAAGAGGGCAAAGGAGTGGAAATAAAAAAAAAAAATAAGCCATAGGTTAGCAATTGAAATAAACAGTAGGCTGAGATGGTATATTACCTTATTCAGAGCGTAGAAGGAAAGATGAGATTAACTGCCTTTTATAATGTAAAAGCCACAATGAAGATATAGGACGGTGAGGAATAGCATTCTTTAAAACAACAACGTTCTACCACATAAACAGATGGTTTGTCTTTACCTTCAGTATATTAAAAGCTACAGAATTTATATTACGTCCAGGTCATATGAATCTTTAGAATAGTTGTGCATAATGTTTTACTTCTCTGTATATCTTCCAAATGTGCTGCTATTTTTTCCCCAGAAAAATCAACCCGTTGAAGGTAATAAAGTAGGAGAATCCAATGAATAAAAAGTATTCAAATTCTTAATAAAATAAATAATGTGCTTTTGAAAACACACACCACGCCATTTCGTTTAACCCACACTCTCTCCCAAGCATGTTAGAAGAATAGAAGCAAAGGATTTACGGCTGTCTTACCCCTGCTTGCAAAAGCTTTCATGAAAATTCTGATCTTTACCTTTCCGGAATAGTTTACCTTGTCTTGTGTATGTGTGTGGGCGTACGCACACATGCGTGTTTGTGTGTTTGTAAAATTATGTAACCCTAGCTAAGGACAGGGATCAATTTCTGTTTCATAAGTTGTGAAATTTTCTTCACTGTTCATTGTCACCATCTTGACAATGAACTTCCTGCTTATAAAAACACTTGAGAAAGGGAATAACTTCTGAGCCGTGGAGAAGAGGGAAGGGAACTTTGAAGTGCACTTACCATGGACTCAACAAGCCTCCAGCAAAGGGCTGCCAGCTTCCCTCATTTGCATACTCTCCTGTGGTTTATATAGAAATACACAGCCCACACATACAATTAAGTGCTATCTTTAGAGAATCCTGGGGAAAGATAGATTTAAAAAAAAAAAAAAAAGAAAGACAAAGAAATCACTTTTTTTCTACTTTTCCAGGGGAAAGTTTCACTGATATTTTAAAAATCGTATTTTATAAAAAGAATATATACACTTCCCTCTTTATTTTTATCTTGGAAGAAAGGTTTATTGATAACTCTAAGGTTAAAAAAAAAATCATGTCTTTCTGGCTGGCTCTTCAGTTTTAAAGCAACTTGAAGTTTTATTTGAAATTGTATTAATCTCCTAAAGAAATCTTTGCTTTATTTCTTAAAAATAATGTCTTATTCTTTAATTTTTCTTTTTTTTTATCGTAGTCAGACTCTTTGTTTGCATAAAATTCTATGGACTTTTACCTTCCTATATACAGGAATTCTTAATATATCTTAAAAATTTAGAGACCAGGGTGGTACCTGTGGCTCAAAGGAGTAGGGCGCTGGCCCCATATGCTGGAGGTGGCAGGTTCAAACCCAGCCTCAGCCAAAAACTACAAAAAAAAAAAAAAAATTAGAAACCATATTTCCAATCTTTTTTCATTAGCAACATTAAGAAATACCCTACTGTATCTCTCTAAAAGGGTATAGACCACCCAGCATCTAAATGGTCTAGAGTCCTATAAAATCTTAATGAAGATTAGATTGTGACAACAGTGGGCAAATTCATTATAGCCCCTATGATTTTCATAATTATCAATTAATAGGGACAAATGAAACTAGAAATGTGAGGATATCTAGTACATACTTTATGAGATGAATTGTTCTCATACTTCGATAATCATTTTGTGGTTTATACTTTTCCATTTCTATTTAAATGCTTTGTAAGTGTGTACATATCTTACCTACTAGCGAATAAATTCCTGGTGAAGATAGAATGAGTTGGGTGAATGGTGGTAGATAGAAGTTTTATAGCTCATCTCTCTTTCTCTTTCTCCTTCCTTTACTCTCTCTCTCTCTCTTTTTTTTTTTTTTTTTTTTAGAAACAGACTTACTTTGTTACCCTCAGTAGAGTGCTGTGGTGTCACAGTTCACAGCAACCTCCAACTTCTGGGCTTAGGCAATTCTCTTGCTCTGGACTACAGGTGCCCACCACAACACCGAGCTATTTTTTGTTGCAGTTTGGCTGGGGCCGGGTTAGAACCTGCCACCCTCAGTACATGGGGCTGGCGCCCTACTCACTGAGCCACAGGCACTGCCCCCCTCACTCTATCTTTATCCTTCTCTCCATTTACTTCAGTTTGTGCATATAGTAGGGAATTATTAATAGTAATGCTTATTATCGTGTCCATGTGGAGTGACAGTGGCTCTGTGTTTATTTTGTATCCAGCATCCCTTCACTCTTTATTTTGATCACAGGGCTACAATTTCCCTTCAGGAACCCTGGGCTCTCTCTTGTTTGGAATATGTGCTGTGTGTAGAATTGGCTCCATCACCAGGTCTGACCAATGAAAGCTTTGTATTCCCCTGGCCACCATGATTTTCTATATTTTTTAGAAATGACAGATGCTCAATAAGAGCTAATGAAGAGTGGTAAACCAGTAGAGTCAACAGAGGCAGACGTTATGCCCTGTGTTGGAATCTGGGAATTCAGTTGAATCTGTCGTCAGCCATCTTGCTCCTCAGAGTCGGAGAATGTAGCCAACATGAGAGACGCAGAGTAGATGGAGGGAAGGCATAGAATGGATTCTAGGGACATCACATGATTCCTTGAATCCTGTACCACTGAAAACTGCTATTTCCATTGATTTTTTTTTTTTTTAATCACAGAAGCCAGTTGACCACTATCATTAGTTAAGTCTCTATGTGTTCAGTGTTCTGCTCCTCTAAAACAAAGACATTTACCACAAGATACTTGAGATAAAGGAAAAAGAGTAGCTTCATGACTTCCTGAAAATCATACCACACTGTGTCAGCTCAACCTATGTGTTGGCTTCTGTTTTAGCTTTCCAGGGAGAAAATCTTGAGAAGCAAACCTAATGTGAAATGAAATAGTAACAACTAAAACTATGAAGTTACCGAACCCATTCTGAAGACACACCTTGGAGCTATGTGGTCTGCTGAGGTTTTTCCCCTCGATTTCCAGGCCTCTGAGCCCAGAGCTCGAGCAGCAACTCTTGTGCTAATTAGCTATTTGGTGTGAACTAAGTAATTTTACTTGACTTTGATGTGGGTTTCTCATTTCTGCAATGTCACATGTGTGTGGATCAGTGGGTCTCAGAATATGATAGAGCATCAACATTCCTGGGAACTTGTTCAAGATGCAGATTTTTGAGCCTCCTGTCAATCTCCTGAATCAGAAATTCCAAGGGTGGAGTCAAGTGCTCTATGAGACCCCACCACCATCTCCCAGGTCCTTGGATGTATGCCCAAATGTGAAAACCATAGACCTCAACCACCTTTAAAATAACTGTGAAACAAAAAATATTATATGATCTTGTCTATGACTCTGTTTTACAGTGATAGTTGAGACACAGAATTACTAAGGGGGGAAATTGCAGACTAGGCATCTATAAGTTTTCTTGAAAATAGAAGCTCCATTCTTAGGACAATAGGTCTCTCCAAAGTAAGGAAGCCATCATATTGCTCACGGTTTTCCTGTATGGGACTGATACCATAGATATTATAGGTATTATATACAGATACCATACCGATACCATAGATAACCAATTCCAGATGTTGAGTCCTCCCTGTGGCAGCAGAAGGCAACAGGCAAAATGTTTCATGCACCAAGAAACACCCATTAGCCCCACTGTGAAGATGGTGTCAGCTAAATTTTCTCTGCTTTTTGATTTCTTTACAGAAGATCTGGTAAAAGGGAGCCCATTTAGCTACAGTTGAATATTTACCCTCTAGAGAATTTTCTTGAATGAACATCTTGTGGTTACACCTCCTCTGTAGGTTTTTGAAATATGATTCCTCAAGTCAGTTCCATTGTCATCCTGGATTCCAGGGATTGCTGTCTATTAGACCTCGTCGTGAAGATTTTTCCTTCCAGGAGTTAGCAAACACACATCCACACTAGGCAGACAAAGCGTCCAGTTTCCTGGAGAACAATTAAGATTATGTAATCTTTTATTTGATACAAAGAGCTTCTTGATGCTGTGATCACTTGTGTCAAGATAGCCTTTACTAACTGCAGATGCTATTTTGCATATATTAACTCATTTAGTTCTTACAACTCTATTTTAAAAGTGCTATGATAGTCCCTATTTACTCATGAGGAAGCTGAGGAAAAGAAATTGACTTGCTACAAGTTACCATCTTGCAACTAAGAAAAGGCACATATACATTCAAACTTACAGAATATAAAGACACTGACTACAGAAGCCTAAGTCGGAGCCACTGCCCTCTGTTGTTTACTTGGGGCCTTCCACGGATGGCCCATATCCCTTGTTGGCCAAAGTGATCAGATTTGGAGGCCCCGTTAATCAGTAGGATTCTAAAGAGGTGGCTTGACTCTATGGATATGTGTCAAATATAATTTTAAAGGTATTGCTTAGTTGAGCTATAGATCTTCAAAATCTGGCACAAATGGACTAGAGAACCATCATCAATTAGCTACATGATCCATGCTCTTAAATTTACAATCTAATGAGAGAAAAAAAAATTTGGTTAAAACATATTTTTATAGCCTTACATAAAAGCATTAAGCAGCAGCAGTATTACATTCACACCACAGAAGACAAAAAACCCAACTGGGTGGGCTCAGTCTTTCCCCGGGTGGGCTCAGTCTTTCCCCGTCTGGTTCTAAGTACTTACTTTCCCATGTGTTTTAAACATCTTCTTTCATAGTCACCCATGAATTTCTATGATAAACTCTAATTAAAAGATGATGATGAAAAAGTAGACATTATATTTACCTATTTAGGGGAAAGGATTCATTAAAATTGAAAATGAAAATATTTTTTTCTCTGTACTTTTAACTCTTGAGTACCTTGTGAGTTTGAATGTATTAGTACATTCCTTTGGCTTGGGCTAGAAAATTTAGATTTTTCTGATCTAATTTACTGTCGCAAAAGCTTTTGTGTAGGTGTGAAAGAAGAAATTTCATTAGAACTTGTACAAATATACTGACCCAAAATATTAATAGGTAATAGTGGTGTCATTATTGAGAAGGACTAAGTTGTCCTCTTTGGGGGCTCGTATTAAGTTAATTATTTGTGTTAATGCTGTACTATATATCAAGGAAAAGGAAGAAATGTGAACTTCTGACTGCATATAATTTGTACTGTCATAAGAAGAGATTTATCTAATAGTGTTAATTTTGAAAAATTTAAAAACCTCCTTAAGAGAACAACAGAATCTATATTTGTAAAAACGGATGAATGAATCTAAATAGTTTTGCATGAGCTAAAATAATTTTCCATGAACAAATTAAAAAATACTACAGGCAGATGAGGTCACTCGTTCACCAGTGGAATATTCTAGAACTCAGCAGTGTGAACGCTGTGTGAGAGGAAGCTGTTCAGTGGAATGGTCATAGGAATGATTAGTTGTGCCCTGTGAACTGTCTAGAAAGGTAGAATACTTTGCTTGTCAAAATCTGAAATTGAATGCATGACCACACAAAAATAACTTGGATTTTATTCACAGGGTTGACTCTGTGAATTAAGTAAGCACACCTCTTAATTATACATTTGTAAAACCATAGTGTCTATTGAAGTATCAGAATTCAACTTACCCACTGCCAGCTCGCATTTCCATTTACTGGTTATGTGACCTTGAGGAAGTTATCTCCTCTCAAAGCCTCATTTGTTCATCCAGAAAGGTCTTTCATAACTATAGAACCTTCCTTAATAGGTTTGGGCAAGGAATAGAGATTGTGTGTACACCAAGATCAGCTGGCACCTAAGCAGGTTCTTGGTTATTTCTTTAAAGAATACAAAGCCTGATACATAACAAGTACAAGATAAACATAAACTACCACTATTAGGTTGAAAATGAAACTGTAAACATCTACATTGTTATTTCATGTGATCATTTCAACTGCCTCTTAAAACTAAACATCAAGCCACAGCAGAGTGGTTGTGGTATATTAAATTATAAGTGAAGACTAATTTCAGGATCAAAGATGCTCTTTGGGAGATATCACTTGACTGGTAGGAAAAGCATTAGCTGTCTCTCTCTGTCTCATGTATTTGTTCTGTCTTGGAAATCTCCTTCTCCACAGTTTCTGAATCTTGATGTTTAATTTAGCACAAAGGTCTTTGAGAAGCACAACAGGGGGTTGTTCTTGGTAGTTCTGGCATTGAGGAAATTGAAATGTACATGTTTTTTCTCATTTATCAAAGAAGGGCAAGAATCGAAACTGACATTTTATATCAAATGAATTATGAACTGTGTACTTTGTACCTAAGGGAACAACAACTAAATTAGGGTTTTAGATAAAAGAGAGAGAGAGAGACAAAAATAGGTTTTTAATAAAACATACAGTAATTTCCGTTACCATGCCTGACGGTGACATAGCCGGATACAGTTTTGTTGTAGAACTAGTGAGTAGATGGGGGTACCTCTGAGATCTGTAGGCTTTAAATATATCTAGAAATCTGTAGAGAAAGGATTAAAACTGAATTTCTTATGTCACAAGGCTTTATGCTAAAAGTTACCTTTTAGCTTTCAGTCAATTCTTACTTTCTTAGAAAAAAAAATAACATTTACACATTTTTCCTGAGAAAATATGAGATTAGAGGTTGCCCGGGGCAGTGAAGGAAAATATTGTAAAGGAAATACTCCTCACTGACTCCCTCTGCTTCTCTGTAACACCCCTGCGTATGCTTACTGCAAGCCACGCTCCCACCGGAGGGAATTATCCTACTGAGTAAGGACGTGGATTCTAAAATCAGACTTGGTTCAAATCTTAATTTCTCCTCCTACGAGGTCTGTGACTTAGAGCAAGTAACACAATCATACTCTGCCCAGATTTTTGAATCTTTAAAATGGGAGGAATAACAGGGACAGCCTCACAAGGTTGACACTGAGATAATTAAATATAATAACACTATAGCAGCAAAAAGCCAGCACCCTGCTTTTTAAAGGCTACTAACTCATGAAGTACAGAAAGCATTTGAACTAATACTTTAAGGAGAAGGAGGACCCCATCATGTCTATTTAATATCTCCAATTATCATTTTTGAAACAACCAATTGAAAATTCTTGGGAATTTGTGGGGATCCATTTTCTCTTCTTCTAGGCAAACCTCTATGCTAATTATCATGCTATTCTTCAAAAATGAGTATTCCAATTTGGGCTGCATACAAATTAAAGAAGAATTCATATTGTTATCAATATAAATACATTTGTTTTAGACTTTTAAATTCTCCTAGGTTCATAAGCCTGAGAGTGACAAATTCCTTGGATTAATTTCGTACTTGATACCAGACCCATACTGGATAACAATCGTATGGCTGAGTTACTAGGAAGAAGTAACTGCCAGTAATATCCTGATTACAGATTTTTTTTTCATATAAAGCACACTACATAACGATTAATCATGGTGTTCAAATGAGCATCTTTTTTTATTCCCAAATTGTGCTTCTATCTCTACTGCCTCTAAGCTGAATCTCATAAGACTTTTAGCCTTTTAGATTCTGGTGACTACTACTGTTTGATGTGCATTCTCTCTAACAGAGAATCTGAAACTCGACATGTCCTATTGAGGTAAGGAACGCTATCTTGGTTCACCCAGGCTGTTGTAACAAAATATCATAAACTAGGCGGCTTATAAATGGAAGAAATTTATTTCTCACATTTCTGGGAAGTCTAAGATTAAGGTGCTGCTAGATTTGGTGTCTGGTGAGGGCCCTCCTCATAGACCATGTTCTCAATCTAGTCTCACATGGTTACTCTTGGGTCTCCTTTATAAGGGCTCTAACCCCATTCATGAGGCTCTGAATCCATAACATAATCACTGCCCAGAAGGAACACCGCCTCCTAACACTATTTATCATCATGTTGGGCAATAAGGATTCAACACAGAATTTTAGGGAGACACAGACTCAGACCATAGCAGATATCCCCACATGGAATCTGAATATTTTAAGGTGACACCTAGTTATCAGTTGAGTAATTAATTAATTGGCTTGCATGTTAATGTTAACACCAGTCCCATCATTAGGATGACTTTTATAATTAATCCCTTCTGATTCTTCAATAATTAAAGGACTACAATGATGTCAGCAATTCTAAGATCACTTAATTTCTTGGTGTTTGATTTTATCCTGGAACAGTGAGAGGAGATTCAATGATACCACCGAGAAAGAGCCCAACCCTAGGACACAAGAGTTGATTTTCTTCACTACCTAAGTCATTTTTGTTGTTGTTGGCTATTGCTTTTGTTAAACGTTCAACAAAGGATAATTTAATGTACTCTTTCTAAAGAGAGTGGCTTCAACTCTACCTGGAATTTACTCATTGTCAAAAATGTTTATTAACCTTGCTAAGCATATCTATTTTGAATTTCACAAGGGCTAAATTCTTCAGAGAATTATTTTAAATGAAGTCAATGAGCAATATTTGGATTAAATATAGAATAAAATTAATCAACTAATGTATATATTTTAAATTATTTTTCCAGTTGAAGGTGTGCTCTAAACAAAGAGCTCAAGTAATCAGATACTCATCGTAAAAGAGTTAAATCCATTCTGCCTGGAAAGCTAATTGGATGAATATGATGGCATTCAAAATAATAGAAATACTAGGAGATACTGTTAGGAATACTAAAAGGAATTCAAATGTCAAAAAGCAGAGGCTTACATAGAGTGTCTAAACCTAGGAAATCTCAATGAGGAGAAAAGAATAAAATTTGGTTGGTAGTTTGAAATGTAACAAAAAAAAATTCTTCTGGGCATTATGACCACCAACTTCAGGGCGGCCTCTAATTAGTCTGACAAAGTGACAGTTCCACATTCTAGTTGAACAAATAATGTATCTAATGAAATTCAAAATCCCTATTTTTCTTTGAGCACAATTTGCTACATGACTCACAGCTTTGGGGTATTTCAAAATTAACGGAGGATGACTTCAGTCTGTCTGATGTTTCCTGGTTAACAAATTCGCTGAAATTGTCTTGCAGACTAATGTTAAGCAACTCTTTAATCTTAAACCACAAAGAAAGGTGGAGGTGGAGGGATGTTATCTTGGTCCTATGGATGCTAGTATGAAGTGGTATCTTTTATTTCTCAGAATGGTCAATAGCAATTAGTATTCAGTGGAGTCTTTTTACTCCAGGGCCCTTGACCCACCTCTGCCTCCCCTTTCTATATCACTCCTATTATATACTGTAACTGGGGATATCCTTGCTTCTTTTTCATTCTAATTAAAGCATTCTCAGTGAAAATAGGACCATTTTTCATATCATGAAGAATAATTACTGAAGCTAGGTGAGATCTTCCCATTGGGTTTCATATAATTCTTGACAAATATTTGTACCAATTTTGATTGATGTATTCTCACAATATCTCAGTGAAAGTATGATAGTTTGGGGGCTTTTCTCTATGTCTGGGTCTATATTTGGGTGAAAGCCCCAAGACAAATACACAACCTTGAGGTTTCATTTGGGTCGTACTTTAAAATATCTTATTATTCCACTAAGATAAGAGGTTGAGAGGTCACTTTAACAAAATTTTTATTTTACGCACATGCTTTTTGCCTAAACAAAGAGTTTGTCCTAAATATTTTTCTACTGTGCTGATAACATCCTTGAGAAAATATTATTTCTTTAGCTTGGGTCCATAAAACCAATAACCCTTGTTATACATTTTTTTCTCTGTTTTTCTGCGGAGTCCTTTGTAGAAGCTATCAGAACCAGTGGTGCCTTGACAAGTTAAGAGAGAGAAAAACCGCTAACCGGTGAGAGAGGCAGTGAGAAGGCCAGAGACAGTGTCCTCAAACCTCTGCTCCTAAAAAATGCCCTGAAGATTTAAATGGCACCATTTAAAAAAAAACGAAACTTTTTTGCTTCCTTCCCCAAATCCTAGCTGTAAGATTTCTCCACTCCTAGAATCCGTACCCACACTCCAAGTAGGTTCTTTAGGCTCCTGTGCGGCAGATGGGAAGAGGTGGGGACCATGTGGAGGGGCAAGGGTCTGGGGTGGCCAGGTCACTTCAAAGGGTTCTGTTTAAAACAACCATTAGGAACTTGTGCTTTGGAGACAATTGCTGGTTTCAAACAGCAGCTCAGCCGCTTCCTAGCTGTGTGACACTGTGCGAGTCATTCATTTTACTGAATTTCATCTTCTTTCACCCACTGCTTCATACAGAGACCTAAGATGTGAGTTAATGGGATGAAACCTACGCTTAGGACTTTGCCTGGCGTACACTGACCCCTTACTATGAACTTTGGTGTTTTAGGGTGTTCACAAATGGATACCAAGGTGTTAGCATTTCTCAGGGGGCAGTTAACGAGTCATTAAATGTAGTTGTTCATTTGTTAAATAACCTGTAACATAATGAAGTTAAAACTTGATTACCAAAATTTTGAACTTTGTTCAACTTTCATCACCCAGTAATTTTAAAAAGAATACCTAAAGACAGATTTATTAAGATACTTAGGTACGATTTATAATAGTGATAACAATATTTTGTATCTATCAGTATCAGTTTTATTGAGTGAAGAGTCTATATCTATAAAATATTACATGCCATTTTGAAAAGTCATGCTATTAAAAATATATAATGGCTTTGAGAGTTATAGATTATGAAGCGAAGTTTACTAAATAAAAATGTTCATCTTAATGTTTTTCTTAATCGTGTGTGTGTCTGTATATATATATATATATATATAATTTGCATAAAAGACAGGCTAAAGTGTATCTGATAATTAACAATGCTATTTCTGGGAAACATAATTATGGAACTTTTTATTCTTCATTTGTTTGGTAATTTTTTAATTTTCCAACATAACATATTTTTTGTTAGAAAAGATACAGTATTTTTAAAAAGGGTTCTATTTAGTTTTGTAAGAACTAAATTTTAGCATTTATTTAATAGATGTTTAATGAACAATACTAAACTCTCAAAGTTTGTTAAGTGCTCTAAAGTTTAGAAAAAGAAATAAAACGCATCCCTCTGCTCTCAAGTAGTTTATGCTGTGTATCATTACTTTGGGGTATTACGAGAAAAACCAATAGACAGACTTACATGGAAGATTCAACTTGGTGGTAGGAGATGAACTATGATTTTAGTTTTTTGTTTTGTTTTGAGACAGCATCCTCATAGTTCACTGCAATGTCAAACTCCTAGGCTCAAGTGATTCTCCTGCATCAGTCTGCTGAGTAGCTGGGACTACAAGCATGTACCACCACACCTGGCTAATTTTTTTTTTTCTATTTTTTGTAGACATAGGGGTCTCACTCTTGTTCTTGAGCCTGGTCTCAAACTCCTGGCCTCAAGCAATCCTCCTGCCTTGGTCCTCCCAGAGTGCTAGGATTATAGGCATGAGCCCCTACACCCAGGCTGAACTATGGTTTTAAAACAAAAGGGACATGTATGAAACTACAGGTGGTATTAACTAATCATTGGCTTTAGACATTGTTGCTTAGCTTTTTCTTTCTTTCTTTTATTTATTTATTTATTTATTTATTTGGTTGCTGGGGATTTATTGAGGGTACAAAGAACCAGGTTATACTGATTACATTTGTTAGGTAAAGTCCTCTTATAATTGTGTTCTGCCTGAAAAAGGTGTGTCACACACTGTCATTCAATCCCCACCCCCTCCCTTCTTTCCTCTCTCTGTTCTTCCTTTCCCAGCCCCCTTCCCTCCTTCCCTCTCTCTGCTTTCCCCTTCCCCCACTCCCCACCATGTACTAGGTCATCAACTGTCCTCATATGAGAACAGACTACATAAGATTCTTACTTCTCTATTCTTGTGATGTTTTACTAAGATGTATGTGTTCCACTTCCATCTAGGTTAACACAAAGTATGTCAAGTCTCCATCTTTTTAATGGCTGAATAATATTCCACAATATACATAAACCCCAGCTTTTTTTCTAACCTCAGTTGTTACAGCTGTGAAATGGGGACATTGGGAGAACTGAATGTGAAATTTATTCTAAAGCAATATTTCAGATTTAATTTGATATGGCTTCCACAAGCACTTAATCTCTTTTATATTGAAAAAATTTATTCAATTTCCTTGTAATGTGTTTGTAAATAGAAAATATGGTCTGCATCCTAACAATTGTTAGGGTCATTGGAGAAATATTTCTTTCTGAAGAAATATTGTCAAATTGTCTATCTGTCAAATTTATGTTTTTCTTTCTCCAATCATTCATTTTTTATAGGATATCTCCCACATACAAAGCACTGTGTTAGACACTATGATATCTCTTTAATAAGCTTGCTTCTTGAATATTCCTTTTTTTTTTTTGAGACAGAGTCTCACTTTGTTCCCCTTAGTAGAATGCTGTGGCGTCACAACTCACAGAACCTCCAGCTCTTGGGCTTAGGTGATTCTCTTGCCTCAGCCTCCCTAGTATCTGGGACTACAGACACTCATCACAATGCCCAGCTAATTTTTTTTTTTTTTTTTTTTGGTGCACTTTTGGCTAGGGGCAGGGTTTGAACCTGCCACCCTTGGTATATGGGGCCGGAGTCCTACTCACTGAGGCACCACCATTCTTGAATATTCCTTTAAGACTATTTATACATTGCAAAATAATTGCTCTGGTATTTTTAGCTATACAAATGACAATTTGAATTAGCTGCATAGCCAACCTAAATGAACTTTATGAACTCCATTATTAAGCAGACCCAAATTAAGATACTCAGTGAGATTTCTGCTGCATCACTGGCAAAGGAAAGCCAGTGTCTCTGTATTGTGCTCTGTTCAGAATGCACAGTAAGTGATTAGGTATAAAAAAAAGCATCATACTTTTATTTATTTTATTTTTATTTTTATTTTTTATTAAATCATAAACACATAGATCATGTATACATTAATGCTTTTGTGGGGTACAGTGTTCTGATTTCATATAGAATGCTTACATCATACTGGTTAATATATATCTCATCTAGTTTGCTCAGTTATTGTGTTAAGACATGGATACTCTATACTAATAGATCTGGCACGTACCCTTGCATTATGCACCATAGGTGTGATCTCACCATTCACCCTCCCTCGATCTGACCTTACCCCCCCTACTCTCATCCCCCCTCCTCCCTCCTTAATCATGGGCCATAGTTGTGATCTATTTTTCATATGAAAGTGTAAGTGATTGTAAATTGGTTTCATAGTAGTACTGAGTACATTGGATACTTTTTCTTCCCTTCTTGAGATACTTAACTAAATAGGATATGTTCCAGCTCCATCTATATAAACATAAAAGAGATAAAGCCTCCATCTTTTTTAAGGCTGCATAATATTCCATGGCATACATATACAACAATTTATTAATCCATTCATGGGTCGATGGGCACTTGGACTTCTTCCATGACTTGGCTATTATGAATTGAGCTGCA